>NC_091736.1:20597510-20900541 GCF_030179905.1 Drosophila bipectinata | reverse complement strand
TAAATTTTTACAAACCTCAACTATTATTTTCCATTTCAAATTTTTTTGTTTTAATAGTTAAGTAGAACTTTCGCAATCTTAGTTTAAAATGTGATATTATCTAGCGCGCTAGAAAGCCAACGTTTGTGATCAACGAACATCTTACTTCCAGAGCTACCGAATTTTGCTGACTTTCAATTTCAGTAAAAAAATTGCGATTTTGAAATGAAACATATATTATTCTTATTCTCAAAAAAATGTTTTTGTTTCGTTACCTTAATACAAAATATTACTTGCTAAAATATTGGGCATTACCAGTGGCATTACCATTACCAGCATTGGACCAGTGTGGATTGGAAGTCAACCAATATAATAGTGCTTGCTTAGTGCCCAGAACTGATTCTTAATTACTTGCTTTTAAAGAACAATCGTTGGGGTTAGTCTTAAAATCAAATCGTATTGAAGGTAGTTATTTTTTGTCAACACCTATGCTCTACTTGCCATCATTCCATCACCTGGTTCGACAAACATTAAACAACCGTCTAGATAAGCTGCCGGGCCATCAACACAAGCCATCGCAATCCCGCTGCTGGATGCCTCAGTGTCATAACCCAAACAGTTGATTTGTAAAAATTGCAGTCCCCTCAGTAAGAAGCCAGGTGGGTGGGGCTCTCTACTCCTTGTTTTTTAATCATAGCTCACCTGGTTCGCGCTGCTCTCTTGTGCTCGACATAATTGCAATGTTTACCTCGACGGCGGAGCCAAGTTAAGTGAAGCGTTAAGGGGGCATCAGGAGGCAAATGACGAGGAGGGCATCTGCACTCTTGATTAAAATTTCTGATTACTACACTGATACCGCCGCGCAAACAGAATGCAAAAAAGGCAAAATGAAAAGATTCAGCTGAGCAAAAAGAAAGATGAGAAACGGGAACAAAAAGCCAAGCAAGTAGAAGGTGCCACAAAATGCAACGACAGCGTTTTATGTTCCGCCTTCATGTGCACCTGCTGCTCCATCCCCCTAATAACATATCGCCATCAACTGCTGTGTTTGGTTTTCATTAGTTGCCAGAATCCTTTCATCTCCTTGCCTTTTGGGAGCATGATTGATGATTTCAATTTGAATTCCATGTCAAGTGTATAAGCTGGCGAAAAAAGCGACAACAAGCATCAAATTTCCATCCAACTTAATTTAACTTTTTGCAACTCCAACTTCTCCCCCACCTCCATCTGGTCCGCGCCGAGGCGACTCTACTTCCGGTACGAGCTTATAACTAAATGTAATTATTATTTTTTGTTTTTGTAATCTAGGTGAGAACGGGGCGCTAATTAATGATGCCCATGACAGAAATTTATGGGCAAAAGCAACAACTTTTGCAATATTTGTTTGCATTTAGTTTCCTATCGCTCCGCCTCGTGTTCTCTGCTATCTCAGTCTCTACATGTACACAAGTGTGGGTATGTTTGCTGGCACTTCCGTTTCCTGTATTAGGCCGGAGTATTATGCCCAGCCCACTTCATATTTGTTTACTAATACACTTACCGTAAGCCAATCGGACTGTAGGGATGTTTGTTTTGTTAGACGCGATTGGGACTGAACCTGATCTGTATTTATTAATCAGGGATATCAATATTGTTTCATTCGCATCCCATCAGTAAAGTCAGTGACTATAAGGTGTTTATACATTTGCCTTGAAAATAGAGTCTCAATATTTATATTAAGACTATTTGAAAGAGTTCAAGTTATGAGTTTGATTTGAAAATATATTAATCATAAATTATATTCCTGAGCTGTTGTTCAATATTTTTTTAAACCCTACACAACTTTAAAGAACTGTTAAGAGGAGCCCTAAATACATAGGTCTTACTCCAATGAGCTCCTTATGGAAACTGATTTTATTCGTCAAAGTTCTCTTATAAGTACGATACATGAGAATCTTAAACCTATGTATTTAAAACTACTTATCAACGCACTGCACGTTGACCTGCTATGCGACCCTTTCTCCAGTGCGATAAGCGCACCACTTATGTATTTGTTTGTGTTAGGCTGCAGGGGATCGGTTTTGAACCATCTGTGTGACTCATATTTCATGGGTCCGATCCCTTGAAACTCTAACTTAAGAATTTCTATAAAAAGTAGTGTTCAATGCTTGAACATTCTGGAAAGGGCCACAAAAAGAGGCGTAAATTTGATGTGTTTTTCTTTGATTATAATTTTTAAATAAATTTGATGTTACTTTAAATTTTTCTTCGATTATAATTTTTAGTGGACTGTATAAATTTTTGTTCTTGTATCTTGTTAATACATTTTTTTCTTTTAATAATTTGTGCAAGAATTATTTAATTTGAATTTTAAATATTTTAAAATTATTTAAGCTTTTATATGTTATGTTCAACCTAATGTTTGAACATCCTGCAAGGGGCCACAAAAGTGCCTTAGTGTATATATTTTTTCATTTAGATTTACTTTGAAAAAATAAATTTTTTCTTCGATGTAGTGGACTGTAATATTAAAATTTTTGTTTTACTGATGGCTAATTTCTTTTAAAATTTTAATTTTTTTGTTAATTGAATTTAATTGATAATTAAATCTTTTTTATCGATTTTTTTTTTTTAATCATTATTCTTTAAATTGTAAATATTTTTTTTTTTAAGTTTTACCATACCATACTGTTTTTAAATTTTCTTTATTGATGCGTGTCCCTCTTGAAGATGATGTAACAGGATCCGCCCTTGATGCTGCTGATGATGTAGCTCGTTGTTTTTTCTGCCGCTGATGTTGTTCTTCTACTCGCCGGTGGTCCTGCCGCAGACGTTGGTCCCGCCGTATAAAATGCCAAAGACTTCGGCTGTCGTTGTTTCCAGGAACCCGACTTTTTCTTTTTGCTCGATATTTGGCCTCGAACACGCCGTACATTATTTTCAATATTTATGAATTTCCGGTGTTGTTCCGGAAAAACATACTTTTTTTTTTCACACAAGTTGTGTTTTTAACTCCTTGCGCCGTATCGCTTTGGAGATTCAATGGCTGAATTCCAGCCCAAAGATTTTCAATAAATATTCCGACTTAGGCCTCGGATAGCCGTGCGCTAAACAAAAAACGCACTTATTGCTCGACGGAAATTCTCAATCTCTGTGTCCCTTACCACTTGGGGGGAAACGACAGAGGACTACGATTTTACACTGAGCTCTTTTATGCCCAGTTCGCAGCCATCTTAGCTACCTTTGACTGACTGTGTCAATGCACATCTAGCCACTATTTAGGTGCCAATTTCAATAGGAGCCCCAAAATACGGTTGAGAATACTCCTTGAGCCTTTTTTTTTTTTTTGACTCATTTTTATTATTTTTTATTTTATGCTCATTGGCATTTATATAATTTTTTTTTTACTTTTCCGATGTAGAGCCTCGGACAGTCTAATACACAAATACTTTTTCATATATTTGCATATAATTTTTTATTTCGGTATTGTTCCGAAATAAAAACACACAGTTTTATGCTCATTGGCACTTAAATAATTTTATTCTCTATGTCCCTTACCTCTTGGGGGGAAACAACAGAGGACTACGGTTTTTAAACTGGGCTCTTTTTTACCCAGATCGCAGCCTTATTTTTTAGCTACCATGGGCTGAGAATTTTTATTTTTCTTCAGTCCCTTACAGGTGCCAGTTTTTTAACCCTGAGTCTCTTACCACAGGGGGGAAAACGTCAGGGTGCCCCGAAGGACCAAATGTTAAAAGGAGCCCCAAAATAAATAGGTCTTACTCCAATGAGCTCCTTATGGAAACTGATTTTATTCGTCAAAGTTCTCTTATAAGTACGATACATGAGAATCTTAAACCTATGTATTTAAAACTACTTATCAACGCACTGCACGTTGACCTGCTATGCGACCCTTTCTCCAGTGCGATAAGCGCACCACTTATGTATTTGTTTGTGTTAGGCTGCAGGGGATCGGTTTTGAACCATCTGTGTGACTCATATTTCATGGGTCCGATCCCTTGAAACTCTAACTTAAGAATTTCTATAAAAAGTAGTGTTCAATGCTTGAACAAGAACTATTTGTTATGTAAATAAAATCTTTTGGAAATCGTTCCTTGGTATATTGTATCAAAGTAGATATTGTTATTTATAAAACATATTACTTACTCTTTTATATCAAAATTTCATTCGTATATTTGTTGAGAAACTATGATTATGAGTATTTTAATTTATTTTTAGAAAACTGCTTAAAAAGGGCATTCACAGATAAGTCTATTTTTGATTGCCTCTTGTGAGCCTCAATCCTGTTTATTAATAACTCGTTTTGCCTTATTGTCCATCCCATGGACACTATACTCGGCTCAGCAAACTTTGCCCCGGGCAACTGGGCTCCATCTAATGGTCATTGCCTGTTCCAGACTCCATTATGCAGCCATATTCCCCGACCGCTCGACGTGCATCGTTAATGCCTGCGGAAGTAAGCTGAGTCTGACTCCTCGATGCTCTATGGCAGTTGTCTGCCTGCTCGTGTTTCGAACATAAAACTTTTGCAATTGCATTTAGGTGAGCGACAACAAATGCAACACGGCAACACGAACCTCCCCCAGCAGGCCAAAGACATCAGCAGCTGATGCCCCTTCATCTGATGTCTGTTTTCTGCTGACGGTGGCCATCGAGTGGTGGCTTTCCTACTCTCAAGGTATGCCTTTCAGCCCCAAAATGTTCATTTAAACTAATAATTAGATCATAAACATTAAAGGAAAGTAAGAAACTTATAATTTCCGTAAAGTCCAAATTTATATTTCTATTGGAGAGAAATAAACAACCGTTCAATATTTTTAATATTTTTCATATTTGTTTTGTATGTTGAATTTTTCGTAGTGATTCTCCTCATCATGCTCAATAGTCCCTCCGCACCACTAAGTGTGGGCAACCAAGCTCAAAGTGAAGTTCAATAGAGATTGAGTTTCAGGCTTAGGCTGTTTTGTGTTCGCCCCGTTCCACAGTGGTCCAGCCCGTAGGCCAAAAATAAAAAAACCAAAGTCCAAATTTTGACTTTAAATGTACCAATTCTTATTTATAATTGGTCTACCTATTTGAAATAATTCATATTTTTGTTTTGATCTGTCTGTCCGCTTCAAGAATAGCATCGAAAGTGATAGCATGATATTCATTGTGAATTGCAGCGTAAGCAACGAGCAATTGAAGCTCTCCGCAAAAAGCTTATTAAACATTTTTTAAACAAGTGTTTGTGCCATGGAAGGTTTTAATATTGTAAAGAAAGGTATTAACTTTCTTTTTTCAATAAAAAGTATATATGGTATTTGTTGTGTTTTGTGTAAATCACTGTTGTATTTAGTACATAATTGTGAACGTTCTTAGTTTGTCTTCTCTGTGTTTGGTTAGAGTTTTAGTTGTGATGGCACTCGTTGGCATTAAAAAATCTTTTTGTATAATATTCTTAAGCATTTTAAGAATATAAGAAAGTTTAGTTTAGGTGCCGTAAGGTGCCGTGCGGCTTGCAAAATACAAAAAGGTAACCTAACCTTAATTTGAAAAAACCGGATATATACCGCAAGAATCAGATTTTTTTCGCCGATCCTTATGAAAATATCGTAATATAACCAATCTATTTCAATACAAAATCTAAAAAAAGTCCCAAACTTCTATCTTCAAGAACACCGAAGTTGTTATTTCTACCAAAACCATTTCCGATCATTCAGTTATATGACAGCTATAAGATATAGTCGGCCGATCCTTATGAAATTTGGTAGGTTGGATCAACTGACCAAAAATAGAATCTCTACGAAGTTTCAACTATCTATCTTAAAAAGCACAAAAGTTGGGTCATTTCCGATCAAACATTTATATGGCAGCTATAGGATATATTCGGCTGATCTTTATGAAATTTGGTAGGTCGTAATGTTTTGCCAAAAATAGCACTCATGTCAAATTTGAACTCTGTAACTCTAAAAACACCAAAGTTATATCATTTCCGATCAATCAGTTATATGGCAGCTATATGATATAGTTGCCCGATCTGGCTGATTTTAACATATTATTTTAGAATAAAAATATAAATATTTTGTGCCAAGTTTCCAATCCCTACCTCAACTAGAAGTATTTTTGGCCGCTCTCCCCATACAAGCCGGACCACTGTGCGTTCTGTTGTTTTGCCTCTAGGGCGGCGAACGGGTTTCATATTGCACGACACTTTTAATAAGCCGAGAGAATTGAAAAGTTTCAGACGGTTTGGGGCAGTACATACATACATGTTTTGTGAAACTCATCTGCTTGCAAAAAGTGACAATAAACTTAAGAGGGGGAGTATAGAGAAATTCAATGAAGCCAAAGGAAATAAAGGGTGGCTTTCTAATTTTCTAAATTATTATTGGAAGGAAATTAGAGTTTCAATTCATTTACTTGCTTTAGAGCCATTTAGGGGCCGCAATCAATATTATTTCATAAATAAAAAATATATAAAAAGGTAATCAAGGCAGGAACCCTGCTAAAACCATACAAATATACAATAAAAGAACAACAGGGAGTAGCATTGCGAAAATGACGCTTAATACAAAACGTACTCTGGAAAGCGCTATCAAGGGGCATGAGCAGTAGAGATGACAATGACGACTTGTCAAATATTGACATATCTCTTGAAAATTGTGCTCCGGCGCGGCTCATCCAATGTAAGCAGCCCAGTGGCTCCTCCCAACACCAACACCAACGCCAGCCATGTGTCCTGACCTATCCTTGGTATCCTTTCCCGGCATCGTCAGCAACATCATCAACTGGTGGGCAACATATATGACATTGTCGGCAGCTAAACTTACTACATATGTGCATATAAGCATGGCTACAGTGGCGACTAGCTAAAGTTGACTATAGATAAGTTGATAGTATAAAATTTGGGTATTTTGTCCAAAAAAAGGGTCGCGGTGCTAGACATGAGAAAGCTTAAACATCTTTGTTATAGTGGGGCTATTGACGGATTGATTTCATTAGAGGCTAATTTGTACCCTTAAGGACAGGAGTCAATCGTAGCTTACTTTGATAACTGTGTTTACTGTACCGCTTTGTTGCCATCGAAGTTTTTCCGCATTTGTTTCCCTTTGGTTCCTTTTTTGTGTATTTGTTTCAACTTGTTTTTTTTCGCTTTCGTTGCACTTTTACTGTCCGATCCTGTCGCTGTTGCTCCTTGCCGGCTCCCCATCCCCTCCTCAGTGTCCTGCCAACCAACTATGGCACTTCATTTGCTGCGCTCAAGTGGATCCACTTTCATTTGTTTGCTCTGGGCAAAAACAAAAAAATGTAGAGGGAAAATAGAAGTGGTGGGGCGCCCCGGCACCACCGGCAGCGGACTTCTCTTTTTGCCTTTGTCACACCGCTTCGCTCCTCGCATTGTTGCCCGTACAGTGGAGAGTGGCTGCTGACAGACGGCAGTCGCCTCTGCCCTGCTGATTCAGCTTTGTTTGCCTTAAGCCCTTGTGCAAACATTTTGCGCCTCCGAGACCGAGGGCGAGGACTCGGGCGTTCTGGAATCAGACTACCAACTGCATAAAGTAAAAAAGCGCAAAATCCTAAATACTCTAAACTTTTACACTGAAAAACATGCTAGAGGCTGGGATAAGCTGGATAAATATTTAAGTTGATATTTGAAATTTTTAATTATTGTGTAAAATGCACTGATGATATATTTTAGAGAATATTTGTAATCCTTTGTAGGGAATATTTGTAAATCCCAAATAGGGAATGATTTTGTACCATATTGGGAATTAGCCAAAAAAATATTAAAACCTGTGCTTTTCAGTTAACATTCATTGTCACTTTAATCGCCAACGCTTTTTTCTTAAAACTGTTTTTCGAATTGGCCAGCACAATTTTTTTAAAAATAGGGAAAAATTTTAATCAGGTCCTCAAGATACAACAACTTTGTGAAGGATGAACCTTTTTTGAATGGAACCAGAACTATTATATTTTGTTTTATTATATTTCATATTTTATTATATCCTATTATATTCTCCTTTTGTTATATCCTACAATATACATTGTTTGATCATTTACTAGGGATGTCGGAAATATATCAAAATATCGATATATCGATATATTTTCTCTTAAAAAAATATTATTATCGTGATATTTTTTGGGCAAAAATAGTCGATAATAATATTTTTGAGTTGGTGTTCTCCGATATTAGTTGCGAAAGAAAGGAAATGCAGGTTTACTTGAGTATGCCATTTTGTAGTTGGGAGACAAATCCGTTGGAATTCTGGAACTCACAAATTTCAACGATGCCGATGCTAGCGAAGGTTGCTTTAAGTTTTCTTATCACGCCTGGAAGTTCGGTTCCATCTGAACGGTTGGCTTCTGCCATTAAATGTATTGTCTGTGACTCCCGCAGTCGAATGACAGACCAGCATATAACCGAAAGAGTTTTTTTTAAATCATTGAAGAAAGATTTATTTTGTAATTAAGAGTAATTAAGAGCATTAAATAAGAGAATTAAGTAATTAGCATTATTAAGTACATATTCCATGAATTCCATGAAACTTTTTTTTTTTGTATTAAGTTTTTTTTTATAAATAAATTTGAATACAATGTCCTTAATAATTTTGTTATTTTTTATTTCAAAGAACTTAAATAAAAGTTGCTTGAGAGTGGGTATAAATATTTGTTGTTTTTTCAATTCACTTTTTAAATAAAAAAATATGTCTTATTTGCAGTTCATGGCGGATGAAAACACATATTAAAACCTTTTTTTAAATTTAAAAATAACCTTTTTTCAAATTTAGCTGACTATAAAAAATATCGAAAATACTCGATATATCGATTTTTTTTGGTGATATTTCTGAATATTATCGATTGATATTTTTTTCACAGCAAATATCATCAATACGATATTTTTTCAAAAACCAACAACCCTATCATTTACCGATGGAGAAAATACTGGGCCTGCCGGTTATGATATAACATTGGCGGAATTTTTTAAGTTTTTTCTTTAAACGTGTAAATAAATATATTTTTTTTCGCACCTTAAACCTTAAAATAATGATGATGAAAAGACCTGATGAAAGACCTTAACTTTATCCCGAATACCTAAAAGATAAAATTTTTTCTATTTGTGCAATGCTCCGTTGAAGAAGAGGGGGCAAAAACTGAGCACTGACTGCATCCTGGGGCACTAGTGGCAGATGGACGGCCTTTGTGCATTGGCCACAGCAAATGCATCATCAATATGGTAGCAAACGGCCCTCTGTCGCTGCTTCTGGTCCATAAACATACTCGCACACACACGGCTGGATGGCTGACTGACGCCTTCGGGCAAAAAGAACTGCCATGGCAGAGTTATACGCACGCCTGCTGCTGCCCTTTTCTTTGTTTTGTTCGCCTCCGCATTTGCCGGAGGGCGTGCCAGCGCCCACCGCCTTTGGAGTCTGTTCGTCCTTTGTCCTGTGTCGCAAAAGGTTGGCTACATGATTTCCCGTCCGCCTCGGCTCTCGGTTCAGAATGCAGCGTGCTTAGTCAGTCATTGGCAGAGCCCCATCCTCCGGCCTGCATCCTTTTCGAGCATATCCTTTTCATCCCCTTCGGAGGAGGGGCTCCCTGCGGCCAAAGTTATTGCCATTGATATTTTACGATTCTTGTCTACAAGTCATCGGCCAAATGGTCCATCGACTGCAAGAGATGCTGTTTGCGGACATGCCGTTTTGGGCTGGCAGTCGGTTGTAAAAAATTATTATCATTTACGGAGGGGAAACGAAACGAGATACCAGAGAGTACTTCCCAAGGATTCCTAGAGAATGTTTTTTTTTTTATTCTTCAATAAATACATAATTCGCTTTAGAAATTTAAAGTTTTGTAGTCCCTTATTTAATTTGGGGTTTGCCTTCAGCAATTATGGCAAGCCGAGATTTACATCAACTGCAGTTTCAACTGCAATCTAACAAAAACTGCAGCTCCGACCTCCCAGAACTGCCAAGCAAAGAAAAACTGGGGAATAACATCAGCAACACAAAGAACAATAATAATAATAGAAGGCAAACAAAAACAAACAGGCCAAAAGGCAAACTTTCGGCTAAATCCTTACAAATGTTTATCTTTTCTTAATTCCGCACTTAACTGTTAGACCCGCATTGGCAAAGGCCAAATGAGTAAAGGACGAAAGGATGGGGACCTCCAAAGGGGACTTGATGGGGAAATGTGCATGAAGCTGGCAAATTGCTTAACGCTCCAGAGCACTACGCCCCTCCACCCCCCTTGAAATTTCTTTTCTGCTATTTTCTTAACACAGTTTTAGAAAGTTTTTTGCGCCAAAAATTTGTGCTTTACAAAATCCAAAGTATTTCAAGGAGTCGGAGGAGCGGTAACATTTCTGCAAGGACAACTTTCGCAACTATTGGTCGGTCTGGGCGGGGTTGGCGGGGCCTGTAATGACCAGTTTTTATGTTCAGCTTCATTTGCACATCGACCACAAATGTCGAGAAAGTTCACAGTCGCTTCTAGGTATCCAAAGTTACCATTTCTTCTTAAAAAACCTTGTTGCCTACTCATAATGTCCCCATTTCTCCTATCCGAAAAATGCAATTTATTAGTCTTAAACTCTAAAAAAGCTATTTATTATATTTAATGTTTGAATATGAGTAAATAATTACTATTACTCCTTTATGATTAAATTTCTTATCATTTATTGGTTGACTTTTTCAATGTCTTCGCATTTAAAATTGTGCTTTGTATAAACAGGCATACGCTTTTATTTTCTGGAAGTGATTTTCGCTGCTTTTCGAGAAGTCCTTTGGTGTTTGCATTCCTGTTTTCGTTAGCTTATTTATTTTAGTTGGGGCAGGATATAAGCTTCCACCGGCGGGAGTTGCAAGGTGGCAGGAAGGCGGATCTCGGAGCGCGTCTTAATCTTTTGTTGATGCTTGTTTATTCTGCAATTACTTAGGCGTTCTGTTTGCGTCGTCTGCACTGCGGCTGCGACGTCCTCAGACTTTCATTGCCCAGGCTCCTTTCCTCTCCCTTTGCTCCTGTTCCTCCCCCATCCATTTCTCCCTACCTCCGTCTTACAGACCTGCCAGCCTTCGACTTTCTTTCAGTGATGATGAGTTGGCTCATTTCCGGCCATATTGAGTTGTAAATTTTAAATTTTACATTTATTATACCCGGTACTCGTAGAGATGACGTGTTAATGTACGCCTGGATCTCCAAGACTATAAGGCAGAGGTCGGCACGGCCCTATCTTGGGGGCATAGGAAATTTCTCTGCCCGAGCTCTGCCACACACACACAGTATAAATGTGTGAAACGTCATGCTCACAGCCTACTTTCTGCTATTCGTTACTAACACTAATGCGGTAAAATCATATCAATGTATTGGGGTGCCGACCACTGCTATAAGGGATAGAACTATTCGATGTGGAACTAGGAATCGTATGGTATCCGCGTAGATCGTTTGTCGCCCGCCTCCAAAACAAAAATCTAGTGTTACCCTATGAATTAAAAAGCAGCTGGATAATTTTTAGAGGAGTTAGACATTTTAGTCTCCTTCCCTACTGAATCGGTAGTATGGACGTATATTTGTTGTTGTTGTTTTGCCCAAGTGCAAAAGTAAGCAAAACAAATTTGTTTCTGATAATCCACACCGTTAAAGTTTAAAGGTTTATTAAGTTGTTGCTGGAATCGAAGAGTACCGGGTGGGGAAATATGGTCGGGAAACTCGATTATAGAAGTCCCCTCTTGTTTTTCTTTTCAAAAAAAGCTTTTTGTTAAATCCGGTTTTTGTTACTTTGAACTTAATTCAAAGTTTTTTTTTGTTTCTCAAATCTTTTATTCCGAATTTGTCTATAGAAACAATAAGTAAATTGTATGATTAATATTAAATTAACAGAAATAGCTGTTTCAAATGAATCCAGCTATTATATATAACATCTTTTCAGTTGGTTGTATTTACATATCTACCGAGTATGTGATAGTTTTTTTTTTATCGTCTACTAGATTTAAGGCTAAATAGTTTTCGTGGTTCTGGAGTCTATCGATGTAATTCTTACTAATTAAATATTTCTTATTTCTTACTGACAAATAGAATTTTAAATAAAAATATGAATATAAATGGATATTTTAATATTACGGTTAAAAACCCCCAGGGAAGCAGCACTTTTGGCACATTCAGCTGGGCACTCCTTGCTGTCTAAGTGCTCCAGTGCGTTTTCTTTTTCCTGCTCTTTTCCCAGCTGTGCTTGTTCCTTTTCCTTCATATCCTTTTTTCAGCTTAGGCGCGACGCGCTTTCCTCGTCGTGGGTTTGTTTTTGTTGCTCGGCTTGGAAGTTGTTTGCCTAATTTCATGCTTTGCTTGCTCGTAAAAGGTGTCGTCCGTGGGTAAGTGATGCTCGTCGTCTATAATTTGGTAGCGATTAATTTGCTTAGCACTATAGTGGAAGTTTATTGTCTTTAAACTAGTCCACTTTCCAATCAACAATAAGATGAAAATAAAACGTTTTCCCGGAAAACATACTATTAGGCTGCCATTAATCAAGCCATTAACGAGGAAAATTGCAGAAATCATTTCGTTCGAAACTTTTACACCAGAAATGGGCACTGCGAGGGCTGTGCTCTCAAAACTATTTTGCAAAGCTTTAATCGGAAACGGAAACAGCCTGTGACAGTTAGGCAGGCAGTCAACCAGTTGATCGATGGATGAGCTTGCGGGGGAGAGCGGCCAGGGCCCAACCAAAGCGGAAGTCATTGTCGAACGTTAATTGACAACAACCGCCCAGAGGGAGGAACAGCATAGGCGAAATACCAGGATGGGCTCGTGCCATAGACATCGATGGTGTCGCCGACTGTCTCCTTGTCTATCAATCAGCCGACCAACTTTTATCCGCCCAGACCCCAGAACCAGCCCATTCATCGTATTTGTTATGGCAAATAGTTTTAGCATTGTGCTCCACAGGCTTTTATCTTCGGTTTGGTTTTTAATGGAGGGCTTAATGAAGAGAGACGAAGGATTGTGACCTCAGGACCTCCCACTGCCTGCGGGTGTAATAATTGTGACTGATTTTTGGGATTTGCGGTCCTTTGCTTGATTGAAGTTTTGCGGGCTAAATGCTAAAAGGGATCTGAGGCACAGACAGAGTTTGATGTGGTTGAAAAAAGATTTGAAAGATCCGTAAAAAAAGAAGACACCAGCCACACAATTAAATTAAGTTCTTGAAAGAGTTGAGGTTATGCCATTCTAGAGAAGGTAGAATGAAAAATTTAAACTACTACTTCCTAGCAAGAAAAAAAAAACGATATTTTCTACACTTCATAAAACCGATAGTTTTTAGAGCTCGTAAATTTTGACAGTTTTTGCTCATAAAACGTGTAGTCTTATGTTTTTATTTGAAAAAACACCTAATACACAAATGGTGACCGACTTTATATTTGGGACTTTCCTCGAGGCAGATCAAATACAATCATTGCAAAAAAAATCATATATATAAAAATATTAAAAATCTCCCCTCCATATTATTTATAAAATTACAGAACTAATGGACCTATAAGGTTCTAAAATTAAATCTAATTTGATATGTTGTGTCTTTTGTGTAATCTTGATTTTTAGATTATTTTTCTGTGCATTTGTCTTGTCTCTTTTGTGCATGTATGGCTGCGGCGGATCTGTCAGCAGTTTCGTTGCAATCACCGAGGGGCATTTGGGGAGCAGGAACGTGCCACGTCAAAAACTGCAGCCAAAGCCAAGCATCCTCGTCATCAACGTCATCCTCATTCTAGTTCTCATCATCAGCGTTTCCTACGGTCATCAATGCAGCTGACTGGGAAAGAGTTGGGGACGACTCTTATATGGACTGGTATCCATGGCATTGGGTAGAATTGTTTGTGAGCCTGGGAGATCAGTGGGGAGTAACATGGACAAACTCTCAAATTATTTTACCATTTTTTGCTCGAAATTGTATGGTTTTAGTTCTCAAATTTGACGAATTTATGAAGGCAGGATTTAAAAAATAAGAGCATTGAGTATTCGGTAGTTCCATTCTTCCCCGCGACCGGGATGTTGATTTTACTGCCGCTGTTCAACACAATTGAATCCCCATTCGGTGCTGCCCCAGTTCAGTTTCAGTTGCTGATGAAGCTGACATAAAACAATGGAATGGCCGATTTCACGAATGTGCCCCACAAAATAATGATTCTGGTGGAAATGTGTTTTATTTTATTTGTCGATTCGTCTGTGTTTTTATTTTTGCTACCAACTGACAGCTAACCATATCCATTTCGAACTCGACGTTTCAATGCGAAATGCCAACTAATTTGACGAAAATTATTTGAGGCTGTAAGAGGAAATGCTTTCAATGTTTTTGCGTTTCAGCCTTTATCCGCGGCTTTTAAATTTTCGCAACGGAAATTGGTTTGATGTCAATTCCATTTTCTCTGCTGCTCGCCCTGATACATTTTAAAATATTTATTTGTTTATTTAATGCATTGGCTCTAATTGTAACGGCGTAAGCTAATAATTCAATTTCTCTCCTTGTATGTCATGTACTGCATTGGATATTTAATCAAGGGTAATTAATGGGCATTGAAATAATTTAATTAACTGTCTAGGCGTTTCTGTTGCCAACTCAGCCTCAGCCAACTGATGTCAAAAACAACGTCAAAATTCTTATAAGACGAGAGTACCAATTTATTGCTGCGAGAATTTATATTATTCCTTAATTTATATGTTAATTACTGGACTGTGATTGCGGGCCTGTCAGTTCCTAAGAGCCCTGATGTGGCAGTTTCTGTTAATTATTTTGCCACACACATTTCTAATATTGCTTTCCTTGTAATTATTCTTTATTAAATTTGCCGAGCCAAGGCCCAGCCGAAATAATTAAAAGTGTAGCCATCCGAGCTTTCGTGGCAGTTTATTTATGATTATTGGCAGAGCGAGTCGAATTAATTGAGTAATTCGCCGGCCTTGGGCTTCCTCCTAATATGTGTTTATCATTATATCCTTGGCTCCTCCTCGTACAAATGGCTGCACATTTATAACACTTTCCGCCCTATTCCAAAGTTAATCGCACTTCAGTCAATCTTTGTTTAATCAAATGGTGGATCGGCTCTGGCTCTGGTGGTTGCTGCTTGACCATTAGTTGCTATTATTATGCTCATTACGCTAAATGATGGCTAATTTCTTTGCAACACTCTAAACTGGTTCAGGCCTTGGGAGTTTGGCAAATGACCGTTCATTAGAATTGAATAGAGAAACAAAAGAAAAGATACCAAGTTCCTGCAAACTCGTCTAATTAAAATGGGTCTGGAGTTGGCTAACTTATTAAGGTTATATATTGATTTTTGTCCTAGTTCTTCTAGAGTTTATATATATATTGTACTATTGTTTTATTAACACCTAACCAAGTTAGTTATATACATACATACAAGAGACTAGACAGTCCCTTATTCAATCAGTTGATTATTTTTTTTCAAATACTTATGTATCAGATAAATACGAAATTTTGATAGAAATTTAGTTTTTAAAACTTAATCTTATTTAATTTTTTTTTTACAAACTTCTAAACTTAAACTTCTTGCAAAACAAACAACAAATAATCTTCGATGGTTACCTCCTTAAATTGCCAAAAAATAATTCAATAAAAATTCGACAATGAAACGTCCACCAGCACGACGTCCTAATCCCAAAAATCGTTCCTCCAACATAGCATCCTGGTATTTATAGGCAAACAAAGAATAAACAGCTTAAGCTGCCTTCTTACCATTCGGAGAGGGTCGAAAGTGAAAGTAATGCAATTTTTGTCATCCTCAGGTATTAGGAGACGACACACGTGCGCCCTGAGCCATGTCAACATGCCGATTCTGGCCAACTTGGGCCTGAGCTGTCATTCATGCGACTCGTGTCGCAAACATTTTCCAAATGAAAATCTTTTTCCTTCTATTAATCCATTCATCTCGGATGGGGAGCGAACGAAGGGAAAAAATCGCAAAATACTCCGTGCGTGACAAATTTTGATAAAAAGGCATTGACCAGCTCTTAGAGGGAAGGGGCTAAAATGGCAGCCAGTCCGGCTTCTTAACCCCTTGCAGCCCGCTTCTGGCCATTTAACACTTCGTTAAACTTGAGCAGCAGTGGCGGAAAACCAGCCAGGGGAGAAATCGAATGAAAAGCTTGTGTCCAGTTCGGTTTTGGCCAACATGGTGGTGGCCTGGTAGCAGTGTCCCTCCAGGCAGCCCATAAATATTTTACACTCACACGCATGCAATAAAATGCAACGAATTACATAGTTGAAAATGTAAACACACACAGGACGAGAAGGGTTAAGGCTAAAACAGGGGAACAAGTACCAGGCGCTGCAATAGAAGCAGTGGAAGCCCAAGCAGTAGCTCCAGAAAATGTGGTAGCAAACGGAGTACAGTGGAGAATGTTTGAAAATTTTAAATAATTTTTATAAAATTATATAAATATAAAATTATATTTTAAATAATTTTTATAAAATTATATAAAATTGAAAAATAAATATTAAAATATAGAACTAAAATATAGAATAAACATTAGGAAATCTTTAATCTTGTAACTTTTATAATTAATAGTCCTACTTTTTTGGATCGGGTATTTATTTGTATAATAGTATTTATCAAAAGGCATAGAATAGGTATATAACCATATTTGAAAATAAGGTTTGTATGCAATTTTGCCTGTAATTTCTAGCCATATCCCCAGACAAAGCCGGGAGCGTAGAAACAGCAATAAAAGTCAATAATATGTGTTTGGCTCTAGCAGGAACATCGAAATAAGGACCAGACGTGAGCTAATACAGTTGCGTATTGTATTGGTCAGTCATTTCCAGGACGAGTCATGCGGAAAGGGAAGTACTTCCGCGTCTGCTATTAAATTTCATAGCCCTTGCTTGTTGCGAATTTACGGCTGTTAAAGTTTTAAGTAGCCAATTGAACTGGAAACAGGGGCTATGTGGGTAGAGTGTGGTGTCTGGTGGTTCGGCGGAAAACGCACACATGACCCGGGGGCTGGTCTGGGGTCAGCGGGCTATACCTGATAGTCACGTGCCCCGTGTCCTGTAAATCGATTTCAGTCTTGTTTTCAGCTCGGGTATCAGTAAACGGACTCCATTAAAAGGTCCTAAAAGATGTTTAGCCCAATGGGATGGAAAAAATATACTGCAAGGGAGGGCATCTTCCGATTGGCGTTTCTTAATAAAGCTAATGGAATTACTTGATGGTGTGTTAACATTTTAAAATAAATATAATATAATTATTTAAATCGTCACCTCCATAAGTCTGATAAATATTTCTCACAGACCCCGACCTATCCGCAAGTTTCCCGCTGAGATAAGAAACCCACGAGGTGCATTCCTTCCGATAACCGGTCCCTGCCTCCACTTGCATTGTGGATTTTATTTTTGGTGGCTGTTTTTTTCGAATCTAAATGCCAGCCAGCCACTAATCGATTCGAACTGTCTTATCAATTTTCGAAAATAGCTCAGGCGAGGGAGAACATTCTCTTTCAACGCGACAGCTCTCGGATCGCCTCCTCTTAATTCGATCGCAGATCATGAGCATTATCAGTGTGTTTCTTGTTGTTGTCCTTGCTCGAAAGTAATTTCCACTTATTTGATTTAAATTTTTGTGTTTTTTTCGCCTTGTGCCTTTTTAGTTTGTCAGAGTCTGTTGTCTTGATAACGTTGCTGATCGTCTCTAATTGCAATACCTATTTAGTTCGACTTTCTGTGTGTTCGTCAGCTTTTCGTTTTGTGCGTCTATAGATCTGGCCATATAATAAATAAAGTTTTAGTCAATTGTGAAAAGAAGTTTTGGAGAGCGTTCCGTAATTGTCGTGGTCGTTAACGCAGTTTCAAAATCTAGATAAAACGTTTGTACGCTTATGTCATTACGTCTCGTAGCGTAACGTGCCGTCTATAAGAAAAGTCACCAGAAACTAAATTCAAAGTGCCTGTTTGCTTTCTCTGTGGGTTTGTGGTGTATTTTTGAATCTATACTGACTCTCGAACCATCATTAACTGTATCTGTCCTGTGTTCTATCTATACATACATATGAGTCTTATGTGAGTACACCTCGAGCGGAGTATCTTTAGTCTTAAGTTTTAGTTTGTGCTCTGTTAGCTTATTGCGGATTTATTGCAAATTCCGCTCAACTCTAACCTCATTAAACTGTGCTGTCCCATTGCGAACCACATGGGTTTTATTTTCCGTTTAAATAAGCGAAAAAAATAAAAGTTTGTGTGCTTATACTATTTGCAATAAATCTTTGTTGCTTGGATTATCTGTTTTTTGTTGTTGTTGTTATTGTTGTTGTCGGTGCTGTGGTTTTATTTGCTGTCGATATGTCAATAAAGGCTCCTTGTCCTCAACATTGTGTTTGCTTTATTTTACGGCATTATAATTGATTAAAATGTTATTATATGCATATCGCCTCTGCCCGACTGACAGATTAATTTAACAAGTTTTTATTAAACCCGCGGAGTGTTTAAATGATTTTAATAATGGCTCTGCTTGTTTTAAATATTTATTGTTTTTTTGTGCCTTTAACCCATAAATTCATATAGCTATCAAGCCATATTAGTTTTGAAGTGTGAACATTGATGATTCATACTAGAGTAAAGACGACATAACCTAGTCCAAATCTACCTGATTTTGGGCCATTCATTTATTCACCATCTGTTTATAATATCTGTCGAGGTATTCCGAAGTCCCTCTACAAATCAAACGACAAATCCCGGATCTCGCTGCCATTCAATTAGCCATAATTAGACGGAAGTGGCCGTCCAGCCAGCGAGCATCACTTGTTGCATGAATAATGGTGGTCCTTAATAGTATCGCCGGACGGGAAGGACTCTGCTCCTGCAGCCAAACAGCAGTTTGGTTTGCTTTGACAAATACAAGTTGCCTCCTGGCTCCAGGACCATAATCATATTATTTATGGTCCTCGGGGGAGCGTCGCCGAGCGGAACGGGAAGCGATACAACTGGCTGACAATTTATAGATATTTTGTTATTATGGAAACGGAAAGGGGCGTGGTCTCCGAAGACGCACATAAATTGCATTGATTGGGGGAGGCAGAAAAATAAGCTCAAAGATTTGTTTCCCCTGTGCTTGTTAGAGTCCCTTCAGATCTTCCCTTCCGTGTTGTGTTTTGCTCATTGTTTTTAACATTTTTTATGCATATATATATACCGTTCTTAACTTTATTTTGCGACTGTTTGTGTGGATTTTGAGTTCCTCCTCACCGAACGCATGTCGGGCATGTAAAGCTTCTTGTTTACGCTTTTCGCATTGTTTTCCCTCAACTTTTAACATATGTTTTCCCATGTCTTCCAAGCGATTTGCTGGCTATTTACCGAATGCACCAGCTCTGACAAAGAAAATCTGTATTGATGATGATGCCCCTCACTGAGACACGAACATAAGTGAGGTTTCAGAGTGCATTCTTAGGATATTTTAAAGACTCGATGTTAAGAGCACCCGTAAGTATACCGTGTCCTAGAAGCGATTCTAAATTTAATTAGATTGGCTAAAAAAAGAATATCCTACAAAGTAGTTGAAAGGTTATTGGGTTGCTTCCCTTAATAGAGGGCCTAATTTTAGAGGAAATAAGCTTAAAAATGTATATTTTAAGAATAAGGTATTCCTTTCATATATATAGTACTTTGATTGCCCTTCTTGGCAAACCAGTTGTGGTTTTTATTTGGCCTGGTTGTCCTCGACAATTATTTCACCCACAGGAAACTTGGTAAAAGCAGCGCAACAAGGATCCATTTTATGATAATTGCCTAGCAGGTGGAGCCCCAAGGAAAACCCAGCGATGTGCTCTAACTGCCTTAATTTGCCGCTACCTCCCCGCGCCAAGCCAACTTTTCTCCGACCAGCACTCGGCACTCACTTATTATTAAGTTGTTTTCAAAACTAGTGGCGGAAGGTGGAGGGCGGTCCTCCTCAGTCGTCAGCTCCCAGCAAAAGTTAAATTATAAAATCGTCAAAAGCCGACAAAGACATTCTGCGCCTATGCAAACACAGCCCCACACCCGCAAACACGCTCGAGGAGAATTTTTTGCAGAAAAAATACCAGAGGCGGGCGAGCCGGGAAGGGAGCCACTTAAGATGCTTAGCGCCATAGCAAGCGAAAATAATGACGCTCATAAAAACTAACTAAACACAAAAATAAAGCAAATACATAGACGGCAAATGGTGTAGGTTGGCGGGGAGGGGTGGAGTGTTTTTAAGCTGGAACGCTCCCTGAATGACAACGATAATGATGTGCGATAATGTTTGTTGTTGTTTCGTTTGCTTTTGTTTATTGTGCTCCTTCACTCCGAAATGCTGGCATCATGATGAAGATGTTGTTCTTGTTCTTTTTGTTGTGCAGCTAAGACAACTGTCAAAGACTTTGGCAAAGGATTAGTCCTGGCGCATCCTGGACTTGTCAGAAGTTCGAGTCTGTTAGGTTTTCTATAAAGTTTATTTTAGGAATTTTTATGATGAAATTGTCATTAAATTCTGTAAAACACCAGAAAAATTTAATAAATACTGCAATAGGAACTTTTGAAGAAATTATTGCCAATAAAGAAACAAGATTATAGCCAAATGCTTCTCATTTATATAGCTTATTGTTAAACAGCTTATCAAGTATGTGTAAACGCCATAAAATTAGTATCATCTTGAACAAACAGGGTATCCTGCTACCGAAATTGATATCCTTGTGTCGCTTTCCATTACTCCTGTCTTGCTCCTATCGCAGGCGTAATTAAAATTGCAGCAGACGTTGTGAAGTTCTGCTGCTCCTCCGACTCCCGCCACCGGTTCGTCCTTCCACCTCGATTTAATCGCTTTGACTGCGCTCCGTCTGTAATTTATTTATTGCTGAAAATCGTTACTGGTCTTGATTTTCCCCCACCTGCCGGCGCTGTTGCTTTGGTATTTTTTAATTGATTAGAAACGTGAGTTTTGTTTTGTTTCTTTGTGTGTCTTGATTGGCTTTGGGCCAGAAAATTTTCAGCCTCATTAAATTGCTTCTGTATGTTGGTCTTGCCAATTTTAGCAAATGACTTTCTTGGCGAAACTTTTGAGTTTGTTGATTCTTTTATCTTTAATGTCAATGTGGCGGGAGGCGCCTCTATAGGCCTTATTGAAGGATTACCTTTAGTTCTTGGCAACACCGATTGGTAACTCCAATTTTTTAAAAACCCAAAAAGGAAAACTCCCGATCACGTTGGCCCTGCGCCAGATCTCAGAGCTTGTCAAATCGTAAAAGTCGTAAGAGTCTCAGTTTATTTTAGTCGTATTGTTTCTAAATCAGATTGTGTAACGTACAAATAATTTTATAAAAGTTCATCAATTTTTCGGCTTTTTGGTGGCAAAATTCTCAATGTGTTTACTTTTCGGCCGTACTGCGTCACGTTCAATGCTTTTATAAATAATTATATAATCACAAGACCGTTAGTTCCTTTCCCATTATTAACAAGAACCAATAGCCCAGTGCATCCGCTTTCGGCTACAAAATTCACAAGTGTTAAGAAAAGGAAAAAACAAAAAGAACGAAATCTTGCAGCAACCGAATCAGGTAAGTGCTCGTCCTGTGGCGTCCAAAACGGATATTATACATGGTGGGGGAATGAATGGAGGACTGCGATCTGTTCGTGTGGGTGTATGTGAGTGTGCTGCTTCCTGCAGGCTTTTTGGGGCTACGACTGGGGGATGGATTATCGCAAGGACTTGACCCGGTCGTCCTGCTTGAGTGGTCTCAATAGTTATTGAAATTGCAGGGACTGAGCTCGAGGCCACTTAATTGCCGTTCTTTAAGCCTTGTCCTGCTGCTTTGGCCGGAGATGCCACACAGAAAGCACGATTGGTTGTGGGCCTCACATAGACACGTTGGGTTAGGGGATATTCCATTTTAGGATTTGTTGTTAAAGACAAAGCCTGCCATGGTACTAATAAGACAATTTCAATAACGTGTCCATTTTTCCGTTCTAGTCCCTGGCTAATTCTTTGTGATATATTCGAGCTCCAGGACATCTCTAGTTCGGCTCAATGTAGGAAAAAAAAACAACAACTGGGCAAGAACTGCTTCTTTACCCGCAGGTGTTGTAATCCAGCAACGAGTCCTGGACCCGAGCCAAAGCTGCTTTCTCTCTGAAGTGCTAACTAATTTTGTTGTTGTCCTCCCCTCCCTTCGACTGCCCGTCCAGCACATCCTCAGCGTCCTCTGGCTTAGCCTCACTCCCAGGCTCATCCTGTTAGTCATCATCATCGTCCTCCTCCTGCAGTTTCGTTTTTGGTGTCAGCAACATTTCTTCAATTGGTTTCGTTTGCCCGGCATGGTCCTGCTCTTGCTATCCTTGTTAGTCGATTTTTCTTCGTATTGCAATCTTTTTGGCAAACTCTAGAGCGCCAAGCAGTTGTTGACTCTGTTTCGGGGCCAAGCCAATTCCTTTTGACCCGGCCGAGTCGCCTCTTGGCTTGTTTCTGCTTTTTATGCACTCGAGCTTCATGCACGGACCTTAACCAACCACTCCGCCTCTCTCCCCGCAAATACTCACATGATCTGGCTCCTGTTTCGCATTTTTATGGCCGTCGTCAGAGTGGTCCTTCTTACCTTTGCCAGTCTTCCCGGCTTGTCTCATATGGATCGTAACATTTGGCTTAATGTTTATGTTATTCGCCCCGAAAAAGAGTTCTTAAGTGAAATAGAAGGTTTTATAGTTGATGCTGGTGCTTTCGCGAAAGTCTTTGAGAACTTTTCAAAATTAAATTTCGTGGAATGCGGTTTTTTTTCACAAAACAGGCGCCCTATAGTCTTAGTATTTAACTATATTTACGTTAGTTAAGTTTATATTTTTATTAAAATTATATATAGCGTAAAGAATATCTTACAGAACGTCCACTTGCAAAAATTATAAGAGCTATCTGGTTCTTTTTATTTATTTAAATATTAGCGCCGATAGCTGTTTCGTTATCGACGATCGATGTTTTTGAGGCGCCCTCTGTCGGCTGTTTTTGTTCACTGCCATATGCTGCCTATTGTGAATGTCAAAACAAAGTCAGCTGTTCGCCTCGTTGCTGCCGGTTTATAAAATAAATTGCGAAAGGTTGTGCAATTTTAGCAGCTTGTACTCAAGTTTCGCGGAGAACTTTTATGTTTGGGTTAAAGGTGACTGCCCTGAAGTGTAAGCAAGCCGAATCGTTGCACACAAAAACGAAAATCATAAACGTGCGGTGTTTTCTCTTCTGTCCCCAGGAGCCTCGAATTTCATCACAGCTTCTGCCACTGAACTCAATAAATAGCTAAGTTTCTTAGTGCGGCGTTCATGTTTGTACAACTAGCAAAGGGTCGGCTTGGTAACAATTTGAATCTCACACCATTCCGGTTTCTGGCTCGACGCGCCAGGATGGACACGGAGAATGTTTATATTCGAAACGAGAGCGACAGCAATGAATTAAACATTGCCTTCCGATATGTCAATGAAAAGTTCAACGTGGACCGGGAGTTCAACTTTTGCAGGAAGCCGGAAGAGCTGACGCAGACTGTCCTGGCCAGGATCCAGACCAATGTCCACAAGGAGCTGTCCAAAAAACTGAAAAAGAAACTCGATCAGCTGCCTGCCGAAGTGAATGTGAATCTCTACCAAGAGGGCTCAGATGCTTCTTTCAATGAAATCACGTTCGCAGAACTGCTTAGCAGTAATGTGAACGGAGTTAAACTAAAGGTCCTGGAGCATTCCTTCAATATGGTGGTCAACCCGCCCTGGGTAAAAATCCTACAGCTACCAAAGTGCATCTTGGCCGGATGTCTGGTATATCCCACAAAGTTCGAGATGCAGTTCGGAAACCGGGAGAGCAGTGAAGGCACGTGGTACAGGTCCAAGGTTCCCGGAAGTAGTCAGTGGGAGCTTTGCGGCCAGGGCTTTCGCTACGAGCCCAAGTCTGAGGACATCGGGTACTTCATGAAGTTCGTAGTCGCCCCGAAAAACGACAAGGGAATGGTGGGCCCGCTGATGGAAAGTGTTTCCAAGTCTGCAGTGCTGGCGGGACCAGGGACATGTCCCTTCGAAGCGCGACAAAAGTACACACCGACATTCCTGAAAGGCTCCGATGAATTGCGGGTAATGACCTATAACCTCCTGGCGGACTTGTACACAGACAGTGACTACAGCCGCACGCACTTGTTCCCCTACTGCCCTCCCGAGTATCTCCAAATAGACTACAGGAAACAACTCTTCGTGAAGGAGATAACTGGCTACCATGCGGATCTGATTTGCCTTCAGGAAGTCGACCAAAGGATCTTCGACGTGGATCTGCAGGAAGTCCTCACCCAACCGCCAAATAATTTCCAGGGCTTCTTGTCCCAAAAGGGCGATTGTCCAGAGGGTGTGGCCATTTTCTACAGAACCTCACGATTCGAGCTGATACAGTCCCACACATTGAACTTGGGGAAAAATATTCCCACCCTGGATATCTTCCAGAGCCTGTGGAGTAAAATCAAGAGCAATGGCCAGTTGGCGAAGAGAATCTGCGATAGAACCACAACCGTGCAAATATGTTTGCTGAAAGTGAAGGACTCTGACCACTTCGTGCTGGTGGCCAACACGCATTTATACTTCCATCCCGACGCGGATCACATCAGGCTGTTGCAGATGTGCTTCTCCATCATCTACGTGGAACACATCCGAAGTGAGGTTCTCAGGGACTTGAACATTGCCAACCCCAACAACGTAGGACTCGTGTTCTGCGGGGACTTCAACAGCACTCCCGACTGCGGGATCTACAAGCTGATGACCGAGAAGGTCGTGGACTCGAGCCTGGACGACTGGCGCAGCAACTCCGAGGAGGCTGTTTCAGGGGTGGAGGTCTCACAGCCCTTTGAAATGAGTTCGGCCTGCGGCACGCCACCTTTCACCAACTTTACGACTCTGTTCTCCGGATGCCTGGACTACATCTACTACCAGAAGGACCGATTCGAGGTGATGCAGACTGTTCCCCTGCCATCCGAGGCCGAGTTGAGAGAAAACACTGCCATACCGTCTTCGGTCTTTCCATCAGATCACGTGGCTCTTATAGCCGATCTCAAAATTAGGCCAGCTTAGGATTTTTACTCGGCGCTAAGCCCCAAAATATAAGCATTTTGTGAAGTTATTAAGTCAGATTTAATAAATTTGTTCGAGCAATAAAAACCATCTAAGTCATAGAATCAAAAGAAATTCATTGCAAGGAGGGTTTTCTGCAAACCATGCAGAAAACGGCCCAGTAGTAATCATAAAAAAAGGCGTGTTTGCAATAGAAGCCAAAATAAACCGTCGGGGGTAAGGAGACAACAAATTAAGTTAATCCCTGAGTGGCTTAGCTCGCTGGCAATCTACTGCCTTTCCTGTCCTGTGCCAGAGCTCCAGCTTCTGTTTCTGTTTTCCGGCTGATTGCAGCAGTCCGGGCAGAGCGCAGAGCAATTAACGTGAAAATTCGCCAAGGAAAACCTTGAGAGGAAGGTGGGAGAAACTCACAAACAACAAAAAATCCTTAAAAGAAATCGGAGAGAGCATATCCGGCAAAAAATATCCCAGGCCAACTGAAGTGATTTTCGCACTAATTAACTGCACTTAGTTGACACATACCAATCTATTCACACCGACGGGCTCACTCACACACCCTCCCAAACAGGATACACAACCACACACACAGAAACACACCCAAGCCCTATAATCAGAGCCAGTGCAGCATTTTAATTGGTTTCCACAGTGCTGCCAATATAAAGTCCCACATGTGCAATCGGTATTTTCCACAGAAATTATTAGAAAGTAAATGAAATGCGACGGGATATGTTGGGGCTACAATAGAGGTTGGGAAAATAGGTATGGGATTATGAAGAAATCTATAAGTGGTTGTTTAAAATTGAAATCATTCCTAGAATAGATCGAGCAAAGTTTCTTGACAAATTTTAATTACAAAACATAAACCATCGAATGGCTTTTATATTCTCTACCTCGGCTGTTTCCATTTATGTGGCGTTGTTAAGACCAGCAACTCTATAATTACGTGGGAGTGTGTTGACAACTAACTCTTTGGGTTCGAAAAACTAGGGGGCTGGCATGCAGGAAGCTCTGCTTTCAACTCTCCAAAGGACTTGTTTCAGCTGCTTTCTTCCTTGCTTACTTACCGGCGCAAGGGACTCATTGTTTTGAACATCAAAGTGAGTTGCTTGATTTAGCAGCGATTTTTCATGTGTCACGGGTATGGAAAATTCAAAAGAACTAATGAGTTATGGCGACATAAATAGAAATAATTAAATAGTCCTTTGATGGAGCTCATTAATTGTGGATTGAAGAAAGTATTTTCTTTTCCAATTTCCCCTTGTTTTCGGAGAAACAAATCTAGTAATATATTTCCCATTATGGCACCTCGATTGGCAGATTGGCTTACCGTATTTATGGCAAAAAGTAATCCCAAATTTATTCGAAAATACATATTTATATAAACAACTTAATAAGCCCTCGACTTCATAAAAATGGCCGCAAATGACCTCCGACCAAGGGTCACCGGCAGGCTGGACATTTTATTTACTTTGTTGATTAAGCTAAAATAGCAAAGGGCGCACGGCTGGGCGGGGGAAGAGAGATCATCCAAGTGGCAAAGTTACGAGGCAGCTGCCAAGGACAAAGCCCTGCACAAAAAACTCGCCAAAAAATTGGGAAAAGAAAAAGCAAACGGAAGCATACGGAAATGCCGGCAGCGTGGATTACATTAACGCAGTATTTTCATAGACGAGGGTGCAAGTAGTTGGGGCAGGGTCTGGGATGGTGGGGATTAAAGGCAGGCACTGGGGTGGAATATGGGCGGCAGGGTGCGAGTTGGCAAATTAAACGCCCACTTAATCTTGGCCAAGTCAACTTGTGACACAGAACTTCTTTGGTGGGACAGGCGACCAGGAATGCTGCGTGGACAAATATAACACAGGGATGACAGGGATATGTAAACCATACCTATAAAATAGTTTTAAAAAATTATTAAACTGCTTAGTAGTAAAGAACTTTATTTAATAATATTATTAACTTTAATGTAAAATTTAAGTGTAACCTTGACTATATTTTTCCAGTGCAGGCTGTAGAGCCAAATTTAAAAAGGTATTCCAAGAGGACTAGGGGGAGTGAACGCAGGATGATGTCCACGCTTTTTGGCAAGTTCAGGGACACTGCCAGGGGAGAGTGTCAAGATCAAGTCTGCAGCTCCCCTGTTCCTTCACTGCACCCCCCCAGCGGTCTAGTCGGTTTCAATTAATTTCACGGCGAAGGGCAAACAGCGAATGGCTGTTGGGAAACTAAAAGAAAACTGTTTTCCAGGCACTTTTGTGTCAAAAAAGTTGTCGTCGCGACAGTTCTACTGTATCTCCGTCTGGGTGTCTCCTCCTCCCGCCCTGATTCTTCCTGATTTCCTTACCCCGCCCTGCCATTCCTCGGCATGTTTTTATTTTATATCTGTTTTTCGTCGAGTGCAGGAAATGCGTACTTCCTGTTTGTTGTCTCTGCAAGCTTTGGCATATTTGCGTCCCTTCCTCGCAGTCTCTTTGGCCTCTCGTCTTGGAGTCCCTAGGCGCTTTCCCTCATCCTGTGGGGTGTGTAGAGTCTGGCGAGTTTGAGGGACAATGAATGCACTTGGGCTGCCCTTTCCCGTCTTCTTTACATCTGGGGCTGGGGTTGCCCCGTAAACATTTCGAACTTCCAACTGGCGCATAATTTTGCATGTCCTTGTTTTGATACCCTGTCTTAAGGGTGAAGCTATAGAGTTTTATTAACCAAATTTAAGCTTTAATTTGGAATTATATCTTAAGAAAATAGCATGGGAACCTAAATAGATTATGTGCCTGGAAAACTTATTAGCTTTTATAGACATAAAGGTTTTCTCATTTTGTTTATGGAGCAATTGTGTATAGTAGGGTGTAAAGAATCCTTCATTTAAGTAAACTCTTTTCCCCCTTCATCGCGCTTTTTATTTGCGACTGCATGGGACAGAAAACCTCTGCGTTGCCCGTTCCGCCGCTTTTGTTGAAACTTGCTACCATTTATCTGTTTTGTGTATGTGGAGATGGTATATCCTTCAGCAGGACTTCCTCTCCAGGCTCCCTATTTCTCTTGCAGCTGATTCCTTATTCGTTTCGGTTTATCCTTTGGGGTGCGTTGGCTTTTTTAGGGCCTCAGGCAGTGTTGGGCATTAATCAATTAATTTGTCAATTTTCTTGTTAATTGACTAAAAAAGTAATTGCAATTAAATTAATTACAATTAAATCAATCGCAATTTAACTTTTAATTGTACCTTGCAATTAAATAATTTGATTAATGTTTGTCAATCGCAACTTACAATTAAAATAGTTGCAATTAAATTTTTTAGTTGTTTTATAAAACAATTAAAACTAATAATTAACTTTATGTATCAAAATAAAATTAGTAAAGATTTAGGAAAACATAAACTTGTGTTTATGTAGGTTAACATCGGTATCAACAAAAACATCGAAAAACTTTGGAAAACATCGCTAAAAAAATTGTTTTTCGATGTTCGATGCATCGATGTTTTCAGCATCACTAGTTGAGTGCTCATTGCTAGCACGAGTCGTTCGTAAACTAATCACTTTACTGGTGTCATGTAAGTTTTTTTCATATATAAATGTTCGTGTTTTAGTTAAAAAAATATATTGTTCCTAGACATGTAACATAAAATGGCGTCGATAAACGAATTGGACGAAGACAGTAACGTTTCAGTGACTCTTTCGGTTTCGGACATAAATGATTCATTAGAAACGGTTTCGCCTGTGACACCAACCGACACCGCTGAAAGTTCATCATCGTCGCAAGCGCGGCTTCACTTACTGGATGGTGCATTTTTCAAATACTTGCCTGAAGAGTGTGCGGGTAATAAAATCACAGCGCTTTGTATGAAATGTCCACGAGGTGTATTAACTAAAGTTAAAGGATTTCATAATTGTACGTCAAACTTTTTGAGTCACCTAAAGCGAAAACATGGGCAAGATTGCATCGAAGAATACAAAACCTATGTAAAAAAAAAGAAAAGTGAAGTCCAGAAAAAAGGTGATACTTTTGTCAAAATCACAACTACTAAAACAAAGAAGTCGATTGAGAAGAACATTACACAAGAACAATTTGATGAAAATATTTTGAAATATTTTATACATTCCATGATTCCATTGCGTGCAGTGGAAGATCCATATTTTTCCAAAATATTCACGGATTTAAATATATCAGAAATGGGGTTAATTTTAATGAGTCGACGCACACTAGGACGTCGCATAGAAAAACACTACGAAACGCAAGTAGCTAAGATCAACTCAGAACTAGAAGAAGTTCTCTATGTATGCACAACCATAGATATCTGGTCCTGTAAAAAGAGAAGTTTCATCGGAGTTACAGCGCACTGGATCAAAAATGATCTACGCAGAGTGTCAGTGGCGTTAGCTTGTCGAAGATTCAGAGGCGTCCACAGCTATGATAGGCTATCCGAAATAATTCAAGAAATTAACGGTGAATTCGATCTCAATACAAATAAAATTGTTGCATCGGTGACGGATAATGGAAGCAATTTCGTAAAAGCTTTCAAAATGTTCGGTGTTAAATTCACCAATATAAACATTGAAAATGAATTTATTCTCGACTCTCATCCAACAGAAGCTTCTTCCGATTCCGATGTTGAAGAAGGTGAATCATGGAATTTAGATGATCCTGAGCACATTTTTTTCCTTCCTGCTCATTTACGATGCTGTGCGCATACTTTAAGCCTTTGCGCAACTACGGATGCGAACAAAGTTTTAACCGAGCAAGACACGCCCCTGTCGCAAATGCATGCTGCAGTAATGAAAAAATGTAATGTTCTGTGGAAAGCTGCAGGGCGACCAAAAAGTGCCGAAATAATACAGGATGTGTTAGGGCACACGTTAAGCCGACCTGGCGAGACCAGGTGGAATAGCTTGTTTGATGCCCTCCAGCAAATCTTAAACATTAAAGAGAAAAGCTTACTGTTACATAGATCATTAAACATAAGAAATACTATCAAAGAAAATGAATTTGATTACATACAAGAATATTTGATGTGTACTTCCCCAGTTGCAGAAGCACTCGATATAATGCAAAGTGAGACTAACACCTATTATGGGATAACTCTGCCGTGCCTACTTGCGCTGAGAAAAAAATTTCAAAAAATTGAAAAGAAAAACAACTTTTCCTTTTGCAACCCGTTAATCAAGGCATACAGAGAGAGTGTTGAGAGGAGATTTCAAAAAATGTTTGACGTCACTACTCCTGAAGCGGAAAATGCGGCTATTGCGGCATTATCTTACCCAAGATTCAAAAATAAATGGTTGGCTTGTTTTGAGCCAAACGATCGTTCTAAACTTCTGAAAATTTTCAAGACCTGCATTTCCAAACAAATGAGTGAAAATACAGTAGCAACAGTAGCAACAACAAAAAGTACCCAAGAAAATATTTTTTTTAATTTTGACTCTGACTCAGACTCGGATATTTCAAACTCAAGTAAAAACGGATGCTCCTCCGATGCCCCAATGACTAAAGCAGAACTTTTGATGTTGCATTTTTTTGCCGAGGAAAGCCAAGATTTACAACTTCTCAATAGATATCCTGAGATAAAAAGTGTTTTTATTAAATACAACACACCTTTGCCATCGTCAGCTGCAGTGGAACGTCTTTTTTCTTTTGCGACAATGACAAATCTGCCAAAGAGTCACAAACTATCAGACAGTATGTTCGAGAAGAGAGTGGTACTGAAGTGTAATTTAAATTATTACAAGAAATTTTAAATTGCTTTTGTCTGTCTAATCATGTTAAATTAAAATTATTGATTATTATTTGGATCGGTCTTTTATTTTATTCGGTATTTTATAATTGTTATTTTTAATTAAATTTAACAAAACAATTGAAAATTAATAAATTGTTAATCGTTACTAATACAGTTAACAATTAAATAATTGTTATTTGAAAATTTTCACAATTACAGTTGAATAATTGTTAATTGTTGTGGTTACATTTACCAATTAATTAATTGTTAATCTTTAATTGATCTTGCAATTAAAATTTGCCCAACACTGGCCTCAGGCAGGAGCTTAATCATTGGAAAAATAGTTACTTTTCTTAAGACTAAAATTTTGAATATTTTGTTATCTCTTTTAATGGAAAAATGAGTAATACTTCCATGCTTGTGTATAATGCCTGCACTTGATTAGGTCATCTCACTGCTGAAGCTCCTTTGTCAACTTTTCATCATCAAATCATCATAATCAACCTCTCGGGCTGATGTTGTCATAGGTCAGTCGTATTCATAGTCATTCTGTTGCGCAAAAAAGGAAACCCCAAGGATGGCCAGAGTTGGAGTTGCCGGCTCTACTTGTCAAGGACTGCGACGAGGGAACAGAAAGAGGCCCCCTTTGTGTGTCCTTGTGTCTGTCTGCCTTTTCACGAACATGCATATGAGTCCGCTCCGTGTTGACCTAATCCTCCCACGTCCCGCCTTTCTCCCAGAACTGCTGTGCTTAGAAGTAAGGACAGTAGACACATCACAGAGGCAACGACACACTCCGCCAACAGTAGCAACAACGGCACTACAATAACCACAGGAGCAACAGCCCAGAGCTGGCGACCACAAACCCAAAGTTCTTCGCGTCAACTTAATGGAGTTTGGCAAAATGTCCCGTCCAAATGACGGAAAGGGTTACAGAAAGCCAAGCCGACTTATTGAAATCTCTTATAGAATATCACTAATCAATTACTCTCTTTGAGATAATTTTTGGACGTATCATGGAATACTATTTCAAAAATAGTAGGAATAGGATTTCTTTTTCAAAAAGGAGTTTGAATGCTGCAGAAAAGAGCCTTACCCTCTGCAAAGGGCATAAAAGAGCAGAAGACACTAGACATCGGAGAAATTGCACGAGGCTGCTACCGCAAGGTTTCAAGTGCTTTGTTCCTGTTTCCTTTACAAAGATTTTCAAAACCTTTCTCCGTCCGACAGCCCTTGGTCCTTTCTGGCCCACGACTCTACGGCTTACCACATGTGCACTTTGTAATCTGGCGGCGTTATTGCATTGCGTTGCTCGACCCCGTGGTGGGCGGTAAAGTTATAGGGGGCGTGGCAAGGGGGAATGTGATGTCACCTAGACTTGAGTGCATTTTCCTGTGGTCGCCCCATTTCAGTTGCCTAAGAAGTTTATTGGGAATTCAAGGACCAGCTCCTATCTTATCAGAAATTTTGGTTAAATTTTTATTACGCCTCCGATGGACCTATAATTGGTTTTTGTTTTATTCTAATATTAAATATTAGAGACTTGTGACTAATCATCCATAACCATTGAGGTAACAGCTTTAATTTAAAATCTAATTTAAAACCTTACCATTCAATAACGAAAGCCCTTTAATAAATCAATTCACATTGAATTAAAATCAAATCATTAAATTTCTTCGGGGGATTCTTATTAATTATTAAAAAATGGGCTTTTATCTTTACAAATTGCTCTTAATCAAGAGTATATCCCGAAAAACAATCGTCTTGTTACCTTTGACAGACCGCAGCCACCGCAAAGGAATTTCCACTCTCTGTGTCATACGATCTGGTTCCGTCTCTGATTTCCGGTTTGTCTCCCCTCCCCCTTCTGTATCCTTTCCCCCTGGAAGCTTACCTTAACCAGAGGGCTCATAATCGCATCAGGAATTTTCTTGTTAAGCGCCGGGGGAGAAAAAATACAACGAAATTTTCGCAACTTTTAGCACTCGCAGTGTGGCCGTAGCCGAAGAACCGGGCGGACCCCCGGTCGCGGGGCGAAGAAGGGCCCTTTATGGACGGGGCTCAGGTCCTCTACCCACACTTCCCCTCACAGTTTGGATAGAATAAACAAACAGCCAAAAGTTTGTAAACAAAAATTCTGTTAAAGGGGCAGACGCTCACTCCGCCGGTTGAGGATTCCGGGGGGCGGAGATTCGCAAACTAGATGGGGAGGATGGGGGCTCTGGGGTCAGAGGTTCCACGGGCCAAAATGCGGGGAGCCAGGAAAGTTTTTACATCATGATGCGGCGATGATATGGATGGGGGAGTGTGACTGCTGACTCCTTCTGACTGCTCTTCCGACTTGGTTGTATCTTCTCCGCAGCCCCCACCTCATTACCCCTATACTTTGGACCTATTGTTGTTGTCGTTTCTGTTGCCTATTTATTGTCCTCCAGCTTAGTCCCGCTACATTACAACCCTCCATCGATTGGATACACTCCGATTCTACTTAAACTGGCTCTTGAGTCTATGTATTTCAAGTTTTAACTTTTTTTTTATTTGAATTACAAAAGTGTCTTGTTTTTTATATCAATAAATATAGATATTGCAGGGTATCAGAGGCTCCAGTTGTGGATTTATATTTTTCATTAAGCTTTTCCTTGCCGCCTCTACCACTTTTCGTGGTCAAAGTTGCCGGTATTTGTTCTTTGGCTGGCCACACAGTTCGTTGTCAACGTTTGTGGTGGATCCTGTTGCTGGTGTTGCTCTTGTTGTTATTCGTTGTTATCCCTGTTTCACGTCCATCAGTGGGTAAGTTGGTTTTTTGTTTGTGGCTAAGATAACCCAAAGGATTTACTTCGATAAGACTAAAGGGCTTAAAAATGAGTATAAGGGCAATTCAACAAGAAGTTGACTTTCATCAATAGATACATAAATATAGAACTTGCAATTAAGGCTGGAGATTCGATTGTTCCACATTATTTTTTATTTGTTTACCTTAATTTTTTTTTCAATGGGGTACCTCAGTTTCGTGTTTGTTTTGGGCTTTTTTAGAACTCTAGACGTTTCTTAACCGTTTCTGGACTAAAATATCCCTTAACCGTTACGGCCTTTTACGCATGCGCGCTCTTTCGTCAAGGACATAACTCTCTTAGGAAATCAAATAGTTACGAAGGAACTGATTCAAAATTGGCACTTTTAAAAACAAAAAAGGATGGATACAAAATAAATTCTTGAACATCTTTAATTTGAATTCTCGCTCCAAGTGTGAATAATTATTCATATATTTAAAAAATTATAATAGTTTTATTCATTATTTAATTTAATTTTGTGATGTGGCCCTTAAGCTTTGGTCTAACAGGTTGCTATGATGGCAACATGTGGAAGAGCGGAGTCGGCCCGAAAGGACCTGCCAAAAATTGGCGAGAGTAATACACATGCTTCCGAGAGAAAATGGAGCCACTCACTCATGTTTTTAGAACAAGTCGTTTGCCGCTGTAAACAGAGAGCCGTTCTGGCAGAACTCTAGGCGAAGGACTCGGCATTCCAGACTGTGTGTGTACGAAATTCAATTTGACAATTTTCCGACTCTGGGCCGAAGCTGAAGGGTATTTAGTATAAGTCGTGCTTTCAATCGGTGCGGATGTTCTGACCAGCAGCGGCGTGTCCTTTGTCGATGGTTCATGTCAATTGTCGTTCACCCGTCGTGGTTTCGTACGCGCTGTTGGTGGCCCTGAGTGCGCCCACTTAAATAGGCAATACTTTTTTAAACTCGCGCTTATCTCGCCCGTAGCCCAATGCATCGGGCTGCTTTAAAGCTGTCCTTTGCGGGTCTGGCCGACTCATTTGTTTGAGAGAATAATTAGGCGCGCCAAGAATCAGAAATTCAATCAGTCTAAGTGGAAAAACTTGTGTACGATTGTGTGAAATAAAGTACCCGATTTCAGCAAAACAGCCACTATGAAAGGCTTCTGTCCTGAGTTCTCAAAGAAAACTGAAAAGTAAGATTATCCCATGGTTTAAATGTTTGAATATTGTGCAAGTGAATGGAGGTGGCGATTCCACCAACAGAGTTATTAAATCTTGTCTTCCTTAATTATTGAATTTAATGTTTGCTTAATGAATATGAAACATTGGTTTTTAGCATTCATTAGGTAATAGTTGTGAATAATTTGCAGATTTGTGGCTTGTTTCCACCTCTTATGCTGTATTTTGCTGCCTAGCCTTATCCACAATGGGCAACAACAATTACACATTGTTACGTCTTTAGACTGTTTCCTTTCGACTCGTCCTTCTATGTGTGTCTGTTGTTTGCATACCGGAAATGCAAAACTTCAACAACAGCAACGGCATCTGCCTCGACGTCTTTCTTCCCTTTCTCCGCACTGTATTTTCCAGTCTTCTCTATCCATTTCCCCATGTCCATTCTCCACATTCTTTTTCTGCGAAGTTCTGGCGCGACTGGGTTGCAATTGCAATTTTCATTTCCGTTCTTGCGGCTGCTAGAGATATGAAGAACAAGTTAAAAATCCTCAGAATTTATTAAAATTAAACGTAAATCAAGTTCTAGTTTCTATAAGGTGTTATAGACCTTAATAGCGATGCCCCCTTAAATTCCTAAACAGCCGTTTTAAATCTTCCTCATTCATAATTCAACATCCTATCGATTTGTTTGGTGAAGATATTTTGGTTCCGCTCTGGAACTGAGTTCTTCACTTCAAACACCACAAGCAGAGCCATAATAAATTTTTAATTTCATTCCGCCTTTTGTTTATTTGTTGCCTCAATTACATTACCAGAGGCCATTCCCACTCGTTCTTTGTTAAATTCGTTTGCATTGTTATGCCCGGCCGTTGTGCCAGTCGTTCTAAGTGCTTCCAACCGCCATTTTGTGTTTGAATAAATATTTAATTGATTTTTAATATGCGCCATGCATATTTGATAAGTGTTTTGATTTCTTCTGAACGCAGCTGGCGGCCAGTTTGATAAAAATCGAATATGGCAAGTCCATTGCTGGTGTTTCCATTGTCCTGTGCTATTTTTGATTAGCCAGTCCTAAGCCAGGCCATTTGGCAATTGCTCTCCAAGGAAAGTTAATTAATACGTAAGGTTTTTAACAACTTTATTCATAAATTTTATTCCATATAGAGCCAAAATTAAATGAGCAAAATACCTCTACGACTATCGAGTTTAAAGTGCATCCAATTAATTTCATATAAAATACACAAAAATATGGAAATATTTTCATCGAGTGCCGTTTAAAATTTATTGCATAAATGTTAGACCGCAAATTTCAATTGCCAATTGCTGGCCAAAAAAAAAAATGACAAGAGAGAGAACACAGCAAACCCAAAACCAAACAAAAATGGAAATTTTTGCAAATCACGTGCCGACGCGGTTGCCTGGAGGAAATAAACGCGAGTGCGTTTTTCTTCCTGGCGTTTTTTCACGCGTCGCCTGTTGACAGCAAAAGGCATCGGGAAATGGATAGGAATAAGATGCGAAAAAAAAATTGTTTGAAGGAAGACTTGATTTTAATTGAAAAACAAGATATGGATCCAAGCTGGATACTGTGGTTTTATAATTTCAAACAATCAACTTTAGGAACGAACTTCGCTTTTAATTAAAATTTAAAGTGATCAATGGTGATACGATTTGACCTGAAATCTAGTTTGCATAAGATTGTCAGGTGTGTGATTTATGAAATTGAACCTTGACATTTGCTGGACTTGATAGATAAAAACTAGAGATAAATGAAAGTGTTTTCAAAGAAAATATATTTATTTTTGTTTCTGATAAATACGTATACGTATCCCGAACTTGTTCTTCCCCATCTTGGCTTCTTCGCAAGACAGTTTTGAGCTCCTAAACCTGAGTTATGACTGTCATTTATATTCCGTATCCATCCCCCATCGAAATTCCGAGCTGGAGCAGGGAACTTCCTCCCCAGTTCATTGACCTCCCTCGCAGCGCTCCCCGAATTAATTTTCCTCGACCAGCAAATATCGAAACTCTTTGCGGGAAGCTTGTTTACCCAAGAGCGGGACGACCACAAGTTTCAACTTACATTTGCCCATAATTATGCAATTACGTAACCATTTAAATAGAACATCGGACGAATTCAAAGTGAAATGAAATACGCAGACGGAAAGAGTGGGGAATCGAGGTCCTGGCGGTCGGAGGGAGACAGACTGCCTTTGACGTGACTTGACTGTTGTGTTGGCGGTCTGCGGTTTAAAAGGAGGGAAGTCACTGGAAGAGCTCGTCGAGAGCCAGACTGCCTCTTACCTCCTTTACGTAACTAATTCCCCCCAGATGGGGCGGGAAGCTGCCACATAAAAAGCTGGTGCTGGCTGGAAAAAAACAAGAAGCACTTCAGCTATTATTACAAAGGATAGTAATCAATGCATATTTCAACATAATCCGTCAAAGGATGCTTTTAGAGTGGTTTTTTGTAAGCCTTTAATTTTCTTCAGCTATTATTAAATGATTAAACCTTTTATGGTTTTTCTGCATGCAGTAATTATTTTACAATTTAAAAATAGGAAGTATAAAGCCGAGCAATGTAGTCCGGTTTTGTGCAATTATTCCAGCTCGGAATGTATAAAGAGTGCAGCTAATTCAATCCCAGTCATTGGGATTCGCTTTCAATCGGATTTTCTCATTTCTCCTCATAGACCGTCAGCAGCTGTGGCCTTGCTTCGTTTTGTTATTGGCTTCCCTCGTCCCTCTACCGGTGGTCCTGTCCTGTGTCCTATGTTGTTGGAGTATCTGTTTAGCAGTGCGCTTAACTTCACTTCCGTTTCCGCTTTGAACGGCTTCCGTTGAGCGTTATTATCTAACTAACTAGTGGCACTCGTGCGCGTAACGTTCTTTATGTGTGCCGCAGAGTCCTTTGCCCGCCGCCCTGCATCTGTGTCTCGTCCTGTATCTTTGCATCTGGGCTTCGGTCTCAGCCTCGGCCTCAGCCTCAGCCACTCCCGACAACGTCAGTGTTTGAAAAATTTAATTACAAACTCTCTGAGGCATTATTAGAGAGATAACAGGATAATAACGATGGGCAAGGACGTCGCCACCGACGCCGCCTCATCGTCAGTCGGCAGCTGTGCTCCATTTTTCCTTTATATTCTCCTGCTCCTTCGCCTCGTTATCCTTTATAGGCCGAGTGCCAACGTCCTTCTCGGGTATCGGGCATGGAAATTTTGTTTACTTTTCTTCCGTCTGGCTTTCAATTAGTTGTTGAGACGGGACTGCACGTGACGGGCATTTGACAACATGCATCTCCCAGCTTCCACTGTTCCACGCAATTATGCCAGATAGTTTCTTCTGATCCATGGCGAATTTAATTGCAAAATACGCTACCGCAGGAGTGCTCGTTAAATGTCCAATCAAATTCATTAAACTGCGTTTAACGTCAATCTATTAATTTTCCATATTTTCAAAGAATGCAACAACTGCCCTATTTCGAATAAAGATCTCCCCGATATTTCTGGGAACTATATTCGGAAAATATCACACTTTAAAATGAATATGAATCGACCTCGCCGGCATTAAGTATACGCACCGTGAAACCTTAATCCATGCCAACAATTAAAGGCTTTATTTTGTGGGGCTGGCTTGGCGCGGTTAACTGCCTGAAAAAGTGTGCCACATCGGGCAGCGTGGCAGCGTTTTTTGCTAGCCGCTAATTGCCCTCGTTTCGGCCACAGAATGAAATCGAACAACATAAACATTGTTTTCTATATAAAAATTAATTCGCCTGTAAAATATTGTTTTTTCTCTGCCAATAATTAAATTGAAAGCGCAGGAGAGTTTTGTTTTATAGTTAATTAATAAATGGCCTCGAATGCGTTTGCGATGTAAATGAAAACATTTTCGCTCAGCGATTGAGGCTAAGCCTGTAAATTGTTTAACAATAAACGAAATAAAAACATGCCATTCTCTCAGATATTGTGCGGCGTTTATTTTAATCTCTTCCCGTAAAAATTTACGTGAGTCTATTTTTTATGGCTTTTGGGTTCTGCCTTGGCCAAGTAAGTCAAGCCCCAATACAAAATTGGAAGCCCTGTCTTTGCGGAATCATGTAAGGATACAAAATCTGCAAAAGGCAAAGGATGCATAATGAGAGGCGAAGGAGAGAAGCCTTCTTCCGCATTGTTCTAATTGTTCAAGTTTCGGATAAGCTGCCAGGCATTAAAAAGTGCTGGCCAGCCCAAAGGAAACATTTAATTAAAAAAGTTTGTTCAGTTTGAATTTAAAAATTCATTTGAAAATTGTGATGTCCGCAAACGGAGAATAATTTTGTGTACTGTGGCAACTGTTTGGCCAGCTGGCACAAATGTTTGGCCAAAAGGCGGGCAAAAAAGGCGGGGCTCTGCACCAGGGTGTATAGGGCTCTGGCAGTAAACAAATTAGTTCGCAGGCATAAAGAAAATGTATTGAATATATGCCAACGTCAGCTGACGCGCCTCAACAGCGAAAACAACAAAGGGAGCAGAAAGTCCGACCGCAATGCAAAGCATAAAAAATGCAGCGAAAATGGCCAGTAAATTGTGCACCATCTGAGCCAAATAAATAACAGTAACATGAGGGAAGAACTAAGAACCTGGCTAAGAGATGAGCCAGATACCCTTATTTACATCGAATGTTTTTAAAATTATATTTTACTTTGTTGTATAAATATATTTTTACGGAAAGCTTTATATTCAAAGCTTTTAAGTATTTATTAAATGATCGGAAAACCTTATACTTAATATAAAACCTGTGATATAGGCGTGATGGCCTATATTAACTATACTGTCAGCCTTGCTGAACTCAGCGGTATTTGGGTCGTAATGTCGAAAAACCACCGCCACCACCTGCAACAACAGCCTTCAGCAATAATTCAATGGATCTACCGAAGACCATATAATAAAAGTGAAAAATAAGTTTATTTCTGAAAAATTATAATTTTTTAACCAAAAATCTTCAATATTTTTATTCTTTATCCTTTTCTTAAAATTATTTAAATCGCTGCCTAGCCTTTGGAATATGGTCGAGAAATAACCTAAGTGATTTATTGCTCCCCTAGTTGCCTTATCTGTCTGAAAACATTTTGATCGCATTTTTTAGGAGCATTAACATAATCTTTATGACCTCTGCTCACATTCCAGCCCCTTTTTATGCTTGTGTGTGCGGCCAATTAAACCCGCCCATATACCATATAAATAAAAATAAACAATTTCTGCAAACAAAAATAAAACCGAGACCGGAGCAGGCAGGCGGAGTAGCGAAAAATTTGAACATAAAATGAGCAATTTCCATGAAAATGTTAAGAAAAATGTGGCAAACATTTATTGTTAAAGGGCCAAGAAAGCGGACGAGGACCATATGGAACATAATTTAGTGAAAAGGGGATGGGAGAAATAAAGAGTCATTTGAGTGCCGCCTTTTGTTATGCACAGAGAAAAATATGAACATAAAATGTGTATTTCCTGATGCCCGGCCCCATGCCCACTTTGGCACTCGGAAACAGGAGTAAACACATGTCTGGTGGAGCGCATCAAATGGCGGAGAGGGCGCAGGACCAAGCACACAGCATTCGCACAATAGGCCACTAAAATATTATATCTAATAAACCAAAAAAATAAAGAAACAGACAGGGCGAGGATGAGATGAGAAATACATAAAAGCGGCAACAATAACAAAAGACATCAATCATAAGTCAGTGGGAACATGTCTACATAATCTTTCTGCCCCGGCCGCCCACTTATCCCCCGACTTTTGTGTGTCTTTATGTATATTTTTCTAGAGAAACATTGAAAAATTGTTCGGCCAGGGGCCAGGGGCCCGGGCCAGGCCAGTGTGTGTCTGCGTGCCCATTGACATTAAGTTTGCTTGTGCTTTCCTCGGGCGGACATCTTTTTCCGCTCCGTACTCAATCTCAGCCTGCTTTCTGGTGGCATATGTTCATTAAATTTATTAAATTACGAACACACGCGGAGCTCACAAGAGACTTGAGTCCGGGCAGGACTTTCCGAAGGCGCGGAGGGGTGGTCATAGACTCCTGCAATCTGGTCCTGGCAGATGTTCGGGCATTGAGAGCATTTAATAAAGACATGACCCGCCGAGGACACATGGCAAGAGCTGTTGCTGAAGATGTGCGCTAATTGGGCTGGGCGAGTCCTGGGAAGGACAAATTGTCTTAACTGAGATTCATTAAGTTGGACAAGCAAGTGAAGCAAATTACAAACCGAATGGGATCCTCAAATATTAGTTTGTGAAAAAGCAAACTAACACTGCACCCATAGGAGGACTCAACTCATTCAATTCACACTGCAGGGCTCTCTCACTTAATTGTTAATATTTTCGAAATAAATGCCGCAGGTCGTAAAGCCAAATCTGGGCGTAAAAACAGTGACAGGAATCTAATCTCCGTCGCTGTCCGACGGCTGTGGGAGGCATAAAAGTGTCCTTGACATAAAGACGTTAGAGCACACGGCAGCGTCTCTATCTGGCACGGCCACGAGACCTTATTAAGACATTCAGGTTGAAATTTATACATATATAAAAGTAGGGAAACAGCTACGAAGAGGTCTAGAGACTGGCGGCAATAAAGTCGAGCCAGAGCGCAGCTGAGTTTCATGCAGAAATTGTGAGATTTATGACGAGGCATATCCTCCTGCCACCCAGCGTCCCACCACTTCTCCACGAAGGCGGAAAGTGGAAAAGCGAGGGCGGGACGCAGAGCAGACAAGGTGACTGCCGCAAGTGCGGTTTAACTGCCAAACCAGATTCCAGAACTCGGAATCCAGTCCCAGGAACCAGAGCAAACAAAAAACATTTGCCGACTTTTGGGCGTCTAGCGCGGTACAACATCGGCGTGTTGTTGTGCTGTGCTCGGTTTCGGCTGTAATTGGGCCAAGTTCTCTGACTGCCTACAGCCAGGCTTGAATTTGTGCAAGTGAAAGCGAGTTGAACATTTTTAAATTTCCTATCTAGAACGGATGGGGAGCTATGTTTATTGTGGCTCTAGGGAAACTCAGCGTAGTTTAAAGAGCAATCATTGTATCACATTTTATTATCTATGTAGGTTAAAAATTAATAGCTTCTAAATCATTAGTCTATCGTTGAATAAATTATTGGCGTTGCAACTTAGGCCTTTGCATTGCAAAAATCCTTAACCAATTTCCTGAATTAAAAATGCATGGAATTTCAAATGGTTAAAGGTATTTAAAGAGCATCCCCATCCTGCGATTGTTTTTAAATGTACTATTCCCCAGCCCATGAATAGTCTGATATCCTTCAGAATGAACGCGCTCGGACAAAAACGATTTCTGAAAAATTCCCGCAAACCAAACAAACGCTCGCCACTTCCGTCGAGGCGAAATAAGTACTCCTGACAGCGAATATTTGTATATAAATACGAACAGAATATTCTGCCATAAATGAAATTCATTTGGTAAAATGCATAAAACATAAATCAGGCCCGGCGGAGCGGGAGGCCTAAACAATGCCTGTCTGTCTGTCAGACGCACTCAGCGCTCGGCGTCGACGAAAATTTAAATGGTCAACAACATATAGGAAATTAATAAAATATTTAAAAAGCAGAGACTGCAGTGGAACCAAACAACTAGCACAATACATTTCAGGCAGCAATTATAAGCATATTAAACTATTAGGATTTGCATTAGTATGTCCCTGCGTGCCCTGCGTGAGTGTTGGTGCAGGACTATAGTGTGTGGATGTGTGTTTTTATGATGGCTAGTGCGGGGTTAAAAATCTGGCGCAACTTTATTATGTAGACGCAGAATTTGCATATCAAAGCTGCTAATAGAGAGCCACGAACAGCCAAACAAATGAGTCGGACACGCACATGCTCCAGTGTGTGTGTGTCTGGAAATCTGTGGCTGCACTGGTGTGTGTGGGTTCATTGTAATGTGTCCTGGCCGTGCGTGTGTCTGTGTCATAAATGCGTTATTTATGAGGCATATTAACAAGCGACAAACGACGGCGACGTCGACAACGACAACATAACTCATACGCACTGTGTTCTGGAGCACATTTATTGTATTCAATTATTGATGTAGTTCAGTTTAGCAAGAAGTTGCCAGAGCTTTAATGCCGCTTGTATTCACAAATTGTACCTATAGGATTGCCATGAAAACAAGCAATTAATATTGGATGGCAGGGAATAAAAACGCTCCGCATTTCTGTTATTATTCAGGCCTAATCCAGACAGCATTGCTCTCCAAAGTAAATTAAATTCAAGCTGCAAAATCGAGTCCTACAAATCTCAGCATTTCCACAGACTAATTCAATTTGGAAGGTCCTTTTTTTATTTTGCTTGAGTACACAGAAGGGGGGACAATGGCTGATAATATTTTTGTTTTTGGACAGACAGAACCGGACAGGCGACAGGACAGATAACGAAATATATGCGGAGGGTCCGGTGACTGGTCAAAGTCACAGGACACAGGACACCTGCAGATTGTGTGCAAAACACAGGACACACCTTTGATAGCCGTGCGATGGGCCGACACAAAGTCGAAAAAGGGAAAACGGAAAACAGTTTCACCTGCACTCTTTGGCGCATTCTCCTGGCCTTTTTGCTGATTTCGGCCACATTGTCTATTACACACGAATTAACATGAAGCCCGAAAATAAACAAAATCCGATGCGGGGAATCCACCAAACCAAAAACCCCCATTCAATCCGTATCTGTATCTGCTGCATCCATCCACTCCATGAATATCCTCCGCATGTCAACAGCTTTGTGTGTTCTCCCAATATCTTTCGGGTCTTTTGTTTTCTTTGCGTGTTTCGGGCTCTGTTCTTTTTTGTTTTGTGTATTTTATGTGCGAATGCTGCACACAATATTTATTTGGCAAAAACCTATGGCAGACCCGATAAGCACACCAGATGCACACCAACACCGAACACCCGGGCCTCCGAACAGGAAAGATTTAAATGCGGACTGCAAATCGAACTTTGAGGGGAAAATGGTGTGCGTTTGAACAGGGAATATTTTAGGAGGTTTGGAAGTTTTATGTTCCAAAAACGGAGTGCAAATATTGGCATGTCCATACAATATTGCAGGTCTATAAATACTTCCTGCAATGTCTTATCCCACCAAGAAATAACTTAATCTCATTGTGACATTATCTCATCCGGCCTGTCCGAGCGATGGTCCGTCAACTGTTTTTAATACATCACAACCGCCCAGAAACGGCTAACGAACTGCATGACAATGTCAAATTCCGAGAGCAGCAAACAATAAATTTTCACGAAATTGACAACATCAAATTGATGGGTCGCAACAATATTTGAAGTGATGCACACACAAAAACACACTGTCACAAGGGAATAAAAAACGAGGCGGTTGAAGATAGCCGCTCCGAAAAAACCAACAAGACAAGATATATGTAAAAACCGGGAACGGCAACAGAACATCGCGTGTCAGTGAAGATTATGATAGGATATATTATACAACAAGAGCAAACACCACACAGGGAACAGGAAGTCGGGCAAACAGAATCGAACGTCACACAGTTTGAGTGACATGTCGGTAAAAAGCAAAAATGGTTACAGGAAAAACAAACGAGCGAGTGCAAAAAATTAAAATATGTATATGCATTTTTATCAACATGGGAAGAAGTGCGACCTGACCCACCGACAATGCGATGTTGTCAAAGTTTATTGCATTTATCAATCCAGTAGACTGTATATAAAGCCTAGCATACCTCAAGGGACTCTGACAGCATCCAAGAGTAATTAGCTACCAGAAGTTTTCCAGTTGGAAGCGAAAGCCAGACAAGTGTCACTTATGATCCATGCCCCTGATGTCTGGTTTTTGGCAGAATCTAGTTTAAATCACCGAGGAGCAATTGACCAGGATAGAGTCTAGCCATGTTTAGCTTTTGGCTTTAATTGCTATTTAAAGCTTGCCTAGTCAGAGATATACATATTTTTTAGGATATTCCAAAAAATTCCACTAATTCCTCGTTAGCAGGCTTCGATAAAAGTTTCGGGAAATGGCTCGGGTTTCGCTTTAATTAGTATTTAATTACTCAATAATGGAAACCACGCGTCGTATGAGCAATATAATTTATTTGGAGAACCCCGACCAGAGGGGCAAAGCCGTATAAATTAATAAAACATCAACGAGCCGCCATTAATTTGATTTCGTACAAATATTTTTGCGTGAGCAGTTGGTCAGAAGTTAAGCGATACTATGTCCTCCCCACCCCAATCCAATTTCGTGTCCTGATGAGCACACGAGCAGTCATAGCCGGGAAGGGGCCACCTCTCTGCGGGACATGCCAAAAGTCGTAAAAGCACAAATCTCGTTGCCAAAGTCAAAAAAAGCAAGCGCCGCACAAATTGATTCGGACATTCTTCTAGTGGCCGAAAAACAGGCCAAAAAAGGAAATATTTAGTTGTTCGAGCGTCGAATTCTCGTATTAATTAGCAAATGGTGGAGGCAGTTAAATGAGAAATGTGCCGCCAGCTGCGTGCGTGGGCCACATAAATTTTCCCCACCTTGGACATTGGGCCAATAAAAGCTGGAGAGTGGTCTGATATAAAATCGTATAGTTTGCGATCGCCAGGCACGCAACCTCCTGTGTTCTGTGCTCTGGCCCTCTCCACAATGACAAAAGTCGAAAGTGTTTTGGCATTTTGCTTTTTGGCTCAAATCATTAAAAAGGTAGACAATGTGTTAATTGCTTTGGACACGTCGTACAAGAGGGGTTTACTGCTGAATGAAGGAGGAGACTTCCAATGGAAATGGCTTACTTAAATAAATATTTGGACTTTCTAGAAAAAATTCTAGTTCAAATCCCCAAGCTGCAAACTTATTTTCAATACAAAATTTTTTCAAGTTGCGGTATTGTTGGCTCTCGTATGTTCATTTACTTTTACGAGGCATTTGAGATTTGCATAAACAACCAGCCGCCCAGCCGAATGTGAATACTACATATGTGTGGTTGGGAGTACTAGCATGAAACTGACACAACAATGGCAGTTCTGTCCGCCCATGAGGTTGCAACCAAATCCACCTACCCTCCAATATAAATTTCATGAGACCTTACTCATGCTTTGTTCTTCTCCACATTTTGCAGTTTGCAATTTTCGACCAAATAGATAACAAAATAAATAAAAATTATTACCAAGTCGTCGTTGTGTTTTCATATTTGTTGTTCCTTCGGTGTGAGTTTGAAACTCGTTCAGTTTCTGTTTCAATATTTATACGGGGTTAGAGTTATGAAGTTCTAAAACTACACATCGCACTCAGTACTACCCTTATTTTATTAAGGGAACAAGGGTATCTTATTCACTCTTATAGTCTTCTCTTATAAGTCGTATTACCAATAAGAAGCCCATCCTTTACCTACTAGTAGTATATAGTATTAGTACAATGCATTCTCCAAAACTGTGTGATAGTGTGACCTCTAAAAGATAAATACAACTGCTGAAAACTCTGACGAAAATTGACAGATTAACGTTGCATGGAAAAAAAGGAGAAAGTGGACGACAGTCGATTCCAAAAGGAGTCAACAAAGTTGTGAAACTGACCACGAAATTGACCAAGTACTGGCGCAGATAAATAAAAAAGAAAACTGAGAAAGTAGAGAGAAGACGGAAAAAACAAAGTTAAGCGAAAAAGTTCGCTATTCAAAAAGGAGAGTAGTATTAAGGAAAATAGGGAAGGTTATAGTCTCTGTCCAGGACAAAGTTTCGCGCTAATGAGAGTAAGAGTTTTCCTTATTTTGCGGTGCAAACTTGCAACTTGTCGCACTTACTCTTGTGCACCATCAGCAATTCTTGGGCTGTGCCTCTTTTTATGTTGATTTGGCTTAATCAGTTGGCTCCTTTTTTGGCGCACTTGCTGGCATAAATAATTCATGAGCAAAATATTGGGCCAGCGCCAGAACTTTTAATTAAATCAAAGTTGACTTTAATTAAATACTCGAATGGGTGAGGTCGAACCCTGGGGCTGGGAAACAAAAGCCGGGCCCAAATCGCTCTCGAAGAAGCTATTAAGCCTTAAAGTCTAATAAAATAAACAGTAAACACATTTAATGCCTTGATTACCAGCATCAACATGGGGTTCAAAGTCCGCCCAGAGCTGCCCGAGGAGGCAACGTCCTGTCCGAGACGGTTGCCCCGGTGTAGTTTGTTCTCAGATTTATGCCAGACTTTTCAGGCTGACCTCAAAATTTGTGGCCCAGATCGGGTGCTGGTTTAAAGGGTGTGGGTGCTTTGGCCAGAAGTCTCATTTTGGAATTTTCAGAGAAACATATTCCCTAAAAATGCCCTGAAAATAAAGCAAAAAAAAATTTAAAAATATTTGAAGAGAACCGACATGAAATTTGAAAAAGTTTCTCATTTTTATACCCTTGCAGAGGGTATTATAATTTTGTCCAAAAGTGTGCAACGCAGTGAAGGAGACATCTCCGACCCTATAAAGTATATATATTCTTGATCAGGATCACCTCCTGAGTTGATATGAGCATGTCCGTCTGTCCGTCTGTCCGTCTGTCTGTTTCTACGCAAACTAGTCTCTCAGTTTTAAAGCTATCGACTTGAAACTTTGCACACACCCTTCTTTCCTTTGCACGCAGTATATAAGTCGGAACGGCCCGGATCGGCCGACTATATCCTATAGCTGCCATATAACTGATAGATCGGAAATGGTATAACTTTGGTGTTTTTAGAGTTAGAGGGCTAAAAATTGACATGAGAGCTATTTTTGGCAAAATAATATGACATGCCAAATTTCATATGGATCGGCCGACTATATCTTATAGCTGCCATATAACTGAACGATCGGAAATGACCCAACTTTCGTGTTTTTGAAGATAGAAAGCTAGAACTTGGTACACATTCTATTTTTGGTCAGTTAATCCGACCTACAAAATTTCATTAGGATCGGCCGACTATATCCTATAGCTGCCATATAACTGAACGATCGGAAATGGTATTTGGTAGAAATATCAACTTTTGTATTTTTGAAGATAGAAGCTTGGGACTTTTTTTCGATTTTTTATTGTAATTGATTGGTTTTATTATGATGTAATCATAAGGATTGGCCAACTATATCCGATGTTTGCAATATATATCCGGTTTTAGCTGCAAGGGTATATCAACTTCGGCTCCGCCCGAAGTTAGCTTTGCTTTCTTGTTTAATTCAATATTTCTTCAGAAATTATCAAAAAATCTTTTTTAAATTTTGACCTACAATATATTTGGTGATTTTATACCCGGAACCACCCTTGGAAATTGTTGCTCTGTTCTGGTCGTTACAAGACCATGGAGTAAATTTATAGCAAATGATGTGGCAGCTCCTCGAGCTGGCCCGCTACTGAAAGCTGCCGTTGTGGCTGGCTGTGTGTCCCGAAGTAAAATATTGACAGTTTGAGTCGGAGCAAGTGTAGCATAAACTGCTGTCAGGGCCACAAAACTTTTCTATACCCACTTTTCGGCTGGCAAAGTGGTGGCGTGGGTGGTGCGGTCTTGTAGGAGAAGCAACAAGCAAAGCAGAAAGTAATTGCTTTCTCCCGTTCGTCGTGACTTTGGGTTACTGCGGTTAAGACTTTTTACTTCTAAGCCAGAAAGGCTCCCATTGCTCGCCATATTTCATTTAAGCTTTAAGATTTAAGATCTCCGTGCAGCATTGATTGTTGGCCCAAACCTGAAAGACCATTTCTGAGCTTAAATCGACCGACAGTACCAGCCTGAGACTAGAAATTTGATGTTTCTGGAGCATCCTCTCCATAGTTTTGTTGTCTTTCGATTCATTCACTGGACAATGCTTAATTTTTATTATAATATAAAAATAATTAATAATAATTATAAAATAATTTTCTCCTTATAATCATACTTTGCTTGGGGAGACATTAATTGAACGGCCTCTGAAGGGGCTGATTGTTTAGCCAAAGGAATGTTTGCTTACATCATCGAAAATAATTATAATCATGGGACAAAGGCGCCCGGTAATCGAATATTGTTTAAATATTTACTTATTTAGAAACTGTCCAAGATGTATCCAATTTCTAGCTTAAAGAAGATGGAAAGTTTTAAAACGATTTCTGTTGCTGAAAATCGAGTTATTTTTTGTTATTCTTCCATATAGAAATCGGTATCCAACGAGTCTCCTCCCACTCGTCTCTGTTTCTTTCGCAGAGCTTTGGCAGTCACCGCTTATCAACTTTTTCCTCGCAAACATTCTTTTTTTCTGCGACGGGAAGCATATTCATTTGGTTCTAGCCATTTCACTTTATTCATTTTTCGCCAAAGGATTCATGTTTTCGGTTTATGGCGCGCTCGTCTCTGAAGTTCATGAGCGACTTATTTTTTCATTTCCAGCACCATCCATCTTATATTTTACTGGCTTGTTAGTTTTGATAACACGCACAAAGACGGAGCTTAGACTTAAAGCCTTTTCAAACGCCACTATGCCAGGCCTAGCGAAAAGACAAAAAACCTCTCTCCGACTGTCTGGCGCTGCGCCCTGGGCTCTGGGGCGAGCCAGATATCCTTTGAATGCAATTAGCTGAATGCCTAATTAAGTGGTTGCGTTTTTTGTGCGTCCAGAGATTTCATTAGTTGGGGCTCTTTAAATTTGAGGAATATTTTTAATAAACCTTTTAAACTTTTCACATTAATCTGCCAGACCGGGCTGGGCTGGGCTTTGCTAATTACTGGCATAAAGATCTCGTTCTATTCCCCTTCTGCGGCTGCCAAGACGTCCTGCCTCAGTAAACATCCTGGAAAACATTTAACAAGCTCTTCCTATCTGCATCTCCATCTCCGTCTCCATTGCAGTATGTATCTGCAATAGTATAATGCCATGTAATAAGGAAGTAACGTTTACAAAAGCCAACTGCTGGCAACAGCCGAGCAAACACATATACAAATATATTTTAGATGCAGTTGTGTGCTCGTGGAGGGGGGCACGACGCGTGTAAATTGCAAAAAGTAAAGTCTTGTAAAGGCAAATTCCTTTCAAATGCAACCATTGCTGCCGGATGGCGCAGGAGGCAGGGCGTACTACTTAAAGTTGCAGCAAGACGAAGTGGGACAGAGCTGGATTTGGAGTGAAAGAGATGAGGTTGGATCTGCCCAGTGCATTCAGTTGACTTTTACAGTATGTCTTGCAACAAACCCTAAAGTGGGTGTGGGTAGCTCTCACTCTATCATCGCTCTAGAAGCATACTAAGCCAAGTTTGTAGTTTTTAGATACGAAATCACCCTGGAACTTCAGCTGCAACAAAGACATTTTGTTGTTAGCTGCAAATTTGATTGAAGACGTTTCAGGTGTTGAGTAGAGTGAGTGCAGATAAGGATATGTGCTTGCAACTCACAGGATAACAGAGTTTAGGACGCCAGGATGAAGTGTGTGGTCAGCTTGGCTGCCTCTCCATCTTTGTTCAGTTCAGTTCTCTGCCGGAATTCTCCAGAGTCCTTCCCCGGCCACAAAAGTATTGCAATCTACATTCATTGCCCGGCCCTTGGATAATCCACAAATAATCTTGACTGAAGGATGGAGAAGAGAGCTCCTCAACAATTGGATTACTTGCAAAGTAAACAAAGATGTTGTTAGTTTAACTTGGCTTAAAGATTCCTAATCTATTGGAGACGTCAAGTGGAGCTTGGCTAAAGTTACAGGGTGATGGTTGAATGCAAAAGCTGTTGTACCATCTCTCTGACAAACTGTTTTAGGCAAAAGTTTTTCCATAATTACAAATAGGGTTTATGAAAATGCATGTTTGGTGCCAAGAAACTTTAAAAAACTGTCCACGACTCTCGTGCGGGTTTTAAAAATGCTTAGCTCTAGCATTCCTCTTGATTTTCTTCATTTGAATGTCCCCCCAATTATTTTGACCACAAAGCAGCAACGACTTGAGCCCCTGGGGGCCCACAGAACCTACACTACACATTGCGAGAGGCATGAACACTCCAGCTCGAGGAGAGAAACCCTTTCTGCCTTTCAAGCTGGCCCTTTTCTGGCTCAAGTGTTTGCATTTTACGACCACACTTTACAGGCAGACAGTCGGAAACGCAGAAGCTGTGTGGGGCCTGGAGGTGTACGAGTGTTGGGGTGTGTGTGTAAGAGTGTGCATTGTGGTGGGGCTTGGGAGGACTTGAGTGAAATGTAGCTGACCTGAGCCACCGAGCAAACAGATATGTGTAGCCTGCATGCTTTGTCAAGGTCGCCTCCTCCATTCATTATCTACCTTTACTAATAAATATCCATTTAACTTACTAATCCATTGCAATTTGCCTCCGACTTCTCCTTCAGGAAAGTTATTAGCCATAGTTAACAATAGAAATGAAAATAAGTTCCATATTCCAAAAACCATTTTGAGAAGGCCCCCAAAACACACCATAGAAGCTTGACGACAGCGACGGCAGTGTTCGAGCTCGATCCACGGATCTGATAGCGAGAACTCAAGGCAGTATATATGCTTGGTGCAACACAAGGAAGAAGTTTTTGAGGATCCACAAGGAGTGCGACGATAGGCAGAGATCGAGTGGTTTTAATTGTTGGAGACGAAATGCTAAGCTCATTGGACGCCCTGGCCGGGAAAATCGCCGCCGCCACGCCCGGAACGGGTGCGGTTTCGGCCGAGAGCAAGACGCAACAGGCCTTGCACCACCACCACCGACTCGACTACGACTACTCGGCTGTGGAGATTGAGCCGCCGGCGGAGCAGCTGGCCAACTCGCCGAGAAACGAGCGCGAACGACTGCAGCAGGCCCAGCAGGCCTACGAGCAGCAGGCGCAGGCTGAACTGGAGTTCGGCCTGGCCGAGGTGGACACCAAGCTGACCCAGCTGAAGAGCAGCCACAACCACCACCCACAGCACCCGAGTCACCACACCCCAAGCAACCTCCAACAACAAGCACAACAGCCACAGCAACATCAACCACATCAGATGCAGCAGCAGCTCCACAGCAGATCGTTGCCGCGCCACCCACACCACAACCAACACCAAGTCCACCATCACCAACCGCACCACAACCACCATCACCCCTACCACCGACCTCGCCCCGCCTCGCCCCACCCTCCGCAGCAGTCGACCTACCAGCAGCAGCTCTCCCAGCTGGTCGCCCTGCAGGATCACCACGAGATGCTGCAGTCCCAGCAGGAGCTCTTCCAGAAGCAGCTGGCCAACATGCAGGAGTATCAGCGGGAGCGGGAGCGCGAGCGCGAGCGTGAGCGTGACCGCGAGCAGCGGGAAAGGGAGCGTGAGCGTGAGCGGAATGGAGGCTTCATCGACAATACCGACTACGATTCGCAGCCGGAGTTCAAAATAGTCCTGCGGGATAGGTGAGTGCGAGTGAAAGTATAATGATCCTATCCTCCACATCAGAAACGCTTCTATTTTAGATGTTTTTGTGTCGCCATTCGTTTTTATGTTTTGTGTTTATTTTGAGAAGCTTTTGAAGATTTTCGACAGAGGTTTCTATCTTGTTTAGATGTGTGGATTTAGAATTCCAAACATTTGTCTTTAAATATCCCTCAGAATTCTTACACATAAACCTATTACACATTTATGTTACACATATTTTTGTTATTTCGCTGTATAAATAGTCCTTTATTTAATAATCACTAAATAATTATAACTAAAACTATAATCATGAATTTAGTTTATCAGAAACGCTGTAATGTATGCTATAAAAATTCTTATAACAAATCGGAGCCAATTAACCAAATAAAATCGCAATTTTCGCCTTCTTGACCAGAGCCACTTCCTTGGCATGTGAAATTATAATCACCATTGTGGCTATTTACCTTTTTGTTCCTTGCCCCTCCGAGCTCCACCACGTTGCATGATTTTCCACTGCACGGAACGCAGAGCTTTTAAATTTCAACTCAATTCATTAGCAGAAATGAGTAAGCAACTGAGTCATTAGAGAAACGCGAATCCATTAAATCGTACACAAGAGTTACATTTAAGTTTATCAATGCATGCCACGTCAATAGAAGCACTTAATACTATTTTAAACTAAATACAAAATGATATGCTCCTCCGGGGCTTCACATCTGGAAGTAAATATGCCCCAAAATTGGAAAAAGTAAACACACCTTGGCAACGCCTCCGGGCAGGCATGCAACACAAAGCCGAAAAACAAACGCAAATAATAAAAACATTTGTAATTTTTGGCCAAAGGAGAATGTCACGTGACAAATTGCTGCTGGGCGCAAGAGTGCTCCAGCCAAGTAGCGGGGGGAAATCAGCTCAAGGTGGGGCGGCCATAGGTGTAAGGAAAGTCGAGTTCCCGAGCACATCCTTGACACGAACACCCAGACATGCACTCCCGCAGACATACGCCAGGCGGCTGCTTTCCTACACATTTGTTTGGGGACCTAACTAATTTAATGTGAAATATCATTTGACATATTGTTTTCATGTTTCCACTTTTGATTTGTGGCCCCGTAAAGGGTTCTTGTTATTTGTTTTCCCCTTTCTCCAGAACCCCTGGGTCGGTACACATGCAAATGGTTGGCGCCAAAGGTAGGCGCCATTTTGACAGCCACCTCCCCCCCAAATGTCCTTCAAGGAATTGGTTGGCAAACATTGGCTTTTGTTGGGAATAAAAATTTAATTCGTTTTAGTGTTCCTACTTAGGCAGTTTGAGATTTAATTTTATTTCTGCTATACAGGCAGAAAAGCGCTTTTTATAGGCCGCCGAGTATGACATTTTATGTTTACTGGCTTCGCAATTTACAACGTCTACTGCTATTTTCGGGGTGCCCCCCTTAGACATTTTATGGATTCTTTAAAAAGCTTTGACATTTGCGTGCCTGCGATTGCCGCCGAGCCGGGCGGCGCATTCCAAATCGTTCATTGACTTTAAAGCGCGTGTTGCACTGCAATTAGCCCGGGATAAATGTTGCATTTGCATGTGGCTCAAATTAGTGCGCCGGCGGGCGATGGGTTGATGTGCCGATGAGCCGCAGATAATGGAAATCGTCACCAGAGGGCTCCCATATAATTACGGCTATGAGCAATCATCCCCAACGGAAGAATTGTGTGCTGAAAGTGAAACGAGTCTCTTTCTAATTTGCGACAGAAATGCTGAAACGTAGACCAGCGACGCTGAACAAACAAAACACTGAGAGGTTTTTCATTTATTAAAGTGGCCATGAGTGGGGGGAAGAGTCCTTCGGGTGTGTGAGGATGAGCTTTTGACGTGTAAGCAAATAATACCTGCACATGAGAGTATTGTAAGGGGATGTCCTTGCAGCTTTTGTGTGGCTTTTGTAGAGTGGAACTGAAATGCGAAAGTCAACGGAAACAGTGCGATAAAAAAACACGAAGGACAATAATAAAGATATATTTATAACGGTGAAATATATATATTCTAAATTTTACCTTATTTTCCTTAAGGCAGTTCCACCCGCGTGAGCTTTCCCAAAATCATGACGCACTGTGCTTTGCTTCTGGTCTTGTTTCTTTGTGAAAAAAAAACCCACCTGCATCCTTCTGGCATCCTGCGCAGTCCCTTCCTACCACGCCCACTCCTGCGCCCTCAGTCTATTTATAACCCAAGCCTTACCCCCTGCATTACCTTTGGCTTGGCAGCCTGCTCTGTGTTTGTTTCATTTCAATTGTTGCTGCTGCTTTTTGCCTTTGCCGTTGTTTGTTTATCCAGGACCCCCCGAACACCAGACCTGCAGACCTCCAGTGTGTGGTGTGTGTGTGTATTGGTTTGACCCAGGCGAAGCTAATTTTGCCACTGGCTCAGGGACATTCCCGGATGCCCCTGGCAGCGAGATCTCTCCAGCCACTTTTTGTGAGTATTTCTGTTTAAATCGAAATTCGGCCACACATAAATACTTATTTCAAAATAGGTTTAGGAAAAGATGTAATTGTTAATAAAGTGTTCAGATTCGTTCTAAAAAAGTAAATATTTCTCTCAGTGCTCTAATAGAATATGTGCAATATTTTTTGAGGCAGACAGCTCGCGTCAGATGTTCTGGGCTTGCCATTTGCATAGTTGCAATTTTAGTTATATTCGGGCTACATTCGTATTAGTAATGCATGTTTTTGTGTTTGCATACTTTTCACCTTTATTGTTGCAGGAAATGTTTGCAAAAAGTATGCTAAATATTCGTGTGGGACGGGCGACAGCTTCTTGTCCTTTCCCGGAATTTTAAGTAGAAATATAAAGTTGAATATCAAATCAAATGCCTGAGACATGAGTCATTGGAATCTGCAAGTATTTCATCATACATACCTTCGTTTAATTATTTTGAGGCATGGAAAGAGAAATTAAATAATTCAAATTAATTTAATCAGTTACCATGAATATTTAATGCTTTTTTTCACCCAATTGTTTTCACATAGTGAAGTGAGCCTTTACTAATTGCGAAATAAACTCTGGCCCTGGCACTAAATAATTTATCTGTCCAAAAATAACATATTTTTAATATTTTTGCCAAAAAACAACACAATACGCTATAATTGGAGCAGGGCGTGGGTTGAACGCATAAATTTTACATTCCAATTTTAATGAGCGGCAATCAAATAAACAAATAACAAACTCCCAACCAGCAAGATACATTTTGGGTAATTTGTTAAGCAGAAACCAAAAATTGATGGGGGGATAAGTGCATGGTCGGTCGCCGTGAGCCCTTTGTATTATTTTCCTTCTCCTCGATTCCTGTTGTTGGTTTTATTTAATTTCATTTTTTATTGTATTCAAGTGCGGTTTGTTCCCTGGAAAATAACTCAGCTCGTTAACTGCACAAATAACATGTCAGCACTTTTCCTTTTTCTCGGACGACCGCAAATTTGCGGGGCGCCCGCCGTGGATTCAGTTCACTTTTGGTCTGGCCATCATTACTCAAGAGTCCTTAAAGTCGGGCAAATAAAAAGTAATACAAAAAAATCTATAAAAAAGGGCAAAACGAGGAGGAAAAACACACGGCACATGGCACTCTGAAGTGGTTAAGTCAAATAAAACAGAGTTCAGTTTGAGTTGGTTCTCTGTGTACTTTTTTAATGCCTGACCAAATGTATTAATCACACATTCTCGGAACCGGACTGGGCACCCCTAGTCTGGGAAGTTTAACTTTGGAACACATATCAATGAACCCCACAAATCAATAACGTTAGTGAAGGTTTTCACCCAAAAAAATTAGAAAATTAAAAATGCTTCAAATGGCGTGTTTCCGTTTTCTTTACTCAGTACTAGCAGTGTTCAAGGGTATATTCGAATATTACTTATAGTTTGAATGTTGCAAAAGGTTAAGGAATCGTCTTAGACCCAGATCTGAACTGAAATTGGACGACTTAAATAAACCATTTTATTCTGAAACCCTACTGGCTTGTTTTTCCGCCTCTTAAAGTATGGAACTGAAATATATGTATTTCCTAAAATAAAGAGCATGTAGTGGAAATAAAGAGTACCGGGTATCATATAGTCGAGAAACTCGACTATAACCACCTTAGTTTTATTTCTTTTATTTTGTGGGCTCCCACGTCAGCAAATAAAAAACCCTAAGTAAAATATAAAGCAATAAAAAATGGTTTGGGAAAAAAATGTGGAAAGTGAAAGCAGCACTTACACTTGGTTGGTAAGGGAAGCCATAATAAAAAGGAGTCGTTTTATAAACAGTGGAAACTAGAGGACCTTTAATCAGGTCCTTACTTTGAGGGGATATTAATTTTAGAGAATTTTTTTTTTTTTAAATGGTATAGTATCATCCATAAAGTTACACAATAGTTTCCTTACAAAAACAGAATATTTAGTTGCGTTTTGAGGTATTGCAGAAATGCTACTATTTCGACTAAAAGCCAATGTGCCAGTTTTTTATTCATTCGCTTTTCTATTTCAAGCAAGCGCCTCGAAAATTGCGGTTAGTTTTGGGGTCTATGTGCTCCACAATTTCCTTGCTTTCATTTTTGGCGTTTGCTGTCTGCTATATGCTCTATATACATATATGTACCTTTGTTTATACGTATGTAGGTATATCTTTTTGTGGTGCTTGTGTAACTGCGTTTGCGGTCTTTGAATGCTTTTGGGGAAAAACAAAAGCTGCGCTTGCTTTGCACTCTCCGTTCCCTCGATATCCTCTCATAGTTATTTTTTATCTCGCCTTCCTCTCAACCGCCACAATCCTGGAGTACACTGTGAAAATAGTTGTATGCCCTCACTTTTAATTGAATAATATGTCATGTATTGGAAAATATCTAGTGGGTTGGTTTGAGTTAATTTATTTCATTGGTTATACAAGATTTCCAACAAATTTATCCTTTTTTGTTTTTGTGTAGCCTGACTTTTTGCGAGCCCTAGACTGCATCTGTTGGCTCATTGATTTTGGTGTGGAAATGAACTTTGTTGGTTTGTTGCGGGAATCCTTCGCTCCGTCTTCTAACTCCATTTTTCGAGTTTCTTATGGTGGATTTTGGTTTGTTTGCAGGACTTTCGCCACTTGCAGGCATTTATCCGCTTTTATTTCTGTTGCATTAAAGAATTTTTTCTTTTTTCCAAGAAAAATTCACAAAAAAGAAAGGTCATTTAATTATTACCCAAAGTAATCGCCTTATGCTTTGTACTTGCCTAAAGAATTGTTTTAATTAAACCCTAAAATGGAAAAGTACAAAGGCACAATAATGCTCGACCTGCATCAGTGGCCTGGGTCACCCTTAAACCTTGGTACTCCCACTTATCTCTCACCCGTGACATTGATGGCTATGGTGGTGACTCCCAGTTGCGCGAAAACATTTTCATAAATTAAAACGGCGCGTCAGCGGTAATGCACAAATGCCAAACACATGACTTGCCTGATGAGAGTTGCAGACGAAAGCCATACAAACCCCAAACTTTTCTACACAATAAAAAATTATTATAAAATATATAAGTATATTTTGTTAATATATATTTGTATGCAGGAAACCCAATAGTTAAGTAGAGGTTAGGGTATTTTCTTTTTTAATTCCTACTTGGGCTTTCCATTGAAACATTAAAAATAAAACTAAATACAATAATTATTTTCTCTGTAATCGACAATAAACAAAAAGTGCAAACGATTGCTACACTGTGATCCAGGCTGGTGTTGTTCGTTATTACCTTGGAGATTAATTAATTGCGAGGCAGAAATATGCTACAAGTCCAGACCTTAACCCTTAGCGCACCCCCTTCTTAACCCAACCAGGCCCAGCAACTGTCAGTCATGGCCTGTCCCACCCACTCAATCCGACTCTTATCCTTGCATTTATGAGCCGCCCGGCGCGGAAACAATGGAACCAGGAGTAACCCCACAACATATTACGAAAAAAGGGCAACAAGGAACATCCATGGTAATTTTCGGTCTCGTTTTTGTCCGTCTCCCTCCAGCGGGAGCCCTTTTGTTTATGGCTTTTCTTTTATAAAGTGGAAAATTGCAGACAGCATTGTTTGTTATTTATTGCCATTTTGATATGAGTCCTTTTTGTATGACTGCCGGTTGAGCCGCCTCTAGCGTGCCATCTTGATGGTGTTCCATGGCTATATTCGGCTAGCAGGCCCCTAATAAAATCTGCTTATTATTGTTTGTTCTGGGCCTCATAAATATTGATGGTTTGGAAGTAGAAAGTATTCTGACAGGAGTTGCATTGAGCCCCAATCGCTTGTCTTTCCCTCCAAGAACTTCACTTCAGTCATTTATTTGCTCCTAATTTGACCCACTTGCCCTACTGATTACCCGGCACCACCTTATCCGCTTAGCGATGTGCCATTTGCCAAATGCTAACTCAATCAGGGCTCTGAAAAATCGCAAAGCCAACGCCCATCTGGCCCGGCATTTACCTTGTCAACCCATTTCAGCGTTGAAATCAATTTGACAAAAGCCACATAAATTTAAATAAATTGCGGCTGCACATAAATTTAGACATTGAACTCGGTGCAGGGCGGCGAGAGTGGCAGGAAGACGGTGGGCGGGTCATTTGCCACTGGCCGGGCCAACAAAATGGACAAACAAGCGACGGCGAGGACGCTTTATAAACCAAAATACAAATAAACTTCCAGAGGACGACTCAACTAACAAAACAAACAGAACGGACTCGGCTGTGAAAAGGGCTGAGGCTAAAACAGGAAACTAAAAAAGGATATAACATAGCCGGGTCGGGGGGCGCTATGCAAACTAAGTGGAAGGAATGGAAATCCCGCCTGTGCTGCCAAGGAAATAGAAACAACAAATACAATTTGAGCCGAGAAAATCAAAATGTAGCATAAACAAACCCGGCCAAAAGCAAATGGAGCCAATAATAGAAAAAAAGAGGAAAGAACCAGAATAAAGCATAACAAGTAAAGACGATTTGGAGGACATGGGCAGGGAATCGAATTGGGGGCACGGCGGGTAGAACTGTATCCAGGATAGTGTATAAATGAAAGAAATCGAAACCGATTCGGGCAAAAACGATAAGCAGACACACACAAGCTCACAAAACAAACAACGAAATCGAAGTTGGGCCAGCCAGCATAAATGAATTCTAAACAGGGCGCAAGACAGTGGCTGGAAACTAAACTAAAATTATATTATTATTTAACCTAATTAAATACTAAGGTTATTTAAAGTTTTTCTTTGAAACTATTTTTATAATAAGAACTAATTACGAACTAATTAATTATTATTCTCTCGCAGAACTGCTACTCTACCCTGTATCACAATTATTTATTCGATTTCTAACCACTGTACTGAGCTTTTGGGCCAAATACTAGGGCAGCCCTTTGGGGAATACTCGTCGCTGCCAGAAAGGAATGGCGCTGTCCTGCCTCCGCTCGGACAAGTCCTGGACGTAGATGGGTCTGGTTTGGTCTGCTATACTCTGTTCTGAGCTCGGAAGGCAGACAAAAAGGCTTTTCATAATATTTTTAGACATTTGACTTTTGATTGAGCGCATTACACGCGATTCCAGCGGGCGGCTGGCTGGCAACCGGGCTTACATTCCAGCCGAGGCAATTTATTTGTCCCGCATTTCCTCAGTTTGGCAACGATACTTCCTCGGCTTCCTCGGCTGGCCATAAAATTGGATTGTCCTGGCTTATGCAAAAGATTTGGGCGGCTGTTGCTGCTGTCAGGAGCGCTTGCTGCGTAGATTGGCACAGTATTTTATTGAAAATCTAAGTCAAATATCTAAACGGCGGTGTTTTATTACCTGTTTTCGTCTCTCCCACTCTGATGCCTTGAGACTTTAGGATGTTTAGCTGGTGTTTTACATTGAAGGAAACTAAGTCATTCGGGGCTTTGGGGAAAATGGTTTGCCAGTTTGCGTAAGTGTTTGGAGCTTAGTGGGATAAAGTGGCTCTTGTGACTCCGGCCGGATTGGATTTTTGAGGTGGGTTAACTGGTCTTAAACTCAGTGGAGTTTTGCATAAGCCTAGGATATCGCATAGTGTTTGATTCCATATAAAAATAATCCATACTTAATGATTACTTTCCTACAGAAAACTAAATAGGAAAGAGGCCCAACAACCTCTTCCAGATTCGTCAAACGACGAGCAAATCCGGGAAATCTTTTCAGAAAGCAATGGAAAGTAAAAGTGACAGACGCCCCTTAATTTTCAACTTTTTGCGACACTCCTCTCTGAGACTTCCCCCAAAAAAGAGGGCCTGTCGCAGCGCGTCTCTTTTTTATATATTTATTATACCCTTGCAGAGGGTATTATAATTTTGGTCAAAAGTGTGCAACGCAGTGAAGGAGACATCTCCGACCCTATAAAGTATATATATTCTTGATCAGGATCACCTCCTGAGTTGATATGAGCATGTCCGTCTGTCCGTCTGTCCGTCTGTCCGTCTGTCTGTCCGTCTGTCTGTCCGTCTGTCTGTCCGTCTGTCTGTTTCTACGCGAACTAGTCTCTCAGTTTTATAGCTATCGTCTTGAAACTTTGCACACACCCTTCTTTCCTTTGCACGCAGTATATAAGTCGGAACGGCCCGGATCGGCCGACTATATCCTATAGCTGCCATATAACTGATTGATCGGAAATTGTATAACTTTGACGTTTTTAAAGTTACAGAGTTCAAATTTGACATGAGTGCTATTTTTGGCAAAACATTACGACATGCCAAATTTCGTAAGGATCGGCCGACTATATCCTATAGCTGTCATATAACTGAACGATCGGAAATGACCCAACTTTCGTGTTGTTAAAGATAGAAAGCTGGAACTTGGTACAGATTATATTCTTGGTCAGTTAATCCGATCTACCAAATTTCATAACGATCGACCGACTATATCTTATAGCTGCCATATAACTGAACGATCGGAAATGGTTTTTGGTAGAAATACTACTTTTGGTGTTTTTGAAGATAGAAGCTTGAGACTTTTTTTAGATTTTGTATTGTAATAAATTGGATTATATATTCATATTTCCATAAGGATCGGCCAACTATATCCGATGTTTGCGATATATATCCGGTTTAAACTGCAAGGGTATATAAACTTCGGCTCCGCCCGAAGTTAGCTTTCCTTTCTTGTTTTTTATTACAAACGTCAACTTCGACGTCGCTGACTGACTTCCTTCCGCTTAGCTCATTAAACACACACAAAAAGAAGAAAATAAAGGACCTCGATCCAGGACTCACTCCTCCGCATACCTTCCTCCCCGTTGGTGTCTCTGCAATGTTCGCTCTGTTTCGGAGAGTTTTGCAAACAAAATGTGAAATGTGTTTCTTGTATTTTTTCCAAAAGAAATTTTCTGCTTGTCATAATGGCCGCATTGAAGGCCCCCCGGGGAAAACGCAGAGCTGCTCCCCCCCTTCGGCGTATTTATTTGCCGTGTTTATGCCTTCCCCTCGCAGCATAATTTTATTTGTTTGCTTAAAAAAGAATTAAAAGAGGTTTTCAGCTTTATTTCGTTTTTTATGTCCTTTTTTTCTGGTGCTCTCGAAAGCGCAAAATCGGTTTTATGTGCGTCTGTGGTGGCGGCAATTTTCCCTTCGGAGGGTCGGGGACCATGAAGAAGACTTGAAAGGAAAACATTATTTGGCAATTGTTGACATTTACATTTTCGGTTATAAGTCAGGCCTTTCTGCGGCATGTAAAGAGCAGTGTTTTTTTTCAGTGGGATTACTGTGGAATGCTTCGGGGGAGTCTTTCTTTCTGCCACAAATGAAAATATTAAATCGAAAATCTTTCCTTTTCCCTGACATTTTGCCACCCGTACTCAAGTAACTTCAAGTAAATTTTAGCAGTGGCTGTTGTTTTTTTAGTCTGCACTTTAAGAAACCCCCCGAAGGACTCTCCCAATTGTATTCCTTTCCCTTCCATTAAATACTTCCACCATGGAGGAAAAGTTCCTTTTCTGACATCAGCGCATAATTGATGCCTCCGGGGAGCTGTGATAAAAACAAATCAGCGGCACACACAACCCTATACGTTTTTTTGTTTTCGCAGTGGCCACACCCCCTTTCGCAGTACACCACCACCCAGCCCCAGAGCTCCCACACGAGCAGCTGTTTTCCAGCATGTGCGTGTGCAGGTCGCTTAATATAATTCACACCATTAAACCGAGAGCTGTGGCTTCCTGCCCCTGTTAGACATAAATTTTTATAGGCAAGCCAACCCCCTGAAATATGTTAAGTGAGCCAAGAACAAATTTCGTTCTATCTCTGTTCTTTTGGCCACATTTTTGTAAGTTTTAAGTTTTTACTTACCCGGGGAGCTCTTCCATTCGCTGCAGATATTGCACGTTGGCTTATTCTGTGGCTCGGCCCCCGAGAGCCGCATGTGCATCAGCGCAGCTTTCTGGCTTATCAGCGAGCTTGTGCCAGACCATAAGCACCTCTGGGTTGAAAGTTTCTAAAAGAAATATACAGATGCACTCATTTTTTAGCTAAAATATAGAAGATTTTCAACTTAATATTTAATCTTCAACTATAATGATGGGTTGTAGGCCACTTAAAAGCATAACGTGTTCTACAATCTATTTTTCAAAGTTTTATAAAAGCTGCTATTTTATTGCTGATTATATGTTATTATAGAAATTTCCCAAAAAGCACAAATTTGAAAATATTTAAATATATATTTATTATAGTTAAACCCAAAAATAGGTACTTGTTTAAAATAATAAAAAATAGTTTAAGGATTATCGTAAAATATTATCCACAGTACTGTGACTATTACAGGTAGGCGCCAAAGGGGTTATCCTGCCGTGGGTGTTTTTGTGGTATTGTGTGTCAGTGTGTGCAGGGGCGTGCTACTTAGCCTAATGTAAACCATATGCACGCCTCGTTGGGCGCCCGACAACAACAACAACAAGCATCTAGAGCAACAACATCAAACACTTTGCTGTGCAACGAGGCTTCACTTTAGTGAAATGAGGGGAGTGGTAAAGGGGGTGTGGTGAGTGGTGGTGGCCACGATGGCACCCCACTTGGCATACATTGACACAAAAATGGCGCAAACTTAAAGCCGAAGGACTGGAATAAGAGGGGGTGTAGGCAAGAGGAAGGTTGGTTGGAAGTCCTACTACCCCTTTTAACTCGATTTCTTGGCCCTCTTCCGTACAAACAGTTGGAAAAATATTTTTCGCCTGTCACGTGGCTGAAAAAAACAGTACAAACTTTTCCGCTTTTCCCGCTTCTGCCGCCGGCTAGAGCGTCATCATCTGTTATTCGAAAAGCGCCGAAACTTATTAGCAAAGTGCATTCTTTACTATCTCTACCACCTTTCCGGGTCAGCCTCGAGTTCCCTATCCCGCCGCCGTGCTTTCCGTGCCGCATTTTTCGCTTTCCATTTTTCAACTTGTTGAGTGAAAATTAAATTTTTAATGAATTTTCCCCCGAAACTCGAAAGTTTCCCATACGCCGCTTCAAGCAAAGCAGAAAAGGGCAGCCGGGAGGAGCCAGGCAGGAGCAGGAGCAGGTTTGCTTTTTTTGATTTAATTAAAAACATTCTTTGAGTTGCCAAAGTGTTGCGAAATTGCTATGAGCAATGCTTGTATCATCCCCTGCTGGCCTCTTTGGCTTGTTTTGAACAGTTTTTAAGCAAGTAGAGCAGGTTTAGGTGAGAGGATTGTATTTTGGGAGCATTATTTTTAGAAAATATTAAACTTTGCTCCTTAATATTGTCTGCATCAAGATTCTTCCTTAAATTTAAATCTTAATAGTCTGAGCTCCACTTCAAAGGCCGACTTTAAAGACTTTCGACCCGCTTTGTTTGCCAAAATTGGGCAATAGATTATGTCTGGTGGAATATTTCGGGCACCAGCTGTGCTATCTGAGCCACTCTCCCCGTCTCCTCCCCGTTCGGGGTGAACTCTTTGCCCGTTCTATTGATTTTCAATTAAAAATCCATACAAACTCTGACAGAGGCCAATTAGCCCAGTTTGCTGCCAACAACGGATATGGCTAACAACAACAGTTGGCTGGGGAGTACAGAGTGGCCCGAAAATTGTTGTTCTTGGTGCTGCATTCAAGTGCCGTCGACAAAAGTTTTCACAGGAGGAGTTCGGGGGCTAAAGGTCGGGGCCCTATCCCTTTCCCTCCTCCGCCATGTGTCTAACGGTGTTCTCAACGCATTTAGGCCATAATTGCAAGCAGCCGCTAATTTCACAGGCCCCAGACGACAACTTGACAGGCCGAAAAGGGGGCGAGGTGTTTGGCAACGGAATGACTCGTTGATTGACTGACTGAATGAGTGACTGAGTGATGGGGTGAGTGGGTGACCGAAGACTGCAATGACGACTGCCTACTTTAGGCTCTAGACTGGCAGGCTCGGAGTTATTATTGTTGATGTTGTTGTGGTATTCAGTTTGTGGATAGTCAGTACACTGAAAATATTCAAATGGATGGAATATAGTCCACTTTATAGAAAACTATTTAAAAATAGTTCATATTATATCTTAGTTTATTTTATTTTTCTGTTAGTGCATTAAAAACTGCAGCAGTAACTTTTTATTTTTCGGCTAGACGGCGTCAGCCTGTCAGCGGCCCAGAGCCAGACGATGGAGTCTGTCAGCGTTTTTGACTTGGAAATGTTTTGAATGCAATTTTCGGTTCTCCCGCCCTGGTGTGTCTGTGTAGCCGGGCTTTAAAAACAGGCAGGAGGTCGGGCAAGGCGGAGAAAGCAAGAAATGAGGTGGAGAAAGCAAAACTTTGCCTCTTGTTGGCGTCTGGGTGTGTATCTGCTGTTGATGTTTACCTCCGTCCTCGTTTCTTGCCCCTCTGCCGTCTTTTTGGCTTTGCCCCGTGCCACATTGTAAACGCATTTGGCCGGAAATGATATCGACTCCTGGGTTAAAGTGTGTTCATGTTGCTACTGCTAGTTGCTGCTACCCATGTTGTTGCCGTTGCCGATGTTGCTGTCGTGTCGAGTCGTAGTGTTGCATTTGCCGCTTCGTTGCACTGGCGATTGGCAACTGGCGGACATCGAACAGACGGAGCGAACAGCGGACGGAAGCTGGCTTTGTCTTTAAGTGGTCAATGAGCAGAGGCGGCCAGAGCAACGTGCTCTCGACTCGAATGTGTGCGTCCGGCTTTTATGCTGCTGGCAGGTTATGTCCTGGAATGGGCCGTTTACAAAAGTGGTTACATTTTTCATTAGTTTCACTTCCTATCCACAGTGTTTTTTTTCGAAAAGCCCATTCATTGCCAGACCAAAACTGAATTGGAAAGTCTTTGAAAAACTTTACTATTTAACATAAGGGTAGTAAATAATCTTTATATGTGGTTCTTTCATGAGCTATTTAGTTCACCAAATACATACATATTACATACATACGTTTTATTTAAGGAAATGAGAACTCATCTACATTAATTTTAACACTCCCATACTTTTGTATGGAAATGTGTCGCATTTTGTGGGTAAGTCCTTTGTCGGTTTAAAAAACATTTACATTTCTAAAGAGGAACGTCATACATTTCCTAAATATTAGTCTTTAATTTGAAATATTAGTCCTTAAAGTCCTTTTTTCAAATTTTAGCTCTCGCACAGTGCGACATTTCTGCTTTTCAATGCAGCTTTTCCACAGAAACTGCAAATAGCGTGAAAAATATGTCAAGAGAAGATAAGGACGCGTTACGTTGCTGTAATTAGGAAACTTGCTTCCCACTTGACTTCCTTAACATGAAAGTAAAAGGGTTTGGGCTTGGGCTAAGAGGGAAGCTAAGGGAGGCACCAAAGTGCATAAGGCTTAAACTCAAAAAATAAGGCGAGGAATATTTTTATTAGCTTGTGTGATATTTTTTTACTTTTGCTATTTTAACAAAAAATTTTATTTTAAAGTATTAAAAAATGAAACAGTTTAATTTTATAAAATAGTTGGTACTAAAAAGGCCGAATTAAAGAAGCGGTTAAATGACGATTAGGGTATATATTCAATAATATTCAATATACTTGATATATATTACTTTAATATATATTCAATAATACTTGAATAAAAGTATCTAAAGGTCGCAAAAAGATGGGTTTCGAGTTATGCGAGTAAAAGGTTTATAAACTGAGAGGCGCGCATAAGAGGATTCAGTTATTGGTACGCGTTGTATTTTAAATAAAAATAAATATTTGTGGAATATTTTAAAGATAGTGTTTCAAGTGTAGTGTAGTAAATCTAGTAAGCCCAGTGTTCAATAAGTCTATTTAGCTGTTGACTATTTTTAACCTCTTAAAGATACAGAAGATTTCTATGTACACTTTATTTGTATAAAATAAAATCACTTGGAAAATTGATTCAATTAATGTAAAACTATTTACTATTTGTGGGTTCCTCTTTACAATTCTTTGTTTATACCCCGAAAGCCCTAGGCCTTCTAAGCTTAAATATACATATTTTCATAAGATTCATTAAAGAAAAAACAGCTTCAATCATTGCAATGCGTTTTAATTGTATTATAAAGTTATTTTGTTGCATGTAATCAGTACATAGCCTGTGGTACTTCAAGTACATACTGCGTATTTTATATGAGCTCTTTCCGTCCAAAATAATGGTCGTTTTAATTGTCTCGTTTTATGTTTGGGGGACAGTGCTGTGGCTGTGATACAGCTTTGTCCCTTGGCCCAAGAAAGCCTTTCAAATTAGTTCCATTGATAGCAAGGACTACCTCTCCGACCGCAAAACAACATACCTACCATCATTACAAGTTACGACGAGGAACAATTAAAACCGAATTCGGTCGGGCTTGAAGACGATAATGATGGCGAAACTAGAATATAATTATGTTAGCTGGGAAACAGGAAAAGCGCAACAATAAATGTTGGAACTTTCTTTTGACCGGGCTAAATGCTCCTTGTGTGATTGTGTTCTTGTACCTTTTGTTGGACAGTGAATGGCAAAATAAAAGAGGGCCACGCCCCCATGCAAAAACACATGAGAACAATTAAGGCTCTGCTGTTTCTGATCTTGTTTCTGTTTTTGTTTCTGTTGTTTCTGCTCCTGATGAAGGAAGCCCATAATTATGATTATGAGTACTGGTCCTTGCTCTCCCTCACCCACTTCACCTCCTCCCGCCTCATTATTGTTGTCCTTTCACTCACTCCATGGCCGCTCACTTCAAATATGGCAACTCGGTTGGTTTTAATTGTTGAGGCAGTCTCAAGGGGCATGGAGACTGGAGGAAGGACTGCTACTGGTACTGACTGCACTTGGAGTTGTAATTGTACTCTTTGTGGCAGTTGCCTTTGCTGTTGTTGCTCAATTGTTGGCTGGTTGAGTCCTGCTGTTGATTGCTTCATTCTTAAGTGAGGTAACGCAAAAAAACGAGTGGAGTTGCTTTTTTGTGTCCTGCAAAATATTGCCAGAAATGTCAGCCATGCCTTAAAATCAGCAATTTCAAATAAAAGAAAACTTTAGTTTTTGCATTTCATGTTGATTGTATGTTGTCATGTTGGTTCGTATGAGTATTTTTGATTATTTTCCTCTGATAAACCGCAAAGTTTCCTTGGCCGTATGCAAATTTCCGACCAGGGTCACGGAGTGTCCTTGGGCGCCTTCCCGAGCTGATGATGATGACGGTGATGTTTATTTTTCTGTGGGTTCCTTGATGGCTCGCCTCATTGCCGCTTCATTAGACCTTGCCGCAGAGCGGAGGAAAACTTGTGGAAAAAGAAATGTGTTGCCCATCAACAGGCGCTCGCCGTCCTGGCCAAGTTTTCCAGGATATGAGTTGTTGGTTAATGTTATGTGGCACATTTCCTCCACGATGCTGCTGGGAAGATTACCCAGAAATTTTCTCTCGGGCTGCCCGACAAATTTTCGCCGGCTTCCGTTTCTAGTCTAGTGTCTCAACCAACCTCTTTGTGTTTCGGCAGAACGCTTAAACTGTCGTTTAGTTAATGATGCAACATGTAGTACCATTTACCGAAACTCACTCGAAGGCAGTTGTGCTCAACAACTGGCCTTCATGCTTGTTGTCTTTAAAGAATGGTGTTCCTAGAAGAGAAGATGTCTTGTAAAGCATCAGCATAATATCTGGGTAATATTTTGAGCTTTTTTCCGACATAAATCTGAGTGGTGCTCTAGAAATTGTGTCCCAGAAAAGCTTTTTATTTTTCCCCAATGGGTCGCTTCAATTAGTCACCCCATGCGACCCATGGGAGCTCTGCAAATTAAATTCTTTGCTCTCATATATTCACCCCTTTCAAAAACCCCAAAAAGGACCTGTGGGAATAAACAGAAAGACAGTCGCAGCAATTATTCCATCTGCGGGTTCCCGTCGTCTAGACCACCAGCCACTCTCCACTTGACCAAGGAAGCGACTGAAGCGGAGAAAGTGGAGGAAGGCCTTTCCACGATTATCACCTGTCACATAAATAGCGACCGAATGAATTATTAAAGGATCTCAGAAAAGGAGCAGAAGGAGCCCAGCCGAAAACTTTAACCCGCCAGTGTGTGTGTGTGTTCTTCACACCCAACGCGAAAGGAAAATGTTTTTTTAAGATGCTTAAAATGCGCTGCCGTCTGGAAAATACTCGTTAGATCTGGAAAAAAGCAGAAGAGTAGTTTTAAAATAGAAAAAGTCGACTTTAAATTTACCATTAAAGGATTTAAATATTTTTAACACATAACTAATTAATAATTTTATTAAGTACACATAACTAATTATTAATTGTATTGCACTATGAACATAAAATAATAATTTTTAAAATCTGTAATTCATTTTAATTTTTTTAGGCCACAAATACCTTTTTTTCTAGTATTTTAAAACTGGGTATCAGAAAAAGTTGATTTTCCATGTCTCTCCTTTTAGCAGTTTTCACTTGCGCGGCCATAAAAACCTTTATAATATGCGGAGAAACCGGCAATGGTGGAAAGCGGCAACAAAAAGTGCAGTCAACCCTGCTCCTTGCCCACTTGGCTGTTGCTGTTGTTGGGCCGCATAAGTGGCACCTGCGACCAACGGCACACACACACACCGCACCCATCCAGACACTCCCAAGCTGCTGCCTATGTGCTTGAACATTTTTCGCCGCGCGCCATAAAATTGGTTTGTTTTTCGTTCCAAATTGTCTGCTGCTTTTGAGGCTTATAAAACATAATTCGGCAGACGACAACCGGGGTCTGGCGAAAGATAAATATGTTAACAAGAACAACAACCATAATAACGCCAAAAAAGTTTCTTTTTTTGTGAAAAGTCGCTACGAGCTGTTGCAGGCATTGCGGTGGCAGTATAATACATACAATTGTGGTGGAAATTAGAGGCCGAACTTTTAATGCCCTCAAGCTAAGGGGATGCCAAGGGTTTTGCGGACCAAGAAATATACCATTTCCAATAACTCATTATAATAGAAAATATGAACGTTTATGGGTTTAAAAATACACATTAAAATAATAATTTATGAAGAATTCTGTCTTTTTAAACCTTTGCAGAGGTATAATTTTGGTCAAAAGTGTGCAACGCGTTGATGGAGACATATCCAAACCTATAAAGTATATATATTCTTGATCAGGATCACCTCCGCAGTTGAGGTTAGCATGTATGTCTGTCCGTTTGTCTGTTTCTACGCAAAATAGTCTCTCAGTTTTAAAGATACCGACTTAAACCATTGCACATAGCCCTCTTTCCTTTGCAGTATATATGTAAGTGGGAAATGCCGGGATCGGCCGATTATATCATATAACTGAAGGATCGGAAATGGATCGGATATTCTCGCAAGGATCGGCCAACTTTATTCGATGTTTGCGATATATATCCGATTTTAACTGCACGGGTATATCAACTCCTGCTCTTAAATGCCCTAAGTACTTTCGACTCTTGCCTCTCCCGATCCGAAAATCTAATTACTTTAAACAGCTCTATTAAAAAACTCCTATCACTTGAATTATCCCTTTCGTATTATGTAATCTACATGTCTATATTTCTAGTTCTGTGCTAAATAAATATTACCCAAAAAAATACTTAATATTACCCAATATCTTTAACTAGTATGTTGAGATATCTGAGTATGCTTCCAAGACAAGTATCATTAGTTTTATTTTCCTTTTGTTTTAAATATTTTGTTATTAATCCTATTTTTTTTTGATAATAAATGGCCTATTCCAGTCTCCTAAGCTTACGCACTCGAGAAGAACTTGTGATCCAGTCTGAACACTCAGACGCACTGCTGGCAATTCCGGCCAATAGACAAAGTTAATGGCTGTTGGGGAAGGGAGCTCCTCTCCCTTCCCTTTGGCCTAAGCACAAGCACATAATTTTTGCCAGTCCTGCCCTCCAAGGTTTCCGTTTTCGCTCCGTCCGGCTCTGCACTTCCCAGCTCCCTCCTCAAGCAATTTGCCAGCCGTTTTATTTGCGGTTGTCGTACATTTATGGGCTCGGAGTGCCCCATTCCTCTGACTTTTATCCATCTCTTTCGCTTTTCATTTGATGTTGTTGCTCTTTGTTTTCCCGTTTCCCATTGTGCGCCTTCGCAGAGTTGCATCCACATTCGTATTTAGTGTAACCTGTTTTGGGTCCTGCCCCCAGGTCCTTGTTGACCATTTAAGTGCAGCTCTAATTGCGCTGAAAATTATTCGAATTATGCATTTTTAGAGCGTTATTAAGCCACGCCCCGCCTTCAGATGTAATTAAACCCTTGTCTTCTATTTAAGCCATTTCTTGCCCTGAAATATGTTTAGAGTATTAAAATTGCAACTAAACTAGTCACATTGAAAGCCAAAACATTTGACTTTCGCCCTCCACAAACTAAAATATCCCCGGGATAATCAATCAAATTTAGCTCTCATTCTAATCCATTAATTCGTCAAATGGTGGTACACACTGGGGTTTAAATATTTATTGAGCTCTTAAACGACACGAGCATGTCGCAGCCAGGCGAGTTCAATTCAGACGACTTTTTATTATTTTCTGCATGAAAAATGGATGTTTTTCGCCACCCAATAAGAAATGAAAAAGTTTGCAGATGCACAATATATTTTATTTTCATCAGCCCATTATTTGTGAATGTTTCTGTGGCACCTTAAAATATTCAACGCTTTGAACCTGTCATGTGGCATTAAGGCCGCTAAAAATTCGATTGACAGCGAACACAACCGCGGGCGAGCAAACAAACAAAAATATTAAAGCGTCAAAGGCCAAGCGGAAAAGAAAAGTTGGTCTATAATTTGTTGTTTTTCCGCGTCAGGGCAAACACTAATGAATAAAAAATTGACCCACATTTCAGTAAAATATAAATATTCATATGCACACATTTTTTAGGCAACAATAAAATAGAAAAACCGGCAGGAAAGCCTCTTTGCATGAATAATACAACTGCGCGTATATGTATGTGCAAATAACACACATCGATTTATCAGCGTTTACTGGTGCAAAGAGACACCATTATAAAATATTTTAAAAATATTTCGGGGTGCATTAGAGCTACCATTAAAGGGTACCCAGCTTGAAACCCAACATCAGAGGTATTTTTCGAATTCTTCCCTCTAACAAAACTGACAACAGAGGCGAGCGATAAAAGCTTCGCCTTCAGGAGAGTTGCCTTTCCGAGAGTCGAGAGTATGTGAAAGTGACACACTTATTGATGTAATAACATGTGCATTAAATATTTATTGTATTGGGTAGACAACATGGTACTTTCTTCAGCTTACTTTTGTTGCTCTCTCCCGATGATGCCCCTTTCGGCCCCATTCGTGAACTTTTTACGGGCCACGAGGAGCAGAAACTGTAAGTGGCCTGGCCCAAGGAATTGTCTTCGACTCGGGCCATTCGAAAGGATACAAGGTGTGCGGCTGTGTGTGCTGGAGTGGGCGGAAAAAGTGTGTCACATTCGATGATGGCAACGGCTGCTTTTGAGAGCAGAGCCCCAGTCAGCAGCCAGCAGCCAAGATGTTTGCTTTATAAAATATGAATAGGCAAATAAAATGGCAAAAATCAAACACTCGGAGCAGGATGTGTGAAAAATGTATGTGGAAATAAATTGAAACTGGAATTGAACAATCGAACGTGTAAATATAAGACCCTTTTAGTTAGATAAGCGGTTGTGATTTTCAGGCTTTTTCTTCGGCCTTTAAAATATTAAATTTTATAGACAAGCCGGCATGCAGCATGCTTTTAATTAATTTCTAAAAATGGAGAAAAATAATCAAGTAATTGGCGGGGCGGACAAAAGGCAGAGGGATTTCCCGTGCAAATATTAGCTTTCTCTGCCGCTCTCAATTAATAAAATTTGATCAAGTTGGCAAAGAGTTCTTTGTGGGCCCCCAGCAGTTAATCCCGCTTATCCCCCTCCACCCTCGCGCATCTTAATCAGGGCCAAAACAAATAAAAAACAGCGTCTGGCACACACACATGTTGTATAATTGTTGCCGCTTTTGTTGTGTTAATGAACAACAACAAAGCGCGGCCAAAGTCTATTATTCCTGCGTGTCTGTGTTTCCTCTCGCGTGTAAGCCTAAAAGCTGCTTAAATTTTTAATGACTTTGCTTGTCTTTTTAATTGTGGCGTGTGTGTGTGAGCAGCAACAATTTTCATAAAAGTGTTCCGCAGAGTAGAACAATATTTTAATGTATTTTAAATCCACGAAGCGTTTTAATTTCTCAGCTAAAGGTTATCCCACCCGGATGAGCATTGCTCGCAGGAGTCAACTCTAGTTTTTTGGTGCCCAACGCCAGGCCCTTAAATGGCAATAAATATTTACACAAAACTGTCGAAAAAAAGTTTGTACTTGAAGAAAAAGCCATGAAACCATCCAAAATAGACAAATAAGAAAATATGTCGCCAAGTCACGTAAATAATTAAACACGTGACATGCGTCAAGCAAAGCTGCAGCTACCTAGAGGTCTGAAGCTTGAGCTTCTTATACGTCTGCGAGACTCAAAAAGGACGAAGGATATGGCCCGCTTGATGTCGCGACTTTTTGTTTGGACAAGTGTGCGTGCGTGATTTCTTGTGTTTTATTTTTCTTTTTGCTCTTGAGTAGGGTGAGCAATAAAGAAGTTTGAGATCGCCTTTCTTATTTTGTTTGTAAAAAGTGAAAATTATTTTCTACCCATATAGTTAAACCTAAGGTTTTAAATATTGTGTTTACTTCTCGATCCTCCTGCATTTAAATGTGTATTAGGCAAAACAGGCATTGAAAATCGTTGAGCGACGCTGTCTTTTAATGCCCATTTCCTAGGCAATTACAGGCACGGCAAACGACTTTCCACCAAAGGTCTTTCTCCTTATCCCCGTACTTTATTCTGCTCTCTCCCTAGGGCCTCGTTGGCCGGTGTCCCGTTATTATGATTATCGTTTGGTCGTTTTGTGGGTTGTTTCTACCCACTCTTGGCTCCGTATTTCACCATCCTTTCGCTTTCACAGCTCGTTTCGTTTTTTGCCGCGTTGACAAAATCATAAAAATGCACACAAAACACAAACAAATTATACAAATGTCTCCCGCATGAGAATAAGGACGACGGACTTAATTTTTTATGTTACCCATTTTTGTCACAGTTTTTGGTAATGGTCCCAATGAGACCAAGACGGTGGAAGATTGTGAAAGGATTGTGCGGTTGGAGTTACAAAGGGGCAAACACTTGTGATTAAAAACTGAAAAGTGCTCGAAAGCTAAAGCCCTATCTTCGTTGAAATTATATTAAATAATGAATATACCATACATCCACCCAAAAGTAAGCCCTTTATATGTTAATCATAAGTCAGTATGAGTACAGCTTCTTATTTTAAATAAACGAAAACCTTGTCTCGAATATTTTCGAACATCTCGCACCTCTTTTTAGTATTGCAAACGTATTATGGTCACACTGCTTCTTCAACTGCTTTATATACGATCTTTGATCTGCTTTCTGCTCCTCTTCCTCTATGCTTTATTAAATTTATTTTCTGTTTTAATTTTAAAATATTGACCAGTTTATTTCCTTTTCAATTTGCATTTATGTTGGCCCAAGAATCACTGTCCAGCCGTTCGCTTGGCCCAATTCTTTCCCTCCGCGAACATTCGCGAGACCATTTTCGGAATTTTTCGTTAAACCCCACCACTCTCTGGCCAAAGTGCGCCTCAACCAACCGAATTTATGCGCCACTGCATCGAATGGTTAAAAACAGAGCCGTGTGGCAAGGCTGCCTGAATGTGTGGGCCAAAGTGGCAGATCTGCGAAAGCAAAGAGCACGAAATCGTTTAAATTTCGCTGGAAAACACAAACTTCCAAAAGTGGCGACAATTTTTGGCTGCCTGCCTCAAGTTGCAAAGTTTTCGCCAGCTTTTTTCCCGGATTCCCCTCATGACTTTGGAATTTTCATTTATAATTTTCACCCTCCTTTTGTTCTGGCTGCAAGACTTATGCTCGAAAATGTTAACCCCTTGCCTCCAACCTGCCTACATTTTCCAGGAAAAACAAAGTTCCTTTCATTCAATTTTCCACATATCTCGCTTGGTTGGGTGGGTAGATATTTCTCGAGGGGTGAATATATTCTCCCAGTTTCCAGGATTCATGAAAATTGTTCTTCTTTTGCTACGGCTCGAAACCACTTCCTGGATTTGTTTTTAAATAAATCAATAAGTTTGTTAAGGGGGATATTTGAGGGAAATATTTAATCCATATTTTTTTGATTATGTGTATCACAGATAATAATAATATCACAATAATATTTCAGTTTTCTAACCGGGAAAGTTCGCTTTGCATCCTTTTTAAAAAATTCTTTTCATTTTTGTTGCCATTGAATTTTCACTCTGAAGCCGTTGGCATTGTTAACATATTTGGGCCTCTGCTGGCTGAAATCGCGTTACTTTTGTTTTAACACCAAACCCCCGACTGCCTCCCGGCCCTTTTCCCGGGCATGTGTGACATTTCTTGTTCTCTTTAAGGGAAACCCCCCAACGCTTTCCAGAGCCCCAAAAAAGAAACGAAAGTCATGCTACAAACATATATTTTTTCTGGCTAGGATCTTTGCATTTATTTCATTCATTTCATTGTGGTTAAAGCCGGCTCGACTCGCCTCTTTTGGACTTTTGGGCATTTCGCTGCGTTAACATTACGCTTCACAATTTAATTTTCTCCTTTTTCACTTCTTTTTTTTCTTTTTTCCAGTGACATTGAGAGCCCTGTACTGGCATCCCTTTGTGTTTTATCTTTCGACACACACATATATTTTGAACTCGATTCAGTGTTTTTTTTTATTTTTTACATGCCCGCAAGATTTACTTATTTAATTTGGCTTCCTGTGTGTGGATATTTATTGCCTACTTTTTTGGGCTACATGGGCTTACTTTTCCTCTGGCTTTTTAATTTTTGCCAAGGAGACATATTTTCAGATCTGTTTCCTTTGTGTTTATAGCAATTATGGCTCAACGGTCCTAGTTTAAAACCAACTTAACTTTCAAATGAACTCCCATCACCAGCAACCCCTAATTAGTCAACATAATCCTGTCTGACTTTCAGGCGGGTGGCCGAATGGACGAAAACTCCATGCCGTGATGAGGAATTCTAATAAAATGCCAACTTTGATCTATTTACAAGTGATTATTAACAGCACGGGGAAGATGAGACAGGAGGCAGACAGAGCCAAAAACAAGTACAAACGGTTTGGAATTTTTGCTTAATTACACACGAGTCCTAAACCCAAAAACCGCCTGTCTGAAAACCCTCGGAAAATCCCGAGTCGAGCCAAAAAATGAGCTGCTTCCCAGCCCACCTCTGCTCTCCAGCTGCCGCCGTCCCTGGCCCACGTCCGTTAGCCACTGTCTGCTTTTGGCCATGTCAAATATTTGCACAAAGTCCGAGCGTCACCGCCCTTCTCATCCCACCCCTTTCGTCAGCATTTGCTCATCCAATTGTCGCAGGACGAAAGGAGACGGAGTCCTCGCACAGGTTTTTGGGTTTTATGAAAGGATGGTCACGGGCTCTTGGCCAAAAAAGAGCAGCGCTAAGCTTAGTAGTTCTAATAGGGTTAACAAATTATGATATAAGTTGCAAAACTGTAAAGAAATTTGACTTTTTATGTAAAATTTATTTCTTAAATCCAAACCAAACCCAAAATTTTTAATTTATAAACTTGTGCCTCGTGATATTACGATTACCATCGTAACATTATAACATTTAGGAAGGGTATTTCAAGTTTTCCTTTACCCTTCTCGCACTGCCTTTTTCGGGGTTCACTGACTGTCAACATTGAACTGCCCTTTACAGTGCCGCCCCTCCCCACTTCCTTCCGCCCTGGCCTGGAAAATTCAGCCAGCGTTGCCAGACAACGCACCGTCAGCGGAAAAGTCGCGTAGCTCAACCGAGCTGGAGTCCGGGTCCGGGAGAAAGTGGCCGGGTCTGTGCGAAACGAAAATAAAGCAAAGAAACCGTTTTTAAATGCGGCTTAAAATTATCTTTGATAAGCGTGCCGAAATGTTCTCATATTTTTTCATCGCTTCACCCGCCAGTTTTTGCCGAGCTGAGTAATTTATAGGGGGCGGCTTTTTGGTCTTCTGAACCAGAGTCGCATTAAGAGGTTATTCCTGGCCAGATCAAAGAAAGTCCCGACTTTAAGCGGCTTATAAACCGCGAGACTGGGAGTCTTCAGGGAAGGGGCTTGAATATTCTAGCTCAGGAAGGGAATCTCAGTGAAAGAAATGCGATTTGTGAAACAATGCTAAAGAATAATGATTAAATAGGCTTAAAAAAGGTTTTTAGATATTTTTTGTATACAGTAAGGGAAGACACAATATGTATGTTAGTGTGTATGCCTCTTTTTTGCTATTAATCTTTCGCTTCCATTACTCCTTCAAGTCCCTTGTCCCACTTCAGAAATTACAATGTTAAAGCGCTTCACAAAATCCACTCGAGCTTCATTCCCATTGATTTCCAGTCTCCAGTACACCGCACTAGCAACAAAAACCAATCAAGGAGAACAAAGGCAGAGCAGAAGAGGCCCTGAAGGGAATGGAAGGGGGGGGCAGGCAGGGTCATAGAAACAAAATAACAAGAATCAAAAGTTCACTCTCTTCAGCAACAACAATAACATGAAGTGGAGGAATCCACTTTGCACTTGATTTGTTGTGGAACAGACGCTAGACATAAAAAAAATTATCCAGCTCACCTGCAAATAAAAAACCAAAAAGGGAAAATGGAAAAATGAAGACACGAAAAAGTTGTTGAAGAATTTTTCATCTGCTGCCAAATACACTTGCCAAAAATACTCAAAACTCTGAAAGCATTGTGAAAAACAACTATGCACTTTCTTAAAAATATATCTGCAATTTCTTATATAATATTTCTATTTCTTATTTCTTATTTCTTATACTAATTTTTACCCATATTTTTTAGAATATTGGATGTAATTTTTTGTCCTTAAAGATTTTTTAAAGCAGCTGCTTCATATAATATTTTTTGTTCCATTTTGCATTCACCTTTTGTTAGGAAGTTTCGGGCTCGTCCTTGTCTTTGTCAAAGTGTTGACCCATGTCGTCGCCCCAAAGATGATTTTCCGAGGACTGGGAGACTCGCTTTCGGCCAGTCAGCATCTCCTTGGCCAATCCCAAGTGGGCCTTCGTTTTGAGGCTAAAAAACTTTTATAATAGATTTAAAATTTCTGCGCCTCTCTCCACGGACTATCCTCCAGAGTAATCAAGCAAATTAGTGAGCTTCTCGAGAGAACCGCCAGGGAGGCCCAAAACCAAGGTCCTTTCCCCGAAATGCGAGCACTCCCTCCTGGCTCCCTGGACAATTTTGCGGTCGGCAAATTGTTGACAGCTGCTCCAGCTTCAGATTCTTCTGCTGGTCCTTTGTCCTTCGACAAATGAAGATAAATGCCAAGAGTGGAGAAAGTTTGCTAAAAATTGTTGATTCAAAACTTTAATATGTTAGAGGCCTTGACACTTTTGCTTAAAAATAGTGACAGAGTTAGGGGCTGACAGACTTTTATGGAGAATGGAGAGTGTTTTGGGATTTCTTAAAGAAATCTAAAAACCATGAGGCGACTTAACAAGGATTACTCCAAATAATCTGCATTATTTTTCTTGTAACCTTGTTTGGGTTTTTTTTAGTCAAAACATTTCTCTATTTCACTGGTTCTTTGTACCGTTTCTGTGATGAAGATAAAGTGCAGTTCGAACTTCAATACCAAGAAAGTTCTGCTCTTTGCCGTTTTATTTTGTTGAAAAAAGTTTTGTTTTTGGGTTAAAAGTTTTCTGCAAAATTGTCGCAATTGCATGTTTTATTTAGTTTTGAACTAAGTTCGGCTTAAAAGATACCAATCCAATGTATGTTATTATATTTTGATGTATCGTCTCACTTAAAATTATATTTTTTATATATATTTTGAAATTATTATAATAATATAACATGTGCATAGTAATTGTTCCCGAGGTCCTTTGAAAAGCCAAACCCGAGAGCCTCTCTAATGTTGTTAGCGGGTTTTGGGAGCATGACCTCGCCCCCGCTTTCTGCGAGACTTGCCAACTTTAACTAAATTAAAGTTAAGCCCAAACAGCATGGAGGGAGTCATGAGAATAAGGGGCGGTAAAAGTTTTCCGTTTGGGAAGTAGAGAACAAAGAAGTTCAAATTGCAAAATGCAACAAAGAAGTCACAGAGTGAGAAGGTTGACAAGAATTTGCTAAATAAAAGTGAAACTTGTAACAATTAAAAGGCAAAATGAAATAAAAGACATCAGTCTGAAAGCAGCAGTTTTTGCGGGCGAAGGGATACAGGGTTATAACTTTTATTAAAACTTTTATTAAATTAAATTAAAGGTAAATTACATTATTGTTTCTTCATTTTCTGCTTCAAAATTGTGAATATTTAATTGTTTCTTTAATATTAACACTATTGTTTCTTCTTATGCCAATCATTTGAAACGAATTACAACGTATGCATACGTATGTATGTATATATATGTATGTGTGATGTGTCAAAGCATAATTATGTGTAATGGAATATTCCGTGACTTCATTTGCTTTCCAGCTTAGCCTTCGCCTTAAAACAACTTCGATTACGGCTTGAGTGAACCACCTTTGTTTGCCTTGGCGATTTTCTGACCGACTAAACCTCAAATAGCATTAGGCTAATGGCCATTTGCTTCTGTAAATAAACGATTCTGCTTTCCGGTGGAATTAGGTCACTCAATCGCGATGAGTAAGCCCGTGGAAGGGTTGCTACCACACCTGAATAAAATTTGTGACTTAATGATTTTGTCTGAAATTAAACAAAATTATTAAAAAACACTTAACTTTAAATATTTTAATATTTAAGAGCATATTTATTTTATACTACTTTTTTTTCTAACAGCCGTCCCTTTAATAATAAATTAACTATTTTATTGCCCTTTGCTGTCATTGGAAAGGATGTATAGAAGGATGGATATCATATAACAGGGGGTAACAGGGTTCCCACCAATGCTTTCTAATGGTTAAAAGAAACAATGTTTTAAAAGTCGCTATTTATAGGCGAAGAAAAAAACTCATCTATACTTTTTATAAAATAATATATAATTTTTTATTTTATAAAATATCCTTTTTATAATATCCTATTCGAATAAAATTAAATTTTAAAAATACCTCCATAAATGAAAGATTAAAAGTAAGTCTGTACTAATGTCTGTGGGTTAAATCAGAACCTCCGTTATTTTCCAAAGTCTTCTTTGATCGTGGCTCTCATTTAAAGTTCCTGATTCAAAGTCACCAGCTATCTCTTTTTATCTTCCGTTCCCTTGATCCTCTTGCATATTTAGCTCTATCCTTTTCTCCCGTGATAGCCATATCATACTATCGCTTAAATCTGGAATTGTACCGTCAACTGAAGCCAAACTTCATGCTTTTGATGGAATTTGGAATTTCTCGTTCATTTGTCCGTCACCGATTGACCGGAAAGGAAGTGTGAGGCAGGAGTAGTACGCACTGCGATTATATATTTAATATATAACTTTTTTTAATTAGTCACGTTGAGTGCTGAGAGTGTAAGCCGTGTTAATTGGAAGTATATTCAACCCGACCTCGAGTGTCCGTGTGCATTATAACAGTAAACGTATTGGTATTTTGATGACATTAACTTAAATATCGTGCTGCCGCTAAACAATCCCAGTATTCTCGTTGTTTATTCACCTTGTTGACCTTGTTAATTAGCAATATGTTCAACAGTCGCACTTCCTTTATGTCGAATCGCCGAATGATTTTTGATTTTTCGGATAAGACGACCAACGATTATTTGGAGTAAGTTTGGGTCGCAGTTACAGTTACGCTACAGTGAGAACTCGTTTAATAGAAAAGGGGGTACTTTATCAATAAATAAAATTTTTATACAAACTATATTATTTAATTGATGAATACTATTATCCTTAAACAATTTAAAATTAAAGCTTCTGTTTCTGTTTTATTTTTAGTGCATTTGGTATGAGCGACAAGAGCAGCAGCGCCACTAACAGCCTGCCGAATAGCCCCATTCACAGCAACAACAACAACCCATCGCTGCTCAACAACAACAACGTGAGCAACAACAGCATCAACGGAGGTGGCAGCTGCAACAGCAACAACCCGAGCTTGGGCAACAACTGCAACGCGCTAGTGCGTGTGGGCAGCAACGGGATGATGTCCGCCGGATTGGTCAACAACAACAATCCGTGCAGCGCCAACCGTAATGTCGTGGCCATGGACGACGACTCCTGCTTCCGCCTGGACGCAGAGACCGCCGTCGTCACGTACGGCGAGAAGGAGCCCGATCCGGACAACATCAAGATGTTTGTCGGCCAGGTGCCGAAGTCGATGGACGAGGCCCAGCTGCGCGAAATGTTCGAGGAGTACGGCCCGGTGCACTCCATCAATGTGCTGAGGGACAAGGCCACCGGCATAAGCAAGGGTGAGTAATTAACTAGTTAATAGAGACATTTTCTAAATTAAATCAAGTTATCTATTCATTCATTTCTCAATCAAAACTCGCTGGAAAATTTATCATCTTCTTTTTCTGACTAATAAATTAAAACAACTTTTTGCGGTAAATAGCCGAAAGCTCAGACCAGACTTTGCCCTTCATGGCCAACTGTAATGTGCAGACAAAATTAATATGAGATATTGGTCTAGCCACGGCGCACATACTCGAGTGATATGTGCTTCTGTCTCCCACTCTCCCTTTTAATTGCATTCACTTGCATTTGCCCTTCCATTCCATCAGCAAATTGCTTTTTGCTCGCTATTTGTGTTTCAGCACAAATTCAATAGCCTTGAGCTGGCGAATGGAGATTGTGGCTAATATTTGAGAAAGGGTGGCAATTGAATTAAGTAGGAAATGGTCCTTATTATTTATTATTACTTAAAAAAAACGCAGTTAAGTTATGCCCCTTTTATCGATTACACAATATTTATACCTGGTACTTATAACTGGAAACTAGAATGCGTAGAGTAGAAGTAGAATTAGAGTAGAATTTTCCTTATCAACGTTACTAATCGAGTCGATATAGACATTTACATTCATACTTTGGCTTATCTCTCTGTATAAACGCACAAAGTCTATAAGATATAAAGGTTTATAATTTTGCAATAACTGTTTTATGAGTTTCAAATTTCTTATGTAGCGGCAGTTTATAAAAGTATTTGTATGTCAAACTACTCCAAAACAACTGAAATTATATTATATATTATATCCACCTAACAAAACTCGGCAAAATAGGGTGTTTCTAAGAGAACTGTATACTTTCTTATCCTGCTTCTGCTGTAAGACTATATAAAGTTATGCTTATTTTAAGAATTTTTATTCATATTATTTATGAGCCCGGTACCAGTAGAGAACCTGAAATACGTAAAGTAATGTCTGTCATTCCGTATGTGTGTATTACTCTAAGTGCTACGTATATAGAGTTATAGTATTTTGCATATGGACTCCTATAATACGCACTTTATGTTTGTGTCAGAAAAGAAATTAAAAAAAGTTCTAATGTCATCATATCATAATGGCCAAATCTACTAAATAATCTAATCTACTTTTAGAACTTTTTCCCCTCAAAAAATAATCGAGAAAGCTAATATTTAAGATTCTAATTTTAAAACACCCGAAAGCATGCAACAAAAATTCGATGAATCTATGAGAATCTATGTTTTGATAGGTTAGGTGGAAACTGTGTCGGTGGAATAGAGAAGTACCAGGTATCACACAATCGAGAGAACAGAAGAGTACTGGTTATCATACAGTCTGGAAACTATCTACTCTCCCTATTCTCCCTTTTTTTTTTTTAAATATATGAAAACAATTAGAGAAATCAGAAAACGAGATGTCTATGATTTGTCAGTCTGAAGTTCCACCCTCAATGTAATTGGAATTGAAAGCTTTGATCAAACCCAGTTGCTCATCTGCATCCCCGAGATTTCCTCCCGTTTTCATTATTTCAATAAATGCATTGTCCTGTTCACTTCGTGCTCTGTTCCAGAAGCCTCTCGATTGCAGTCAAGTTTCTGCTTTTATTGATGTACCTTTTCGCTCTCCATTGCCATGACGGCGTCCGCTTCTAATCTTTTTCATTTCCAATTGCCATTTGACTCGGACATCTATTCATATTTTTGAATAAGAGATTTCGTTCGAGGCTCGTCGAGGTCCTATTGTGTTTTTGTGTGTTATATATTGAAATATTTCATCAGAGTGCAGTGCGTTTTGTTTACTTTGTGTCATTGTTGTGCTGTCTATTTAGTTTTTCTATTCCCATGCCCAGTGGCTGCTGCGGTTGACAGGTTCATCCTTATTTTAGTAAAAGCAGGCGTGGCGTCCTTCCCTCCCAGTGGTCAGTCGTGGCTGGCCGGAGCAGGGGCGTGGCAGCGTTGAAAGCGATCTGCTGGCGAGCAGAGTTCTGGAGCACTTAAGTGGCGCGTTATGGTGATGATTTATGACAAGAGGGAAGTGGTCATATCACTTCCACTCGTGTGAGAACTATCCAAAGTTTTTTGGTCGTTTTGTCGCTGTTGGGAATCTAAGAAACTTGGGCCAGTCACAAACACAAAAATCGACACAAATTGCATTTCAAAGTTATTATTTATGTCGGCGCCTAGCAAAATGGGCGGTTCTCTTGACACACAATGGGTACAAGTAGGCCGCTAAGTTACTTTTGTAACTTTAAGGAGTGTGTATTGGTATTAATATTCTTCATAAAAGTACAAAAATATCAGCAAACAATCCTGACTCTCTCCCTCTGTGGCTCTGTTTAGTGGGTCGCTTTTCTCCCTTAAAGCCAGCACTTCCTGCCAACAGCATTTCCATTTAGATGGCCAAGTGTAACCCAGTTTCAGGCTAAAGAACCTCATCCATATCCTCGTGAAACGTGTAACACTTTTTGTTGCCACTGCCCTCTGTCTGTTGGGTGTTCGAGATAGTTTCCAGTTGCTGTCTCGCTTCCGCTCCGACCAAACAAAATGCAAAATGACACTTTTAAGTGCGACGGTTGACCTCTGAACCAGAAGCTCGTAAATTGCAAAAAGAGCAACAAAATATTAACCAAAAAAATTTCCTTTTCATTTCGGCCAAGTATTTCTGGGCTAATGCTTTGTCTCTCCCTATTTTTTCTTCGGTCTGAGGCGAGAGCTGCAAACAAAATTGTTTTCCTTTTGGGCACTAAATTTCGTTAGCGGCCAGTTTTGCTCGACTCGCCCCACCACCTTCCTCAGTGCCACTGCCCACCGACTCTTGGATTTTCTATGTTGTTGCGGGTGTTGCGGTTTCATGGCTGATGCCTTTGTTGCTATTTTTGCGCTGCGGCCGGCAGATAAAGGTGAGAGCGGGAGGGCTGGGGGTAGAAACTAGAGCGGCACAAGGTTAAGCGCCCAGGTCATAATTTATTAGCGTTTGCGGTCAGGCGATAGTGCGGGGAGTGCTTTCGGAATACAGGATAAATGGGCGTTAAGGTAGGCGAAGCGGAGCGCCAGGGATTTTCTGTGGTTCCCTCTTCCAGGTTGTTCCAGGTGACAACGCCAGGAGGGCAAAAGAGTGGCTTTTAATTCGATATTGAGCGAGCGAGTGGCTTAAAGCTGTAAACGGTTTTGTGGGATCTGGCTAGAGCGTTGTCAAGTCTTTGCGGCTTCCGTGGCCAAGCTAATCCAACTGAGAACAGATTTTTTCAGGTTAAACGCTTAAAATATAATTAATTTTAATTTTTCTCTCAAAGTAATGGCTTTTAAAGGGAATGAATATATTCTGTTTGCATAAGCCTTCTCGAAAAACACACCCAGAACTTATTCAATTGAGAAGTTTCTACTCTCCGTTCCAAAACAGAGCCGTATGTCACAGTTCCGCATTAAAAGAACCACGCCCATGAAACCCCGAACGCCCACTTTTTTCGACAGGCTTGGAGTCTGTGATTTATGACCTCCGCCTTATAAAAAACCAACTCGCTGACCAAACCAGAAGGGGCAACGGAAAGAATCCACCCAGAAACCGAGAAAAAGAAATAATATAATTCACACCCAGAGCGACTTAGAAATAGAGGTTAAGTGGGGTTTGTTGGCTGGGGTGGGTTGGATAGGAATCTGGTCAGCTAGCAGATTTCGTTTGGTGCCCCTTTTCTCTATCTTGAGAACTTCATTTTGAAAAGCTTTTCCCTTCTCTAAGTCCAGCTGTCCAATGTCTTTCCGAGAAAAGAAAAGTAAGGCACTTATCTAGCGCCTTCATCGGCTGTTTTTTTCGTGCCATTTCCAAAAACTTTATGCTCTTGACATTTTTATTTAGCTGCTGCAGTGAGCGTGAAAAATGCATAAAATTTCACTTAATTTTCCCGTTTTCTCGTCCTGTTCCTCTTGACGGCGGAAAACCGATATTCAGTTTTAATATCTGGCACAAGGAAGAAAAAAAAATGGTCACTTGGTTACGATTGACTTACGATACCTGGCATATCTAGGCCTCAAGGGTATGCTCTATATGCAATAGGTGTGTATTATAGTTCAGCATCAGAAGCATAGTCGATCTTGTTAGTCTAATCACGTCTAACCAGCAATCCCGTCTCTTTTAGGATCTCTTCAATATCTCGCCTCTTTTTATAAGAAAAATAGCTATAATATTTTGTTTCAATACTACGTAAGGCCTCTTTTGTCTTATTTTTTGAAGTCTAAAAATATATAAAACCCTTAAATAACGATAATGGCTGTTTTTTTTTAATAAAGAGAGGATATTTACATTATTTTTATGAGAGGATATAATACTTATAAGACCCTATAAAGAAGGTTCATGATCATCTACTAGATGGGCAATACTTAAGGTATCTACGGATTCTAAAAAATATATACGGTCTACGGTTTATACGGTCTACTTATCTATCTGAAAAATGGGTACAGTATGGAAATACACATACCGGGTACTCTGAGTATCATATAGTCATTAGATATAAAATATTTAACTATAGTCCGCTTTTCTTTCTTCCGACTACAAAGATCTTTTCTTATAAATGGATCTTAATATTTGGTCATAAAAGTGCTGGCATGTTATTGCCATTTATTGTATCCATGTAGCCTACTACGGTAACCATAGTATTTAGCTAACTCATTCTATTTTATAATCAAGTACTTTTTTTCTTAAAATTCAATGCGCTTTAAGAAAAGAATCAAAAAAGTTGATATACATATTCAAGCGTTATCGCTGGAACATCTGCCGAACGATTTAAAGTTTTCCGGGTTGGTTCTGCTTGCATTCTGTTGCACTATTTTCCCATTATTGCCGTCTTCCACACTGCTCTCTGGACAATGTCGGTAAATCTGTGGCTGGCAAAGTTAAGGACATTGATTTATTTAACTTCGATTAATTCGTTTCGTCCACAAACGTGTGTCCAATGGCTTTTGAGAGCAGATGTACGTATCCTCGGATATACATAAGTGTGTGTGTGCTTTTGTATCCTTTTGCCGGACTTTGGCACGTCGTGTCTGGCGGCTCTCGATTTCATCTTTCTCCCACTTGCCGGGATTAAGTTCTTTTTGTCCAAAAACGTGACTGGGTGTCGTTTTCAGTTTTATTCCTGCTGCTTTCCTTGAGTCTTCTGCTCGACAATGCTTTTTTTTATCGCTTTCTTCCTCGGCTTTGATTCTAACTGCAGTTGACATGCACATAATGGGAATTGTGTGAGATTTCTCCTCGTTTCTGCGTTGTTTTGATGCAGTCTCCTTCGTGGCCGCCTCCTTCGTTATCCTTTTCGATTGCTTTCCTTATCTATCACTTCAGTCCCCCGGTTTCTACTTCGGCGACTTTGTTTTATTGCATTCCAACCAGTTTCGATTTCCGTCCATTTGTTACACTTAGCACTGGATTCATTTTAAATGATACTTAATCGGATTTAGGTTTTTGGAAATTAAATTTTTTTAAGAATATGGCACTGTTTCTCCTTAAATTGAAACAACAATTGAATCCGAAGAGTTCCATAATTCACTCAATCGGATATGGCGGCTCTCCATCTAACTTTGCGATGCCGGATATTTAAAAAATATGCAAAAAGGACCTCCCCGACTGAAATGAAAATATTTTCAAATATGTGAAAAATGCTGAAAAATTCCGGCCTGCGCGGCTCTGCGGCTTTGGCGACAACGTAAAAAAGTGCGACAGATTGAATTACCTGTGTGTTTGGGCGGATATTCCACAGCCCTGGACTCGGGGATTGGGACTTGGGGCTTGGGTGGCCCATAGCCACGTTCACGCCCACTTTACGCCCCACTGAAAGTGACCAGCCGAAAGGGCCGCCACTAAATGCCGCCGCCGATACGCTGGTGGGTAATTGCGTTATGCAACTATTGCCGTATTAAATTTTGTAACCGTCGCTGCCATGGAACAGGATGTGTGGAGGTTGAGGTGGGCCCTAAATGGCTTTGGTGGGGATGGGGATTGGCGAATGGAATGCGGACATGTGCAGAAGCCGGAAATGGATTTAACTAAAGTCCGGAGAGGGGTGGTGGACGGTCTTGGCCACAGATTTGGCAAAAAGAGAAGAACTTCCGCTGCCCAAAAAACATGAGATTGACATGAAAAAATAGAATACTATAACTACCTTTAAACTTTTAAATTAAAATAGTTAGGTAAACCTCCAGTAAGGGTGTCGGAGGGTGGAATGCGTGGATTTAAGTATCACTTAATATGCTCGCCACACTTGGCTGCCACTCCATCCCCCATAAATTCCGACGCCTTGGCTACCCTTTGCCTGCTGCCCCAAAGAACCGGAAACCCCCCACTTAGCACCCTCGTCCTGGCAAACCTCCACTCTAATCTCAAACGCGACACATTTGTTTGGGCCATAATGTTTAATTTGGTGCCAGGCAGTCATGTTCTTGCCACATCGAGGCCCCGGGCCCCAGCAATGCCTTTCCTTTTCGCACTCTAGCCCTTCAAGGATCTCCCCTCTCTGGGTCCGGGTTAATAATAATAATTTTCATAATTTCCTCGTGACACCTTTTCTGTTCGCCGTAGAATAAACTTCAATTTACCAAAATGCTAATCCCAAACTCCACCCTTCTCTTGCAGGTTGCTGCTTTGTGACGTTCTATACGAGACGCGCCGCCCTGAAAGCCCAGGACGCTTTGCATAACGTTAAGACGCTGAATGGGGTAAGTAACTTTGATTTGTACATAATTTCCTATAAGACCCAACCCCCCCTGGGTGGTCCAATATTAGGATAATGGAGGGGATAAGCCGTAAAATCGCAGCCATCATCTTAACCTTTAATTGGAGCTTCGGCTCATCCGACACAAACAAGGAAAAACTCTACAAACTTATCATGAATCGCCATCATCCGGCTGACAAGACTACAAGCTAGGAGGGCTGCATCATCGTCCTGATGCCTCTCGCCTCCTTCATTATGGCTAACTGACTCGCTGACTGACAGATTGACTGGCGTTTGGACTGACGGAGCCATGACACCGCACAAAAAAGCCAGAGCAGCCCGAAAGTAAAATAAAATGCTTGCCGAGGGAAAATATTTTCGGAGAGCAGCGAAAAAATTGTGGATCGCTTTTTCTCAATGATGGGATATTTTTTCAGTCTGTGAGATTTCCCTATAAAATGCAAGCAATTTTAAAAGTTTAGCCCTGTGTCTTGTGGCAGCTTAAAAAGAGAAACACGAAATTGTTGGCACAGGACACGCGCCCCAAGTTTTTCATCGAGTTGCCTATCTTTCGAGAGGTTATGATGGAATAGTACACAATAATAGTACAATACTATTGTAGTATAAATGAGGTACATCTAATAGAAATACTAGAATAGAAATACTTGCCATAATTGTATTCTTTAAATTATTTTTGAAATTACTCAAAAAGGAAAGTATCTTCTATCAGAAAGGATATTCAAAGTCGTTATCGTTTGATATTCTTCTAGCAGGAAGGGGGACGTCCAGACCAACCGCAGGCACAAAAATGTCAATTTGCACTTTGGAACAGCAGCGGAAAAGCAAGCAGTAGCAGTCCTGGAAAAGTTGTCAGCACAAGTGCAAGAAAAAAGATACAACGAGAGAGGACGGTGGAAGGGTCAGGTCAGATAGGGCGCAACGTCAGCAAAATCGAGCGACATTTGGCAATGTTGCTTTTTATTTTGGCTGCCAGTTTTTGTGTTTCCCTTTTCTATGGCACCATCAAATAAGCATTGAATATTATTATTATTTGAAAGCCATGTGTTGGCTGGAAAAAAACGCAAAAGCTTTCTAGGGACAATGCTTATGTCATCACGTTATCGGCTTCGACGGAAAAACTGACATAATTTGCATGTAGCTCCGTGGTTGCAGCTGCTATATTTATTTTAGAAAATTGCCATGGAACGTACTAACCGAAAAAAGAGGGTTAACAGGCGGGACATGTGCGTGCTGCATTTTGATTGCCGCAGTTGTTCTTGCTTCTGACAGCCTTTGACGTCAACTTGTAATTTCCTTCCACAACTGGTGATTGTTGTCGAAGGGATGGGAATGCTTTTTGGAATTTGTGTTGATTACCGAGTGGAGCTATGTATGTTGTATTAGATATTAGGAGACTGATTGAAGCTTATTAGATTGGAGTCTAATTCGGAAATATAGGGCGAGCTCGCTGTCATGCCATGACTTATCAGAGGAATGCACTTTATGATTTTTCACCAATAAGTAAGGACCCCTTTCCTAAAAGACATTTCTAGCAATTAGGCGGAGGCAGAAGCCAAAAGCCAAGAACAGGAGAAAGAGGTTGACAAAGTACGGCAAGGAGCTGGTGTTCCTCCTGTGCTTGGCCCTTTCCCTTCACATTGGGGGTGTGTGTGCCGCCTGTGTTTGGCTGGTAATTGCCACTTCCTGCATATAAATAAATTGGCAAAATAGAAAGGGAAAAGCACCGCCAGCAGAAGGCGGCTGGCTGACTTGGCCTGCAATTTGTAACCAGTCGCGTTGCGTGTATTATTTACGGCCAACAGAGGGAAGTGGGCGGGTGCAAAGGTGCTGCGAAAAGAGGGAAGTACAAGGACATTGCCTTCTAGCGTAGACTGTCGTCGTTTTCGCGGTGCCCGTTTGCCAATAAATCACGCGCCATTAGCCGCAAAGCAGTCTCCATTGGGGAGGAGAACGTGGTACGTACGGGTTGAAAACTTGTGAATGTTCGAACCAATTTTTACAAAAATTATTTTTAATATTTTGTTAGCTCTTTTTAAATGAAAGTTCTATTAAAGATTTTAAATTATTTTGAGAACTATTCTCAAATATCCAGATCCAATCCAAGACCACTGTTCCGTCCATAGCTGCATTACAGAGCATGACCTCGTGCCCGTTTTGCCACCCATTTGGAGCGAAAGGAGACGTGGCTGAGGACAGCGGGCTTTAAGCTTGTTTTAATTAGAAGAAGTTGTGTGTGTGCGCGAAAAATTACATTTAAAACACGCTGCAAAGTCCGACGCATATTTTAGGATTTTTTCGCAAAGCAGCAAGGCCCGCTCCTCCGACTCGCGTCCTTTTCGCCCCCGGCCGCGTCCTTTTTAGCGACCGCTGAATAAATGTGTTTGGCTTTTGTCAAGGATTTAGGCGGAGGCTTTGTTCGGTGTCCTGCGCGGCTCCTTTTGCCTTTGCCTGCATTCCATTCATTATGCAGCTTAAGTGGATGGTGGCTCCACGGGCTTCTGCCCATAGGTCGGAGGAGCAGGGTCCTCTGCCTCGGCCCTCCCCTAAACTGCATTCCCCGGCCGCAGTTTTTGGCGACTGCATTTGGGGCCTAAGCTCTGTAAATTAATCGTGGCCCTCCCTTTTCGGATGGGAAGCGGCCAGCATATTGCGCTCTAATATTTCAAATGTGATTAACAGGTCCCGGAAACGGATTGGATTCTAACGAGTTTCGGCGAGGGAAAATAGAGGGATTAGAAAACGGATTGGGTGTCAAGGTTTCTATCTTTAATAGGCTATTTTATACAGTTCACGTTTTTGATTTAAAATGTTTTTAATTTATTTTCTTTTCTTGCAGATGTACCATCCAATTCAAATGAAACCCGCCGACAGCGAGAATCGCAATGGTAAGTTTTTCTTTTATTTATTCTCAAAAAAATGGCGAGGGGGGTGGGACTGTGGGGGTCGGAAAGTATGCCAAGCCAAAATATTTCCACCGCCAACAAATCAACAAAACTCGGTACAAAGTGCCCAGCGAGGCGTGAGAAATGTGTGCATATGTGTGCGGTGTTCCATCGGAATCGGAACAAAACAAAAGTTTTGACTAAAGAGTGTGGTATTTCCACTAAAGTAAAATAGATCTATGGGTACTATTCTAGCATTTGATTTCTCCCAAAAACGATTCGGTAAATTATTCGGAATTTGAAACATCGGAAACAGATGCCGGAGGACAGTTACCAATCAGGACAGAGTCCTGTAAATGGCGTGCGAAAAGGGCGGTCAGCCCAAAAGCAGGCAATAGGGTTTGACAGTTTTTATTGGAGTCGGTCAACGTTGAAAACGCGCTGGGGAATGGCTATCCAGTCTCGCAAAAAAACTGGGCGAAAATAATACATACAGGCATGAGAGGAATTTTTTCAACATTTCTGGGATTTTCATTGAACATCCGCCTCCTGCTAGGCCGCCCTTCCCTTTGTTTTAAACGTCGTTGTCAGCTGTCGGTCACTTGGAAGTTAATTAAAAACCATCAATTATGTGAGGCAGCAAAACTTGCCGGCAAAAAAGTGTTTAACAAGCAAAAATAAGAGAGTTTTAAAAGTTGGTCAAATTTTTTAATTTATGTTAATTTTGGGCAGGAAGCTCCAACCCGCTCCCCTACTTGCGGGGGGCTTCTTTTAATTACACCCATGATATTAATCTGCTTAAGTGACCACAAAAATGTTGACTTTCCAGTGGGGTGTCAGGGAAGGGAGTGACTCTTCAGGAAGACTCGGAGAAGGCCACTTTTAATTGGGGGACCTTTGGCGGTGTTTATTGTTAACAAGTTGTAACAAAAAGCGCTGGTAACTGGGCGAAAAAAAGTTTCGCTGACATGGCGCGGCTTTCTGCCAGCCAGAACAGTACCAGGGCCTGCCATCCACCCACTGCCCTCCGCGAGGCTGCAGCCGTATGTAATTACGTTTGTACAACACGTCGTATGCTTAATAATTTCGACGCTTTTTCCTCCCACTAGTGAGTTTGCGTTACTAATGTTTCGGCGTGGTAATGTTTAAGGCATGGTGATGAATTATTACAAGAGTAGTGGTAATGTTCGATAGTTTTTCAAACTTTAATTAAAAATTGTTCTATTCATGGGAGGCCACCAGCTACGGGGGCTCGTGCCAAGCCGTGTCTTTGGGCTTTTCAATTTTAGATAAGCGTTTCGCCGACGACCGCCCGCATTGCGCCTAAACCCATTCGATGCAAATTCAAGTTGGCCGCAATCCAACATTTGCCGCATTATAGGCAGACGTCGAAGCGCCGCGGCACCCAACAGAATTGCAATTCAATTCAATAGACTGAGCTAGACATAGACGCAGCGAGATGTTGCTTGTTTCGTGATTTGGCACTTTAACCTATGGGAAGCAATAAAAAAGGAAAACACCGAAAAAGTTTTCTCCAGCGGAAACGATATAATAGGAAAAGATGGCAGAAATATTTTTGCAATGTTTTTCTTCTTTTTCTGTCCTGTCCTGGTTTACCGCCAAAGTTGGCCCGGGTGGCGGAGGCACAGCCTAGAAATCGAAAGAATAATATATATGTGGCAAGGGCAGAGGTCGGAGTCGTCTCAGCGTAACAACAAGCGGAAGGTGGCAATTTAATAAAATGCTTGAGTGAGTCGCCGAGTTTTGTTTCCTGCTTGGCTCTCGCTGCTCTTCGTTGCTTACTACAATTTTCTTCCTTTTCCACCCGTTTTCCGGCAAAAGTGTTGCATACTTTTTGGCAGGCTAACGGGACAGACCTCCGATTGGTTTTCTTTTCTTTCATCCGCCATTGTTATTCCTGATTCGGGGAATCACATTTGAAAATAAAATTTTCAAGAGTTTTAGCTTAAGGGGGATTTTGTGGGAATTAGTGGAGCTTTGAAAGAAGTAACTCTTATACTGTATATATTTTATTATGCATCACTATTATTACGTAGTATTGTTGACATAAAATATCATAAAAACATTTAATATCACCTACCAAAAGTTAAAAAAAAATTAATCAATTAAAGAAAAATTAGTTTTGTTAAATTACCAAGAAAAAAGCAGCCTATACTTTTAAATTGAAAATAATTAAAAATTATATTATAGAACAATTTTGAGAACTAACAAAAAAACTTTTCTGTTATAGAAAGCGAAATCTAACCCCCCAGTCACCATGTAGGGGTTAACCATAAATTTGTTGGTCAACACTGTTTGCACTTAAAATTGGTCATTTGGATAACGGACTACATTATAGTCACCTTAGTATAGTTATTGAATAATGTTTCTTCGCTTGTGGTTTGTTGGAAGCAGGAGAAGGTAGACGTTGCTCTGTAACTTGTGTTAATTGGGTGATAAAAATTCTCGAGCAAAAACCAAAAGTGGTTTGAGTACGCAACTTATAAACGAGAAACGATGGAGAATTAAAAACGCTCTTTCAAAACCCAAGGCGATCCCCAATGATACTGAAACCAAAATATTTTTCAGAATATGTGAAGAAAACTATTTTAGGTCCATCCTGTTCTTTTCTAAGGTTTAAAAAACACACTTGTTAGTCAATAGTACATATTTGTCTGAATGATTTTTTGACTGTCATTGTTAATAGTTATTAAATCATGTCAAGCTGTAAATATTAATTACTCAAACTGCATAGGGTTGGTTGACATAATATCCAGTACAGAATACCAACCAGGAAATGGTTTTCTTTACAAAAAAAAACAATAGAAGAACAGATTTAATGATTTAATAATGTTGAAGGAGTAGCATAAAAGAACACGATTTTAATATTATAAAAATATTTGAAATACATCTTTTTGAATAAATACATTTTGATACCTGGGAACTAAAAAAGAACAATATAAAATAGTATTTGTGTACATTTGATCCTTGAAACTGCAAGTTCAATCTCCGACTCATAAACTTGCAGCCTTTCCCCTTCCCTACCAAACCATAAACACCAAACAAATGACTTCTCATTTCCACTTATATTGAAGCAAAGAAAAAAAGGAAACTTACATTCAAATTTTACGACGCTCCCTGACAGCAAAGTTTTTTCCCTGACCCTGGGCTAGAAATTTCCAATGAGTGGAGCCTTCCCCTCCTTCAGGTCATAGCTTCGAGGAAAAAGTGAGGAAAACAAAAAAGCCAGAAATGAAAAGACAACGAGTCTAGTCCGGGGGAAAGACGGGCGGTAATAACACCGATTTGCATTGAGAGAAGGGAGGGAAGACAGCAGCAAAGTGTGCTGCAAATCAAATGAGTAAGCAAAAGTGAGAAAAGCCAAAAACCGAAGGGAGGACAGGTGACAAAGGTGCGGAAAACGGAAAACTGCAACGCGGTAATCAGGGCCATTTACATGCAAGCAGACTTCAAACAGACTACGAGGATGGAGGAGAGCGCGAGACTCTTGCGCATTTGAAGGATTATGCAGGGAGGACACAAGGATCTCTGGGGGTGTTATTAAATTTGCAAATAATCCACAATTTCCCTTATTCGGTTGCAGAGTAGAACATGCAGAGGTGAACTTTCCACCTGTGTTTATCAGATATAGTCGACTTTTTGTTTCTCTAAACTTTAAAGTCTAGAGTAGAACCAGCCCATACTTCTCACGTTTTTGAGAAGCTTTAAGATTCTATCAAAATAAGTATATTCTTACCACAAACTGAACTGGTAATATAATAAACCCACATCAGAAGGGGATTAACGAGAAAAGAACTGGCAAGTAAACATCTTCATGTTTATTCCATTCTATTTTCGAGAAGCGCGAAAAATGCGATTGCATTTGCTGCTCCACAGCTAATGGAGGTGGAGGGGCTGGGCTGTGAATTTTCCTTTTTTGAGCAAAAGTCGCGGGAGCATATGAATTTTCTTCACTGCATATGAAATCGATATGCAAATGTTGTGCGAGGTCTTCCTCGCGTCAACAACAGCGGCGGCAGCAACAATGGCGGAGACTTTCCTTCCGACGACGATGATGATGCACGTATTGTTTGCTTGTAAACATGATAAAAATTCAAATTAGCCATTATATGTGGCAAGTGAGGGGGGAGGCATAGGGAACCCGTATGTGGGTCTGCTTTTTGCGGCGCTGAAATGCAAAATGTGGCAAGAAGTTACGGCGAAGAACTTTGAACTGGGGCGGGGCTTGGGGCGAGCCGGGGAACCTTGAACAAATTACATATTGTTTCTGCATTTCTTGTTCCTTGCCGGTGTTGTGGGAATCAATGCCAAGAAGGTGAAAGTTGGGTCCTACAGTGAACTAATAAGATTACGAAATCAAAGCCAAGTCGTATTAAAAGATTTGAATTGTATAGTATACGGAAGGTACATACCTCCCTCGCCATGGGTCTCGGAGTAACACGTAATCTCCAAGTTCCCAAAGCCTCCTCAAAAAAAAAAATTTCAAGAAAACGTGTTAATTTACTCATTAGCACCACCGGGCCCAGCCACGACAAAAACTACACCAGATAGCTGTCGATGAGCAAGAACACACATCCATCATCTGTGGAGGAGAATAAAAAGTGAGCCAAGCTGGGCCAACATTAAGAGTCGTTTAAAAGAGCTCAGAGCCATCCATTTCACAACAAACCCTAACTTGCTAATCAAGTTTTTCCAACTGAGAATCATGAGATGAAATTAGATCTCTAATATGCGATGAACTTGGGTCTAGAGCTCGCGGGTCTAGAGTTAGTTGCACTTCTAACGTCAGTCAGTGCGAGTCGAGAGGAGAGGAGGCCCCGAATCAGAGACCCATTGTGATTTATATTCCCGATCCGCGTACGTGCCAAATATCCAATTTTTCGAGCCATTTGTTCTTCTTGTTGGCGCGACGACGCCTATTGTTTGGAATTTAAAGCCCGGACGGGTCCCTCCTGGCAGAAGAACTGCCGTTGGGCACTTTCATTAATGGACGTTGCATGTGTGACGTTGCTTAATTAGTTGCCATCGCATCGTCTGGTTCTGATGACTTTTCCTTTTTCCGCGACCTCTGATTGATGCCAATTTATTTTTAGTGAATCGAGTTCTGCCAATACGCATTCGTTGTCCGCCGTCAGTCGCCTGTCGCTGCAATCGGAGCAAAAAGTAAAAAGTGAGCCTAAAAGAATTTATTTAAATCACGGGAGACTTATCCGAGCAGACACAGCTTGCTGTGAACTAACAAAGAACGCAAAACAAAGTAAACAGTTCTAGATAAAGGGTGTCTATCTGGGAGCTTAAATCGAAAGGAAATCGTCCTCTATGATTGTGAGTTTTTTTCAAATAATTCTTTAAATGACTAGGTTATATTTGAGATATCTTGTCACCCAATCACCCTTTAAAACCACCAACCTCCCCGCTCTCTAAACTAAATGTCACATGCCTTACATAAATCGGTTCGATTCGCACTGAATTTCATCGGTCAGCGCCAGGCAGCGCAGTCTTTGGCACAGCCCCTTTGTTCTTTTTAAGTACCAAAACCTATAATTAGTGGCGATTAAGGAGGAGCGCTCTATAAAAGCCGCTGGCGGGCGGACAAACGCATCAATTGCCATCGCAGGAGAGCTCTGATGCCAGCAGTTGACCAAACCAAATACGCTGAAAGTGCGGAAACTCATTGTTGATTGTTGAATGGCAGGGATCGGGAGAGACTGAACTGTAACCATTTTTGTTCCACGTACAACACCTGATTGTTATTCGTTGGTATCGGAGTACAAACTCAAGTAATCAATATATAATTGTGCGTGGCTAAAAAGCAAATAAATAACCACCAAGAACGTTGCGTGTTGCTCAAAAATATTCATAACCGAATTGCTTAAACAAACGGCGCTGGGAGGAAGTGTTAACTGGCCGATAATTGAGTTGAATATTCGTGTTTAATATTTATTATATTTGCTTATTGAATTTTCCACTTGACTCGCCTGGTCGGGGCTCTCGACTCCGGCTCTTGTTCTGTTTTTAACGCTCTCTCGGCTCGTCTCTGTGTGGGTGTGTATCTGTGTCTGGTATCTGTGTGAGTAAGTGTGAAAATTTTCAAGAATTCTCTCTTCTTCGCTCGTCGCCGTCGTCCTCGTCATCATCTGACATGATAAATAATTCAACTGCAATCGGTCTCGCAAATAGCCAAAAAGAAACCCGCGGATACGGATGCGAATCCGAGCCCTGTAAGGACGTCGCCGCCAACTCCAGCACGCCGACAGCAGCGAGCCAGTCTGAGGCATCCCAGCAAGCTGAGAATGTGGCCATCATCACCGGCAGCGGCAGTCAATTATCTTCAGTAATTGAGAATTTATCCAATAACAGCGACATTGCAGCAGCATTGTCCTTTGCTCCGGCAGCAGCATCGCCATCATCTCCGGCGGCGACAGCAGCAGCAACTTTAACACTGTTTCCAGGACCTGTGGCCGGTGCCCTCTGCCCTCCGTCAGGCTCCGTAGCAGCTCACCACGCCACGCATAAATCCTATCCGCCAATAAATTCAGCATATTGGCTGCCGTCGTCGCATCCATCACCGTACGCGGTGCCAGGTAGGAGTTGCAGATCCTCTCAGATTCCACTCGATTCCACCTACCTTTGATTATTACACGGCGCTATTCTACTGGTTTTTTGTAAATATCCGTAAACTTTAGAATAAAACTTTTTCGTAAATATACTATAGTCAACATACCAATAGGATTTTCATACAAAGATTAATATTTTTTTTATCATGATTAACAATTAGTTAACCCCCATAAATGGGATTTGACTTTAACGCCCTTTAAAGAAAGTTTAATATTTAAATTATTTTTATTTAAAATTTTTAAAATTTTGCCATCTTTAAGAGGCATGTGTTGGGTCACTCACCTGTCGTCCTTTCCGCATCCGCTTCTGTTCAGCCTGAGGACACTCTCATATTGATGGTCTGTTGATGCCGAGTGATATCTGCCTTGTCGCAGGAGTTGCCAGGAGTCGTCAGCTGACCAAATTGGCTCACACACATTACAATGTACTTCCTCTGCGCTCCTCCGGCTGTCCTCCTTTCAGCCTTTTAAAATTGGGTAATTAAAGCAATTTATTGGGCGCACATCGTACTCGACGGTGAATTGAGATGGTTGGGGCAAGGACGCTGACATCGAATGGCCAAGAAGTCGTCATTAAGCAAATGGCCCGAGACCCAACGACTCTTTCTGTAATTGTTGCGAAAGTAAATAGGAAAGCCGAGCTAAAGTGGCTGTTACTAAAGGTCTTAAAGGTAGAGTAAGGTATTCTTTAAAGTCGATAGGCATCTTCCCCGAGTGGAACCATAATTTACTTACCTGCCTTGCGTCAGAGCCACTGATTTTTAAATGAAATGTCAATTGCCTGGAATCGCTTGCATCGTCAGCCGCAGATCTTCTCATCACCGACTGCTCCCCACTTCCGCCCTTCATTGCATTATCTGTGGATTCGAAACCGAAAAACGAGGCAAAAGAACTGGCCTGGTAAACATATTTAAATTCATTTTTTGCGCGGCTCTTTATCACCTGAGCGAGTGTCCAGCCCACGCCCGCCGCCTGCCCACAAGTTTACACTTGACTCTGACATTATTAACGCGGAGGATCGCAGGAGCTTCGCTACTAAAGGCCTTATTGTTGTTTCGTCCTGGCAGAAATGTTAAATTGTCAGCCCATATGAGTGTATTTATGGCGTGGAGTGTTGTGGATGCCTGTGTGGGTTAAATTATTGACATACACGTGTTGCTGGCCTGACACTTTTCCTGTTTAATTCACTCCAGCGGGCAGTCGAAACCAGACTGACCCAACAAAAAAGGACAATGTCCTTCGTCTCTTGACGAGAAAAAGTGAATTTATGCTTTACACTTGAACATACTATATGTAATTTCAAGAGCGGGGTAATATTTCAGTTAAAAACAAGAAAGCAAAGCTAACTTCGGGCGGAGCCGAAGTTTATATACCCTTGCAGTTAAAACCGGATATACATCGCAAACATCAGATATTGTTGGCCGATCCTTATGATTACATCATAATAAAACTAATTAACTAAAATAAAAAATCTAAAAAAAGTCCCAAACTTCTATCTTCAAAAATACGAAAGTTGATATTTCTACCAAATACCATTTCCGATCGTTCAGTTTGGCAGCTATAAGATATAGTCGGCCGATCCTAATGAAATTTGGTAGGTTGGATCAACTGGCCAAAAATAGAATCTGTATTAAGTTTCAGCTTTTTATCTTCAAAAACACGAAAGTTGGGTCATTTCCGATCGTTCAGTTATATGGCAGCTATAAGATATAGTCGGCCGATCCTTATGAAATTTGGCATGTCGTATTATTTTGCCAAAAATAGCTCTCATGTCAAATTTGAACTCTCTAACTCTAAAAACACCAAAGTTATACCATTTCCGATCAATCAGTTATATGGCAGCTATAAGATATAGTCGGCCGATCCCGGCCGTTCCGACTTATATACTGCGTGCAAAGGAAAGAAGGGTGTGTGCAAAGTTTCAAGACGATAGCTTTAAAACTGAGAGACTAGTTTGCGTAGAAACAGACAGACGGACAGACGGACAGACGGACAGACGGACAGACGGACATGCTCATATCAACTCAGGAGGTGATCCTGATCAAGAATATATATACTTTATAGGGTCGGAGATGTCTCCTTCACTGCGTTGCACACTTTTGGACAAAATTATAATACCCTCTGCAAGGGTATAATGAGAAGCACAAGTGTGTATATGAGAGTGTCTTTAAAATACATTGAATTTAACTCAAAACTACACCAGAAGATAGTTTCATGGATTCAGAAAGAACTCACGTCTCCCTCATACATTACCAGCCAGCTCTCCTTCTAAGGACTCTGACCAATGACCAGCTGCGTACCACCCTTCACTTGTTACTCCATAAATCTCTTTTCCCCCAATTGCCATGCAAATTTTAACTGGGCTTTAATTTTCTGGTAAATTAAACGTTAAATGAACTGCCCGAGCGGGAGGCCAGGCCGGCACGTGACATGGCCGCCACCGAGGAGTGCATGTAGAAAATTTAACAAAAAATGTAATTTTTCGCAGACCAGCAAGATAGGACTGGGAGGCGAGAAATTTATAACCTTTAATTGCTTTGACCCAAAAAGTGTGCAGCAGGCGCTGGTCGCGTTGGGTTCTGGTTCGGTTGCCACTAGTCCTCCGATCCTGTAGGCTGCCCATGGCCTGGCCTAGACTCGGACCCGCATGCCTACTTTTGTTGTTCTGGTTTGTGCCCCTTTCCTATTCTCCGCTGTGGTTTCGGCCTTGGTTGCAGCCTAATGCATTCCACAGTGTGCTCTTCACCCAAATGGATGCAGATTTTGGAAAACTTTAAGAGACTAATAGAAAAAATGGTCTAAGTTTAAAATGAAACTAAGCTTTGAGACCAACTTCCTGGAATATGGATTAATTTTGAACCCATTTTGAGAGAGAAATACATGGTATCCTTTAAATTAAAGCCAGCCCAGCTTCTATTCTTTCTAAACTCTCTAGGCTCCGTTCGTCCTTGTCCCCGTCTGGGTGCCGTTTTATGCAAATGAATTGGTTTTTAGTGAAATACTTCACACTCTGGAGTCAAATAGGAGAGCGAGAAAGGCTGAAAGGCCTGGATATCTTATCCTAGCAGCAAAGGGGCCGAAAGGAAAAGCCATTTAAAGGCAAGTCGGAATGGCGCAGCTCAGAGGCGGCTGGGTATTTGCACACAAGTTGGCCAAATGCATTCCCAGAGCTTGCTTAGCTGGCAGCTGTTGGCTTGAGTGGCAGGCTGACGGAGTGACTGAATGATTGCAGGGCGACTGGGGGAGTGGAGGACCATCTCACTGACTGACTGTCCAACTGAGTGACACTTTGCACGGTCAGCTCTTGGCGGTGGTGTGTGGAATGTGGCTCAGCCCTGACATTATGGGTGAATACTTAAAAGTAGAATTATTTGTTTAAAAATTGAACCCCTGGTTATACGATTATCCCTCCGCCAAAGCCTATACTCACAGAGCCTTTCAAGGATTTGCATAATTTCCATAAAATATTGATAAAAATGGCTTCAGTTCAGGGCCATAAAGGCCAACCCTTCGATCGTCTTCTTTTATGCAGATGTGTTATTATCATAATCAAACTGGAACTACTTACTTTCACTTTTGCTCCCGCGCCCTATCCCCACACACATATCTGGAAAGGGCATCATAAAAGGGAAGCGTATCCCGAAATAAAAATGGGAGCCATAAAATACAATAAAGGAAGTTGAAAGTTGCTCGACACAGAAACCCATTATCACAGTAACACACACCCACTCACAGCACCGCACACGCTTTGTTCGAATCAAAAGTTTTGACCCCACAGGACGATACAGGACTATAATGGACATCCATTCATATTTGCCCGTTCGCTCGGATCTATAACACGCTTTGTGAGCGGCGGGGGTGTCCTGCGTGTCCTTGCTTGACCCTCAAAATGTGTAAAAATGCAAATAATTTCCAAAGCCCTGGCCATGTTTTCCTCCAACTTTCTTGCTTTATTGTTATGCTCTTGATTATGTTGTTGTATTGGCGAGGCGGCTGGGGGAGGACATGTTATGTGTAAGGATATCTGCTCTGCTCGTGTATGCAGCAAAAACATGTCCTTTTTATTGCCCCGACATGAAAATTTATGTTTGTGTTGTAGTTCCTTCGGCGTGTCCTTCTTTTCTCCCGTTTTTCTGGCCCTGGCTTTGGCTGTGGCTGTGGCTCATTTTATTGGGCCGTTGTTGTTGCAAGGACATTTTGTGGCTTCCATGTCATATCGATTTATTAACCTGTACGAACTATTGTCCATCGTTTGGGCCCATTTGATAAACGAGGCAAGTTTGTTGAAATTGGTTTCGCCCTCTCCTTTCTGTTCGCAGGGGTGTTGGAATTTATTTCTTTTCAGCTCCGGCGCCGCCTCTTAATGGAAATTTATTCGCCAGTCCCCTTCTGCTGCAATTGTTTTTGATATATATGCATAATCCTCGTTAGTCCTTCGTCGTCTTCCGCCACTCCACTTGATATTCAATATTTTTTGTGTGTAGGGAGAGAAAGGAAATAGATTAAGCACAAAGCAGCACATTTCAATGCAATTAAAATGTAAATTTCGTTTGCAATCCCAACGAAAAATACAGAATATAAAAATTGCGGTGAAGGAGAGAATGGAGACTGCGGCAAAGTACCCTACCCTTACAAGGTGTCCTGTATTTCGGCAGACACTTGCAGGCATTACTTGCCCATTTCCTCCACTTATAAAAATTTAAAAAAAATTCAAACAAGGACTTGCCATAATTTCCGAGACTGCTCGGAATTAAATTTAATAATGCATTTGCGTCGGGGGGAATTGGATTTCGGCATTGGCGGAAGCAAATTTCATTAGGCAGGTAAGAAAGTTATGACGTCTGAATGGGCCACACACTCCCGACGCCCAGACAGTGAAAGTTGAGACACTTTAATGGCCGGATTCGCGATTAAATTGAAATTAAATTTTTATTTCCCGCCAAATGGGGGCGTGAATCACTCTCAGCATAATATGAAACGATGGCCAGCTGTAAAATATTGAAATTAAAGTATTCCCCACTACAGCAGGGCCAATGAGGCTAAATGGGCTTGGTTGGCTGGATTCTGCATCACGTGGCAGGCGTGTGTATCTTTGTGTGCAGCGTGGCCATTGCCGCAGCGCTTGATTAGATTTTGCCGCTCACTTGCCTCCCATCCTGCTCTGCCTGTAACCCTCTGCCTCTAGCCCCCATTTCTCCCCTTGTATAGTATGTGTGCTAACCGCACCCACAACAACACAGCCCGTGGAGCTCAACGTGGAGAGTTACATTATTTTTGCGAAAATTTGTTAAATATGCCAAACACGCAGCGATGCATGCAAAGTGGCAACGCAGCCAGGTGAGGAGTGCTTAGGAGGGTGGGGCTTAGGGCTCGTGGTGGGCAGGAGGGGCCTGCCGAGGGCTGAGCCCATCTAAGCCCATCCAGCCGTAGCATTGCGTATGCGTTTTTCTCATATTTGTGACATAAATAAGCCAGGGTAGAGGGATTATAGAGAGGTAAAGGCGGGAAAACTGGATGGGGACTGGATGGTGGATGCACACACTCGCCTGAAATGGCGGCAAATATGACCCGTTTTCGAGGGCGATGCAGCCAGCTTTTTGTAGAATCATGCTCGAAGGCACTTTAAACTGCAGAATGGATTGGTAGCCACAGCGAACGTGATAGCGTATGAAGCTCTCAGAGAAAATTCAAGGGTATTGGCCATGTCGGTACAATACCATCTACAACACTAACCCACTCTCTATATTAGATTCAGAAATTGGGACGGAAAGGGTATAGAGAGCCGAGACCGCCTCACTCTTCACCCTGAACACGGTTTTGGTTTGGGGTTACGGGTTCCAGGCCCCAGGATCTCCGACTGGGTTGAGTGGCATGCAAAATGGCCAGCAAAAAAAAAAAGAAGTCCTGGCCGAGTGCATGTAGGTTGGAAAAGTGGGGCCCGCACTTTCGAGTTTCCACGCCCCACCCCTTCGACTGCTTTATGTTTTCAAATTAAAGTCGAAAGCGTGGCAACACTTAATGTGCGCCACTAGAAGCAGATTAGTTGCATTACCCCGAAGCCGGCTCACTGACTCGTCCATTTTCAGCCCCCGTCCTGGCCGGGAAAGGAAGGCATAAGCTCGGCATAAGCCTGGACCATCGGGTCTCAGCCGTATTAATAATTTAAAACTAAAGCGCACACTCTGGCAGGACTTGTAGGTAAAGTTTTACAGCTGCCACCTCGACGAAGGAATTAAACTTTAAATAGAACGGTTCTGACGGTTTTAAAGAGGTCTTCCAGAAGAAGTAGTTTAGGTTTTAGAAAGAATTCTATCATTTATTGGATTGTCATCGCATTGAGGGCAAAGGAGGGAAATCACTTGAGAGCTTAAATACTTAGAGCCACCATCACAAGTCCTATCGCAAGGGCTCCTGATCAAAACTAATGAGGTCACCGGCTTGTAGAGTTTGTTTACTTTTCGGGCGGATGAATTAAAAGGATGCAGTCTAAAAGGGCTGTGGGAGGAGAACTTTGAGTATTGGCATTCCCCCACCGCCCAACCACCGAATTCAATGAATTTCAGAGTTCCTTTCCACTGGGAGCGCCGCTGGCTGTCTGCAGCTTCTGCCAGGATTATGATAATATAGCTCAAGTGCAGTTAGTCGATGTCGCTGCTGCAGTTGCACTTGCAGCTTGCAACTTGCCGCTTGCTGCTTGCGATAATCATAATAATAATAGTGGCGCTGGTGCCGCACCCCCATGTGCCACGAGTGGGTCTCGCATTTGATAATGCTGGAGATGGGCATGGGTATGGGGATGATGATAATAATAACGCGGATGATGATGCAGCATCAGCATTCGGAGTGGCAATTGAATCGGGGGCGCCGAAGAAGAAGGAGGAAGGCGCTGATGCCTCAAAATGTGGCAAGTGGGAGACAGCTATCGCGGGTAAAAACCAGCCATTAGAATTCCTCGCCGTTAAGCAGAAGTGGAAAGTTTCTGTGGCTGCCACACTGGTTGCTAAAAGTGCAATGATAATAAACTTTAAATAGTAATCGGTTTAATACCCTTTGCCCTCTGACTGCGGCCAGTGACCAGAATGGCTACTAAAAATCAATTTCTGCCCCATAAGCAGCTTAATTATAATTTTAATTGATTTCCAAAAACAGATTTTCGCGGAAAGTATATTATGTCGTGCTGGCGCAGCTGCAATGCCCAACTGCCGGCCATAAAGCATAATTTGTATTAACTAAAATTTCGCGTTTATTGGAGCGATAAAACGGGGATTTATAAAGCGAGCTATTGGCCCAAATGGTCTGTTGTTTCGGCATAAATTAACAAAAACTAATTGGACTACCTCTTCACAAAGGGGCCTCGGTTTAGTTGCATAAAAACACAGAACAAGCTGAATATTTATGGAAATCTTTAAAGAGAGCATCGTGTCAAAAGCAGCTTCCAAAATTCATAGCCGAAATTTAAATAAAACGTTTGTGTTTGCTTGTCCGAGTCACATATAAATATTTAATCCGCTCCCAGTAATCGCCAGCACTTTAAATGTATTTAAGCCAATTGATTTGCAATTTGGCTTAGTCGAGAGATGGAAGCCCAGCCAACCGGACCAAATCACCCGCACAAATAACACAATCACGCCATCCTCCCAAGCGTCCTCCTTCGGAAAAACATTCTCAGCCAATTACACATTCGATAACAATTAATTTGTGCAGTGCGCATTTTGCGTGTTTGTGCAAATAAATTAGGCCCCTCGACCGGCAGCCCTATCCCATTGAAAGTGCAAATATTTGGCGAAATGTTAAATGCCTGCCAATTAGTTATCGAGTCCAGGAGACCTCCTGGTGGCTCGCAGAAGTGAGGGTTTTAATTTATGTAAAATTAATTGAGCATTGCTAAAAGCTGGAATTCACCAAGCCCAACTGGGCCGGTCTAGTCTAGTACTTGGCCCCAACCCAGTTGCGTCTGGCACTGAGCACTGAGCAGGGCCGCCGGCTATTGTATGACACTGCGATGCGGTTGGGTCTTCCGCCAGCTTTTCACGCAGCGATTGTTTTACCAAGGCCGAGGTCTTGACTATACTTGATACCTAAACCATATGAATTATATTGACGAAACACTCTTCTCTCCCTTCCAGAACGTAAGCTTTTTGTGGGAATGCTAAACAAGAAGCTGAACGAGAACGACGTGCGCAAACTATTCGAGGTCCACGGCGCCATTGAGGAGTGCACCGTGCTGCGGGATCAGAACGGCCAGAGCAAGGGTTGTGCCTTCGTGACATTCGCCACCAAACACGCCGCCATCTCGGCCATTAAAGTGGTAAGTCGTGTCCCTTAAACGGCATTCAAACTAACTCCCACTTCACCGCTCCCTGCTATAGACGCTAAGCCAGAACAAGATCATGGAGGGCTGCACGTCCCCGCTGGTCGTCAAGTTTGCCGACACGCAGAAGGAGAAGGAGCAGAAGAAGATCCAGCAGATCCAGGCCAACCTGTGGAACCTGGCCAGCAACATTAACATCCCCCTGGGCCAGACGGCCACCAGCGTGGCCACCCCGATCCTGCCCAACCCGCCGCAGCAGCCGTCCCCAGTTCTCGGAGCCGATGCCATCACCCCGGCCTCCATCCAGCTGTTGCAGCAGTTGCAGGCCGTTGGGTTGCAGCAGCAGCTCTTGCAAGGTACGTTCTTAAAAGTATTTTTGTGAACAATCCCTAATCCCTGATCCACCCACAGCCCTTACTGGTCTGGGAGCCGCCCAACAGAGCAGTTCCGCCACGGACACCACTGCTGCCGCCGCCGCTGGACTTCTGACCCCGATGAGTGTCCAGAACCTGGCAGCCATCGCGGCCATGACGCAGCCGAATCTCACGAACGCCGCCGCAGCCGCCGCGGCCGCCACATCGCCGGGAAGTGCACAACTCACCAACACTGCCGCTCTGCTCTGTAAGTGTATTTCCCACAGTCCTGATAGTGATAAAGTTTATCCACAACACCCACAACTGGGCTAATTATCCAATTTTTGCCCATTTCCTCTCTCATGTTTTCCTGCCCGTCCCAGGACCTTCCTTCTCTCCTTTTCCTGCCAGCCTGTTGCTGGTTCTCCCTTTACTTTCTTTCCCGCTTTCTCCTTCATCGATTTGTAATTATCTGGCGCGTTGTTGTCCTGGTTATTGGCTTTAATGAGTGGCCAATGGTAGTTGGCTAATCAGAAGGCCATTTCGGCTAAATATAGCAGGGCAGAGGCCAGAAGCAGAGATTTATTAAAGGCTTCTTTGCGAAAGTGTGCCTGTTATCCGTTTCCATTAACGTTCCAAATTTAATTAATCAATAACCAATTAGGGAGGCCTTTCCCGCGCCCTAATTTGAGTTTATATTCGGCAACAGCAATGTGTCATCATCTGCTGCTCAGCCTGCCCAATTAGCCTAATTCGGCGAGCTTCAGATTATCCTTTCAAGTTTCCTGCTCCATTTTTCACAATATTCAATTAAAGTCCTTGGAAGCCTTTACCCAAGCCAAGATATTCCCATCTAATAGAAAGTTGTTTATTTTCTAACATTGCCTACCAAATCACTAAACTATGGACCATAAGCAGGCCTTCTGAGAAAGAAGGCGGTTGCTAAGCTAACAGGTGAGACTTTTCACTGATTTGCTTTGTTTTGGCTCTTAAGTTTCCTTTATAATTTCTTAAAAATTAAACACCAATTTCTTGAATTTCCTCACTTGCCGGCAGTTAGCTGTTGCTCTCATCTCGGCTCCTGCCGTTAAAGTGTGTGTGTTATTAAGTTCGATAGTTAAAGCCAACGAAGCGTCCGACGTAACGTTCACGTGCCCCGTAACGCCCGTGTTTTACGTCGTCCGCTTTACGTCACCGGTCCACAGGGAGCTGATGGCCGTAAAGTTGGAAGCCGGGAAGCCGAGAAGCTGAAAAGTCATTCTGCAGCAAGACCCCACTATTACAACGTACAGAATTACAAGCTACACTCTCTTGCGAAATTAACAACACGGAACTTATTGCGGCCCCCTCGAGAAGGGGTAGTGCTTGGAGGGGGCTGAGTGCTGAGAGCTCGATGTGGATCCAGGCAGAGGTTGCAGTTGCCCCTTCAATTGACCTCCCTACTTGGAGCCACTCCTCAGCCAGAACTCGCAGAAGAAAAAGAGGAAAAAGTATCTTTTAAAATATTTCGAGGCACAAATTGGTGGCGGGATAAAAACCCCATTGAACTTCAAGACTCCGTGACAGAAATTAAAAGGCAAAAACTGAGCGATACTGTAATAATTATGGCCTGTCACTAGAATTTAACAAAAACCACCATGCTCTGAAAGAATAACATCTAAAATCAACCGAGAGTTGACTTTCCCAGCCCAGATCTCTGGCCATCGCTGGCCGTGCTTTTTCTTTCGGTCTCGTTTCTTAAATATTTTCTTAGCAAGTTCATTCCTAGGGACTCCTAGTCTGTGGTGGTGGGGCAACCCAAAGAAAACACATGACCGAACGTAAAGGAAAATCTGCGGCTGACTTAACCAGAAAAATGCCAAAAATTAAGCGGATTCCCAGTAATTCCGTCTCTTCTCCGTCGTGGGCCATCCTGCTCCACTCGCAGCTTATCTGGTGGGGATTTCCTTGAATTTTGGCCCTTGTGCACTTGTGCGTGCTCATCGTGTGCCACTTGAACGATTTCCGGGCACTTCATTTAATGAAATATTAAAAATTCCTTGGCCCGGGAGCAGATGGACTCCGATTCGGACTCCAAGGAGATGTCCTTGTGCCCGTCTGCCTCCTTCCCCTTTAGAACTTGTGAAAAGGAAATTCGCTTCAAAGTGCAGCTGACAGCGAGGACAGCAAGGATGCGCCTATCTTTTCGTCCTTTCCTTTCTCGGGCATACCCTGTAATGTTTTACAAGAAAAGGGTTACATTTTTTTTTGGTTGCTGGACAAAGCAGGCTCTTCTTGGTTCCTGCAAGGTACTAGACAAGCCCTTATCCCCCAGTCCTTGTCCATTATTCCTGTAACCATTTCTTTGAAAGGAAACCCACAGAAAAAACTTTTCGCTGGTCGTATTCATAAACAAAACTACAAAATCGTTTTCCGAGTTGCCACAAGTAACAAAACTTTGTGCAATGACTGTTGTTGGTTTTCCTGCCTCAAATAAAATGGACAAACAAATAGAGCTCTCCACCACGGCCTTTGTACGTGGGATTTTTCTGCGGTCCCCTCCGAAAATTGTTTATGGAGAGCGTATCGAAAGTATAGCCTCTGGTGGATGAATAAAAAAACTAATTGCTGGGAGGTCAGGGATACCAATTGGCAAGGATAACAAAGGGAGGATGAGAATATCCTGAGAAATTGTTTCCAGCTTTGGGACTTCATTGAGAAACAGGCTACATTATGTTTTTTAGGGCCTATCTAAATAAAAAGCGAAAGGCTGAAACACTATTGCCGGGCTCTTATTTTGCATCCTAAGCTCCAGGATCTTCTTCCGGAAGTACTCTTCCGTAGAACTCAAACGCATCCAATTCACAAAGTTTGCGAAGCTCATTCCTCGCCTTTTTTTTCGAGTTTTGAAGAGGGAATGGAAAACAAAAAACAAAAACCCAGCTCAGCCAAGAGCAACAAACGAAAATCTTAATCAAAGTTTTGTTCAAGTGCAGTAAACTATATAGTTGGTAGTACCGACTCCGACTCCGGGCCCTTGCCCTCCCCCAAATAGGTTTAGGGTCTCAACACGTTCTCAACTTGTGCTTTGTGTTGCTAGCCACTCCTCCCTGGCAGACTCTCCATTACGTTTGTTTGTACGCTTTTTCCTTTTTTGCACTTCAAAATCAACGCCAAGAATAACACAGTTGCAGCGAAAAGTCTCTGCCTGCAAGTGGCAAATAGCTCGGAGAAGACTGTACAATTTTGCACTCGAACTCGAGGAGAAGAAATTTCCAGCAGCGAACTAAAAACTTGTAAATACAAAACAGACAACATCCGGGCCAGAAATAGTTTTAGGCTATTTTTTCGACTTCTTACTCCTTCCTGGCTCTGTTGACTGTTTCTCCAATTGGCCGTTGTTGTCTTGCTGCCGGCCAGGCACTCATGTGGATTATTATTGGCCAACTTGGTTAGCCAGATCCTATTTCGGAAACTCTCTGATGAGTGAACAACCCCCTCGGCCGTCCAGCATATTGTTCGGTCATTTATTTGCCAAACTTGGAACAATTAAAACAATTTCCAATGCGAATATGTTTGAAACTTTGTTAGCTCTTGCACTTTTTGGAGCTCTTCTTAAATACATTTTTGTTTCTTTGAAGTTCACCCTCAAATTTCCATTTAGAGCCTCTCATATTTATGATAATATTGGCGATTCGACTTCACACTGGCTCGATTTGCTATTATACCAATTTTGTTTATTGAAATCATCAGGGGTCGCACTGATATTCGACCGCATTGCTAAAATTTGGGGCCCACACAGACACAATGGTTTGCAAAACTCATTAATAACAGCGATCGTGGCCCAGGGGCAACCAGGGGCGGACAGGGCAGATTGCAAACCGCAAAATTGCATTGCATGACGGCCAATAGCGAAACACGCAAAACAACTAAATAACAAACAGGCGTCAAATTACACAAAACCCGAAACCAGAACACTACCAGCACACACCACACCCGTGGCAGCCGCACACCCGACTAGTAGGGAGACAAATTAATTTTAGATTGGCTGCTGCCGGTGTACTTGATGGGGTGGCCAGTGGCCGGTGGAGAGTGGAAAGTGGCTGCGGAAAATAATCAAATGTCGCTCGGCACTGCGCGCACCAAATTCGATGATTAATTACGTCGGACGAAACAAAAACCAACTAAATAATAATTATAAACTGCAAGCCGGGGTGGATACCGCGATAAACTACACAGTTTTATAAAACTTGGCTTAGAGGTTTTTCAAAAATATATTTGTTTTCCTTCAATACATCTATTATTCTTCGTATTGTTTTACACTATTTGAATATTTTTAACAAGTTATTTACTAATACCTTCTCTCGTTCATCCATCTAGGGTCTGATCCAAATCCCTTAGCATCGGCGTACATGTCGACAGCCACTGGCCTACCCCAATTCGGAAGTGCCAGCGCATTGTCCACTTCCCCGTTGGCGAGCGTTGCACTGAGTGCCGCGGCGGCTGCAGCTGCTGGCAAGCAGATCGAGGGTGAGTGCAGCCAATATATCCTTTAACCATAAATTATTCTTGTTACTTTGTGTTTTTAACTAATTAAAATAAGTTAAAACAATTCAGCCGGAGCAAGTAGTGTAATGTCACCTTTCGATGCAACTAGTCGTATACGCAATTTATGATATTGAATATTACGTATACGACCAGTTATCCAATTTTGTAAAGTAATTGTTTATCTAAAAAGAAACATTTTTCATTTGAATACATGACAGGATAATTAGGTGTATGACAGGTTGGTTATTTTCACCGATGTCGAGTCTTTTGGAATTTTCTTCTAAAATATAGAAATAATGCTGTTATTTGTTAAATATTTTTATTTATTTAACAAAGTTAAAAGTTATTAAGAGTTTTGAGGTTTTCATTATTTCTTTAAATAAGACTCTTAATACATTATATTAATTTAATTATATTTATAATATTATTTAACTAACAACATTGTTTTTTTTATGTGCACAAAAGTTTTCGTATATAATCACAATGGAATTAAATGATAAAGGGGACTGGTGTGGGTCGGAATGGAATAGAGATGTCTAGCTGTCTGACACTTTGATAAATGTAACAATATGCCCGAATGAATCCTGCAGTGGCTCTCTGTCTGATTCCAAATTGGGGAAATTCGTTCGACCGCGCTTATTTTAGAAACTTGTAATAAGGATGTAAAGTAGCAAGCACCAATACCCTTATGAAGGATAGTTTAGTTTTAAAGGAAAATTGATCAAAGATGTATTCACTAGGATAATGCTAAGCCTCTTTTGACTAAAATTTAATTAATTTCAATCAGGATTAAACTTCTAGAATCTAAATCTTCTAGAAGAGAGTATGAAATGGTCGGCATTTTCTACTGCCGTTTAATATTATATTTGTTTCCGCTGCTGATGCTGCACCACATGCATTAACCCGCTCGCTCATTGCTGTCAGCGTCATTCGTTCGTGATGTGGTTTTTTTTTCGTCCTGTTTTTCTGCTGTCTGTTGGCTTGTCCTGCATTATCCTGCAGGCGCCCCATCCGCCCTGTCCTATGCGCCCCTACCATTTGTCACGGACACTTTGTGAGTGTTCCGTCTAATCTACTTAGTTTTAGTTCTGTCATTGTTCTCGTTGCTGCAGCTCCTCTGGGGAAAGGGGCTTATTTTCATATGAAAAATCATCCATCAGATGCTGTGCAGTTGGGCAGGACCGCAGCCGGAAATTTAGTTGAGCATTTTCATAACTCTCAGAACGGCTTAGGCACTCGAGGATATTCCTATGCGCTTCCAATCCTCCACAAATCAAAACGCCCGACATCTTAACCAGCTCCGAAGAATTTCAATCATCCGGGCGTACTCGCAGGCACACACGTGGTACGCCCCTCTAATCCGCAATCGAATGTCTTCTGCTGACACAAATCCTTCAATGCCATAAGCACAAGCCAAGAAGCAAATGCCCAGGAGAGTCGGAGCAAAAATCAATAAGATCAATCATCTTGTATACTTCACTCTACCGCCCGCCCCACCCTGAGAACGCTAAGGAGAATTTATGGGGAGCGTTTTGGCGGGGCTTAAATTTTTATCAGCTCCTGACACAGTGTAAATATTACACACACTTGACACACAATTCCATTAGTCAGACGTCGCTGTCAATATCGGGAAATATGGCAACTGGGCATTACTTTTCCCTCTCACTGTGCTATGCTATATGGAAGTATGCTTTGGCACACATAACATTAAAGTTTCAGTGGAAAGTATTCGAAGATGTGGGCGAGAGCCGGGGCGGAGGTCGAGAATGCAACGGAAAATGTTTTGGCATTGCACTTTTTGCTATATTTCCGGTTACATAACCAAACATCCTTTTTTGAGTGGATAGTGGCTGGGGGGAGTTGCATGAGCCAGGAAAGTGCAGTCAGAAAAATGCCAACTCTTTGAGGGAAATGTGTTTTATTTTTGTGTTACTTTCCCCTTTTTCTGGTCGTATTGTAAAATGTATATAGTGATTTTTTACCGAAATTCTGTATTAAATATTATAGTTTCTCCAACTGTATGCTGGCCACCATATAGTGAGATATATTTTCACAGTTGACTGACTCGCTCGCCCTCTCCACTCCCCCAAATCTTCGTCTCCACTGGCTTTGCCCTTTCGTCCTTTTGGGCGACTCCTTGTTTGCTCTGCTGACTCATGACGTCGCCGAAATTCCCTCCTGACCAACTGCAGCAACAACCGTCGGGGCGAGGATTGTGTGGATTGTGGAAGCACAACAAATTGCTCCTGCTAGCCGAAATGCGAAATGCGAGCTGCCATGTTTCGCCTCGCTTGGCTGGCTTGTGAAAAACTATCATAGATGACTTGGAGTTGCTCGAATGGAAGTCGTCTTGGAGGTTTAGTTGGGGGAGCTGAGCTAAGCTCTATATAATTATTGAATGAGATAAAGGCAGGATATCAGAGGGTAAGCTGTAATAGAATAGTGTGTAATTGACTCTGCATTGGGCTTTCTGACTTGAATCATTTCAAAATATTTAACTGGGGAGATAAACTAACTTTCTAATAAAAACGAGCATCTAATATGAAGAGATAAGCAGCGACCATCTCATGGCAGATAAACTCCCAACATGTGAAATTTGTCAAAGGCCAACAAGCCTTCCAGTCAGGAAGAGGCTATATAGCTATGGTACAAGCTATATAGCCGAAAGGAGGCTTAAACGAAAAAAGGGGCAGGAAACAACTTATAAGCATGTATAGTAGTCGGGACCAGACGAGTTCAGCAAAATTAAGCAGGAAACCAAAGCGAAGGCAGCAAAATAAAATAAATATAAAATGCCATATTTCAGAAATATAAAAATCAGAGGCTGCCCAAGAGCTCTATGCAGTAAATAAAACGCTTTAAAGGATGGCGGAGCAAGGAGGCAGGACAACAAATATGACAGTGACAGACGACGGGGGGGCCACTCCGCTTCTGGCAGAAGCGGCTGGTAACCCTAAGGCGGCAGCGGTCGCCTCTCCTTCCGGCTGCAGCCGGATTAAAGTCATATGCATAAGCCGGAAGTCGGAATATAAAATAAGTGTGTGCTGTGGGTGCCCTCGACAAGGAGGTAGGGATAGTGGGAAGTCGAAAGATTTGCGACTTATGCTTTGGTAGGTCCTGGGTGCAGTTGCACAGGGAACGTGGAAGCTGAAATCCGCTTGCAAGCGAGTGACTATAAGGGGGCACAGGACTAGCACTCCAAAAAAATGTTTAAAATATGCCAAGCCTTTTTTTTTGCTGAAAACTAGATTTTATTCATTTATCTGGTAGGGGAGTGCGTCTTTCAATTAAACTAAAACTAAGATACTTCTTGCAGTTCCTGCTACTGAAATTTTTCTGCAACTGCATGCACATATAGAGGTCGCATTAAAATCAATAAAGGCAACTCGGATATATGTATATGCAACCCCAACTGGAACTGTAGCTTATGTGCCATAGATTCCATTTGTCTTCCTCTCCACTGCCTGGCTCCCGGCCGTGCCCTTGAGAGAGATAGGAAAATAAAAGATGCGACGGGCAAGAAAATGGCAAAATATCGCTGGAGCCTTTACTCTGAGTAAGGAAGATATGCAGCGCCTCCTTCGCCTACTCCTGCAGAGTGCATCAAAAGCAAACAGGCTGGGCGACATTTTCAGGGTGGATGGCGAATCCTTGCTCGGCGGAAAAGGAAAATGCAATATAGGAAATCGTTTTTCGCACACACAAATATTCCCGTCCACGATTCAGGAGGTTTTTCTTTTTTTTCGAGTTTTGAAAAACAAAGCAGGAAGTTTATTCGCTGGGTCGATGTGAGGAGATGGGTCGTTGGCGGATTCAAAGGAGTTCCTGGTTAGCGAAATGTGCGAGAAATTTTTTACGGTTGACAGCCAAGTGAATTTGGCAAAATAAAAATAAGTAACTTTCTAACAAATTCCTGCATGGATTCCCGCTGCCTTTCTTTTAAATATATGGAAAACAACCTATGGTCTTAAGGATCTTATAGAAAGTCCTAAGAATTTAAAGAGGGCCAATGATGTGGTAAGGCGGGGGCCTTTTAATTTCTTCAAGTAATTTCTTGGAATCTTTGAGGGCCTTTCATTTGTAACGTTGGCAACCCACCCTGCTCCTCCGATATTTGTTCTTTCATCTAATTATATGTCGTGTCGAGTCACACGTGTCGCTTGTTAGTCGCGTAATTCAATAGCCTCAAGCATTTTTAATTGGACTTTTTCCATCGCTATTTTGTTACTCTCAGAAGGCCTAAATTAATTGATAGGTGTGCAGAATTACACAGCAACAAGTGCACCAGCAGGAGCACCAGCCGAGGAGCCGAGCCGGTTGCCAGCCATGAGTCAATTAATATTAAAATCCTGCCAACGTCAACAGCTTGTGGCCGCCAGCGGTGCCAGAACTTGATAATAATGACGATGACGATGGCGACACGCCTCTGGCACTAAGGGCTTCTTCGCCTTTCAATTTTGCTCCATTTTGTAATCGCATCAGAGTCGAGCAATCTGTCAGCAGTCGGTCGTCCTCCGGGGTAGAATCCGAAAGGGGCCTACACGACGAGGCCTATGGCAAGTCGTATATCAAGGTGATCAATAGCAGGGCTCCTGGCAAAGGATGATTAAGTTGGCTGGGTAGGGAGTGGGCGGTCTGCTGACACGAGTGTAGTGCTCTCTGATTACCCAGTATGTGGGGATTTTGGCTAAGAACTACGTTATGCTCTTTAAAGTTTAACCAATGAATTAAATATTAGTTGAAGGTAACAATAATTTTAAATTATGTTTATTAAGAGTTCTATCTTTAAATATCTCTTTCCATATAAAAGAAATTAGTTGATGGTGGGGACCTGTTTGTTTTACCCTTACCCGTTTTTGTCTGATAAAATTGAAAGACCGCAAAGAGTCTGGTGTCATTTGGAGCGTTTTGGGGTCATTAAAAAGCATCCCGAAAGTGAAAACGCGACTGCTGACGCAGCGTTTACGCCACACGTTCGCGCTCCCTTGTTCGGTGTGTTTGCCTTCGCCGTCTATGAGGATTTCGGCTGCTGGAGGGTCGGGTTACTGCTGACTGCTGTCTGCTCATTGCCACTGACGTTGACAGTAATTTCCACGAAAAGTGCAACCGCAGCAGGAGGCGCGAACCACGTTAATACGCGTGTGACAAGGACAGAGCGACAGGGATGGCACTCGAAAAAGGGCTAAGAACTCGATAATGACCAAAATGATGATGATAATGCTGCAGAGCATAATGACGGTGATGTCAGCAGAGTCGGCACGTGCTACTAAACAAAATGTTACTCCCACACACGTAGCCCAGAGGAGCCAGCAGAGTGGGTCGCATCGTTTCCGCTTCCGTTTTGGCAATCAGCTGCTGTTACTGGTTCGGGGCGTTCCAGCCCGTATAATTTTGGGCTTTGTCTGACTTATCTTTAGTCTCTATTCAGCGATTAGGGGCTGGAAAATGGGGTAATACAAATTGAAGAGTTAGAGCAAGTTAATTAATTTCTAGAAATAGCAGGTGGGACAGAATTATTACTACGTACAGGGGGTAAATGTGTCTAAAAACTGAAATCAATACCCCTATCACTAAAATAATTATATACATAGAAAGATTCGAAAGATAGTGATATAAGTGATTTATCAACAATATTTAATTTTTCTTTTTTCATTATTTTTTCCAGGACCCGAGGGCTGCAATCTATTCATTTACCATCTGCCGCAGGAGTTTACGGACACGGACCTGGCCTCCACTTTCCTGCCCTTCGGCAACGTGATCTCCGCCAAGGTCTTCATTGACAAGCAGACCAGCTTGTCCAAGTGCTTTGGCTTCGTCTCGTTCGACAACCCTGACTCGGCCCAGGTGGCCATCAAGGCGATGAACGGGTTCCAGGTGGGCACCAAGCGCCTGAAGGTGCAGCTGAAGAAGCCCAAGGACGCCTCCAAGCCGTACTGATTGTGCGCCCAAGCATACTGGCCGCCCTACGATCGGCATCGAGCGGAAGCGAGGGGAGTTCGGAAATTTGTGAAATATGGAGTAGTCAATGAATGAAGAGTTGCCGTGTAGAGCGCGCGCGTTGCAAGAGTGGGTGAGGATGCAAATGCCAACGTTGTACGTATCATAAAGTCAAAGATCAAAGCAAAAATCAAACTGCAACAAAAAAAGACATGAAACCCGTGCCAAAAAGACATTACTGCTTATGATTTAGCACTTTATATGTTGAATTAAAAATACAAAAAAAAATACTAAAAAAAAAACAAACGAAAATCAAACAAAAAAAAAAACGAAGAATACAAAACTCTTAGATCATAGTTTAGTTTACTTTCTGTTGAAGTTCCCTTACATGCGATCTTTTACGACCTGTTTTATAATTTTAAACTGTCGTACAAGGTGGTAGACCCATTACATTTTTTATTAAATATTTTGTACACATTTTCATGACTCATAAACGAAAGCAAGAATAAAAATATAAAACATGCAAAGATCTGTTCAAGTGTTAGCTATAAGTTTTTGATATCTGATTACTTTTATATGCACTCTCTGTTCGATTTGTTCATATCTCATGTTGCAAGTCACAATGAAGTTCATAAACCAAAAATATGTACTTGGTATATATTCTAGCCTTAGTTACAAGTTACTCGTTTTGTTCAATGGATTATCTCTCACTATAAACAGCCGCAAGCGCTAAGCATAATTAGTTTTAGTTTATTGATTTGTTAACTCCCAAACCTAACACATTTTTTATTTGTACTGAAAAGGAAATGTTTTTGTTACACACCCATTAGAGCACCACACTATTATAAAACTTATATTTTAATGAATGAACCAAATTACATGCTTTTATTTGTTAAATATGCTATTGTAAACACGCATAAAACGAAATCAAATGAAATCAGCAAAAGGAATATGTTGTTATTATTTATTTTGAAGCCTTCATGAAGTTTATTATTTAGTTTTTTATTTCTAACCTCAGTTTGTAAGAACCTGGTATAGAACCACATATGATTTATCGCTATGTAAACTTTTTGTTTAACTCTCTGTCGTTGCACACTTTGAAGTACCCTAGTGCATAGTGTATCTTACAATGTTTTGTAGAGTATCATATACACACGTGTAAACACACCATACAACAATTGCATACATATCTAAATAAAGTTTTGTTCTCTGTTTAAATTGCACAAATCTTACACTTTTCGCTTTTTTGTTCACAAAATTCTAGGTAATTCTTGTTTTATGTTTATTATTTCTAATTTTCAGTTAAAAACGTGGTTGGCCATAAGACACAGCTATTACACTTTGGTATCCATTTAAAATATCAATCAATACTAAGAAATATTTTTGTATTCCTTAGATGCCATGTTAACGTAAGCTTGAGTTATACCAGTTTTATTTTTGGAGAGATGAAGTCCAAGTGGTAGTTGCTGCAAGCAAGTTGAAAGGTGAGTCTACTCTTATAAGCCTTATACTTTTTAAGTTTTAACATCGTTCAATCTCGTATCGTTCCAGTTGTATGCAATCCGTTCAGACAGCCTGCCGAGGTCCGAACCTTGTAAATATTATGCGCTTGAGTCTCGAAAACTTTGATGAAATTAGCCTATCCAATTGCTGTCGCATATAAATTTGAAGAACTGTAAATTTTAATACGCTGCACAACATAAAAATTCAAAATTGTAAAAACTCATTCCGCAATGATGTTGTACGATAGCCAATGAGAGCCATTTTATATGCTTGTAAAGCAAAATAATTTTAATGAAGTAAATTTATAGAAAATAAACAAAAATTAAATCAATTGGGTTGCAGCTTCCACTTGTTTTCCCCGCCATATGTAGCTATTGTTTGTTTAACGAAAGCATTGACAAATCAGACTAGAAAGCGTTGAATTAGGTTTGCTTTAACTATGTTTTAAATTATACGCGGGCTATTATTGAGTTGTAGATGACACTCTAGATGTGGCTTTAACGATTTGAAAACGATTTCGCATTCGTCTTAGGCTTAAGTATATCTATTGTTCTGTGTGTAAGTAATGTGTAATTCCTAGCGGATAAGTGTAATATTTTAGAGAAGCAAAGCAAGGCTGTGTGTTCTGGCTAGACGTTAAGTGATTTCAATAGTAGATGCAGTTCGATACCAGATCAGAATGCACATAGTAGATGGGAGAGCCCGAGAATAATTGCTGAGACAGTACCAGCAAGAACGTACTTATTGTGATAAACCCAGTTAAGTAATGAATTGTGTGTGTAATTTTAAGAGTACTACACCCATAAACACGTACCGCATATGTATATCAGCATCTAAACAGAAACAGTAAATCAATAAAAGGTGTCATGATTTTTATAAAACTAAGGTCCCCCTCATTTTTACTCTGCAATTTCACAGAAACTGATGTTTGGTAATTTATCAAAAACGTCTTGGGCCACAATCTTTGCGAGGAAAAGTAAAAAACCAACGGCAACATACAAACTGTGAACTGAGAAAGAAAAGCAAGAAAGCGAGCAACTACGGAAAAGTTCAACAATAAACGAAATATTTTGCTAAACTTGCGATTTGCATATGAGAAACTTTATGCCAATTGTAGACCTGCCAGTGGATGCCGAGGGGCGTTGTGTCGGGGATCCGGAGCAGAGGCCCAAGGGCGCTGAAGTCTGGTGCGATGCTGAGACGAGGAATGAGGATGCAGATGGGCCTGCAGGACGTGTAAACAAATTTACCAACTACGTGACGCAGCGAGTTCGTTTGGGCTTCTTCCCTTAGCATCACCCTCACCCGCATCCCTACCACTCTCAAACGTTGCATAATCCAAATCCAAGTCTTAACGCAAGATTTATTTCCATTTAAATCATGCGTGGAAAAGTTTTGCTCAGCTCCTGTCGACAGCAAATGCCAAGAAGTACCAGGGACAGGAGTGCTTACACGGCAATAATTTTGTCTTGGCATATTCAAATATTTTGGCATTTGATTAAGCTGGAAAGTTTCTGGCATTCCTCGCGGGAAACTTTCCAAAGATAAACCGACTTGAAAATAAGAATGTGTACGCTTATTAAAGGAGTCGAGTACAAAGCTAAATTTTCGGAATTTAATAATTTTTGTAAAGCCCTTTAAACTTCTCCTTAGAAGCCATGTACATCGTGTATGAGTCAGCCTCCGGTTAGCGATTTGCCAACGTCAGATGGGATCTATTGTCATGCTCCAGTGACCAAATCGCTATTTAGCCCACTAAATTTGAGCGGCATCACCCAAAAGCGTTGCAGCCACGAGTCCTGGGAGTGGCGAAGCATGTTCTATGGGCTGTGTTCCAATCTAGACGTGAACATGAACATGGACGCAAACATTCGGGGGATGTATGGCCATTGCTGGGGGAAACCGAGGGAGATTAGCAAAGTTTGTAATTACGTTGGTAATTGATTAGGTTCGAACAACAAACTGCTAATAAGATTATTGCAGTTGAGAACAAACCGAGCTGAAAAAACAAAAACCCAGGCCCACAAGCATCACGACCCGACCCCCGCCCCTGTCAGTCGTCAAATTATCCCGCAACTAAAGTATCCCGGGCTGGGAGGAGGCTAGTGGCGGGAAACCCGAAATTGAAGCGATTTGTGGCACAAGTTCTGCATGCACTGGAAAAATTAATGCTTAATTTTATCATTTTAAAGATAAAGACTAAGAAACTAAAGACAGACTAAAGACACTTCTTTCTGATTTAATTAAAAATTTAATTGTTCTGATAATTTCCCTTTTTTTGAGTGCTTTTGGAAGCATCCTTTTGGAGAATCCGCTTCTCCCATCCGTTGTTTGTTTGCACAATTTGCACAATGGGGGCGGAATGGGACGGGGAGGCGTGGCCGGGACACAGTAAGCTCACGCAAGCCGGAAGAACAACAATCGACCGCCGAAATAACAATGGATTTGGCGCGTTTTCCCGTTTCTGGCATTGGGCGTATTGTTAATGGCATTGCACGCACATCGATGGGATCCCCAAAATCGAGACGAAGAACATGGGGATAATGGGGGAAGGGTTGGGGATGGTGCAGCAGTGCCACAAACGCACCCCTCCCTACACACACAAAGCAAACAGTTTAGCGGAGCTGCAATTTGGCCAAACAATCTGTGGCCAGAAGGAAAGCAAGTCAGATAATAGTCCGAAAGGTGAGGAGAATACAACGATGTATGCAAAAAATAGGGTCATTCTCAGGATGTTGGCGATTAATATGGATTTTTCATTCGAATAGTATCTTCCCGTATCTGGTATCTTTTAATTTGGGCTCCCTAGCTTGCAGATTCGCTGACAAGACAAATGCCCGCCTGGGAAACTTGAACGGCCTGTTTATCACTGCCACCCCATATCACTGTGGCACTGCCATTGTGCCACGTCACCGCAACCGATCGGCCTTCCAGCACCGGCCTCAACTTCATGGGCAGCGACAACAGCTGATTAAAATCCTTGGCAGTCCGTTTCCTGTTCGCAACGCATCCTGCCCGTCATCGTCATCGATCACACTCCAAATAGAACCAGAATTGCACTCACAAGCCAGTACCTTACACTGAGCCAGGACTAGGACTAGGAGGATTTGCGCTTTTGTCAGGCAGAGTTCCTTTCAGAGATCCTTCTCCATGGTTTTCCAGCAGCTGGGCGGACTTTCGCTCAGTGTACCCAGTAAAGTGAATTCGATTTTGAAGGAGAAACCGAAACCCGCCTGGGAATCGCTGCAATTTTGCACGTGAACACGCTCAGCGCTCGATGTCGTTCACTAGCTTCTCTCCCCTCCGAACCTAGCCCTCTCCACACATCCGTATCACTTCCAGTTCACTTGACAGATATGGCTGGGGCGGAGGCGGGGGGCGTGGCCAAACGCCTTTACCGATTCGCTTCTTCTGCCGTTTCTGCTCTGAAATGCTTTGGCAGAGACATGAACGGATGGCTTTTGGATGGGAAGAGTAGTGCACCAGGGAGACAGGAGGGGGTGGCTCAGGCGGAGTAGGGGCTAGGAGTGCAATTGTTATTTTTCTGGATGCTAGTGGGCTGTCGGGGTCGGGCGAAGGGTCATGTCGGCGAAGGTAAAAAATCTCAGCAACTAACCTAGTTTTGCGCTTTTCATGCCACAGCTCCCTCTTGATACAGCCAACTATTTTCGTGTGTGTGCGGCTTTTATGACAGGCACCACCCTCCCCCATCATCTATGTGTGGGTGGTTGGGCGGTGCAAGTGTTACTATTGTGTGTGGCGGTGGGAATTTGAAATCCGTAACTTGTGGGATATTGCATATTGATTTGGCAAATGTGCCGGGGAGTTGCTGTCGGGAGTTGCCTGCCACAAATGAACAGCGTGGATCTCGGCCTAATCCTCCTGACGTTTGTATTAAATCGTGTTCACTTGAGCGTGGCCACATACCATAACTACTGATTCATGACCGGAGATTTATTACACTTGACGACATAACTTTCAAAAAAATCGTATTCGAAATAGCCCATCGCTTATACATTTTTTAGAATCCAAGCCAAACATCCTGCCAAAGTGAACAATTTCCTTGCAAGACCGTGGCCTAATCACATCATAATTCGACCAGTGCCTCCCTCCTCTGGCTAGGACCGCCCACATCCTGCTCGCTCCGCGGCTATAATAACAGAATTTATGCTTCCTGTTGTTTACCCAACATTTTCTCCGGCATGTCTGCATTTTATTATACAAAATGTTATTTATTTATTTATTTTTGCGGCAAAACTTATTTTTCCTGTTCCTGCTTCGTGCCTCCCCCTGCCGGTCACCGTTGATTACGCAGATTTTCCGCGATTGAGAGGGTGGAGGAGCAGGAGTCGCAGCCTCGTGGAGGAAATTCAAATAAAACAACAGAAAAACAAAACATTAAAAGCAGCCGCCGCCTCGCAATTGAAGTTGCCAGTTGTTTCCTTTGAAATTGAAGAGTGCACGTGGAAAAAACAAGTTCCGAACGAAGAAACTTTGTCACACGGCCAGCCAGAAGGAAGGAAGAACACACAACAGCCCCCACTCCAACTCCTTGGGAGAGAAACTCATTCATATTTCCATGAAATCCTTGAAGCCTCAGCTCGATTTAACAGCCACATTCGACCGTAAAATTCGAGCCACACAAATTCCATGTGACTTCACCCCATTCAGCCAGTGGCCCAACACATCTCTCATTTCATTTGATATTTGCCTGTTGCCCGGCTAAATCCGAATGAAATCAAATTCATGTGACAAAATGGCTAAAAATGCATTTTATTACACATTCATACAACTCGTTTCGTTTCGTTTCGTCTCGGTACGCTCCGGTTCGGTGGGATTCAGTATTCAGTTCAGTTCAGTTGTTCCTCTCCAATTTTAGTCTCCCCCACTCGGTCTGCTGTCATAAATTTGCAAAAAGCATTTTGGCAACATGAGAAAAACTCAATTAAAATGGACTTTGGCTTTATTTCTGCGTGACAAGACGCAAATCAGAATATTCCACTCGGTCTTTTCTGATGCAGCCTCCATCCCACACCTTCGGTGTCCTCCTTGGCTTTCAACTTTGGCTTCCAGCCACAAAATGTACATCAAATATAAATATAAGAAGAGATGGTCAGGATACTCCCAGAAGGGCTAAGCGAAGCTTAGGTGCTCTGTCCCAAGATGGAGAGAAGGTACACTCGTCAAGAATGCTAAAAAATAAACTCATTTTTAATGCATTTTTTTAGTCATACCTCAATTTTGTTTTTGTACTTTTCTGTTCATAACACCCCTTACTAAATCTAGTAAGTGACCACAATATTTCACGTTTCCTTCAGGGTATTTTTGTGTTGACCAGCCCATTGCTGCCTTTATTTGAAATGCATTCATCTTTTCCCAGGATTCTCCCACATGTCCCTTGTCTCGGGTATGCGGGTTCTCGAAATGTGGGCTGCTGGTGCCCAAAAAAGTGCCACACGATACAGACAAGTAGACAAGTTACTGACAGCACACACACACCCTGAAACTGGCTTTCAGAGCCCCAGACTCATTGCAGCTTAATGCTGTGGTCCAGCGCTACAACATTTTTTGGCTTAGTATTCGGTAGCGGCTTCGACTTTCTCGACTGTCTCCGTAGGAAAGTCAGCTCGGTCTGTGGCCTCGTCCGTCTTGTGGCAACAGGGGCAGCGGCTAGGGGCAGCTGCTAAGAAATCAACTTCCTGGCTTTTGCGGTTGGGACTGGGCTTAAAAGCAGAACTTTCCTTCTAATTGGCGCACTTTTGTTTAGCATATTACGTATACGCCTTGTGAGCGCATGAAGTACCAGGATCTCCGTTAGTTTTATGTCCTTTTTAATTTTTTTGAAGCATGTGTGTGTGAGTGTGGATTAAAAGTCTTTGTAAACATCTAACAAGCTTAGCAATTATCATGTTTTATGTGTCTAATGAGAGGCAGTTGCCATAGATGTACCCCCATTGCCTTGGGACCTAGTGAGGGGGCTATTTGAAAGAGCTGGTTCTCTAAGAGCATTTCGGTAGTCTGTTGAGCTTAAAGTTTCTTCAAATTTTTACATAAATCTGTAATACAAACAGGCACTCTTCAAGCCAATTCGTTTTGCTTAGCAAATCAAAACGCCACTCCGAATTTTATTCCGCCGCGTTCTTCAATTTATTTCTGGGTGATTTCTCTGCGTTAGCACCAATAAAATATTTCAGCGTGATCCGATGGAGGTTTTATTTGCGATTCACGCAATATCCTGGCTAATATAGCCCCCTCTCCTCGGCCTGCTCAGCGTTACACTCTCCACAGAGCCTCAACCCTTCAAGTTGATGTGAAGCCCGGCATATGTAAGGACAAATCAACTGGCAGGGCTGCCTGTGGTGTTGCCTCTGGATGTGCTATTAAATTTATGACGCAAGTAAATTGAATTTTAAATTTGAGTATGACAAATGTGGCACGCCCCCTACCCACCGCCCACCTCTGCCAGGGGATAGAAATTGCCTATGAGTGCTGGCACAAAAGTCATAAGTCGACAACGACGCGACGGGCAACAAAAGCAAAATGGTTGATTTTTCAGCAGCAACACCAAAAGCAACAGCAACAAAAACAACAGACGTGACCCGAACCGAACATGTAGCCCAAATGCGTGGGCGTGGCAGGTGTTTTCGACCCCCACCACCCCTGCTCATTTTTTACCCCCGCCGCTTGGGCGGCAGTCGGCAACAAAGTGTTGACGCAGTGACTAACTGAAACTGCCTGGCCTGACTGATTGAGTGAATTTGAGATTGACTGACAGAAGGCCGAAGGGGCATTTTCAGGTGGGAGTGGGCGGAAAGTAGGAAGCCCAACATAAGGGCGGCAAATCAAAATCAGCACAACTGTAATGGAAACGACAACTACGTGCGTGGCTTCAAAAAAATGAGTGAGAAGGGTCTAAGGCGGGACTCTAAGAAAATATTACTTCTCTTCCAAAGACTTGAAAATCATACACTTCACCGACATATATTTGGAGCTCCATGTCAGAAAATAAGCTTTAAAATTAAACATTTTTAACAGCTAATTATCCTTCAGAAAGAGAGAAAGAGCCAAGCTATTTTATTTCTATTAGCCCACAAAATCAAAAATACAAAATTATACACTCCACAGTCTCGCCCCCCTGAGATGGGAGGTGGTAGTCGTCGGAGGCAACTTAAGCATTCCTTACACGTTGCCGCATTTGTTTTGCCATTGGCATCAAATGTAGCGTTAACTTTGGCTTCAGAGCCCCTCTTCGGTCTCCGTCTCCGGTTCCGTTTCCGTTTCCGGCTCGCCCTTGGGAAAATCTCGCTGAGAAAATCAAATTAACAAAAACTCAACCCAAATGTTCAGCAAAAAACTCACGTGTCATGATGCACTTGAGACTGTGGCGCATTTGTCTGTCAGGCCAGGACGCCGTCCTTTTCCCCAGGCGACTGTATCCTGTCGCCGATTCGCCTTCTCCTCCTGGACATGTCATTGTTTCTGTCAGCAGGACTCGGCGACAGATCCACGGATAGACACTGACATTGTCTGACAACGCAAATCAAAAACGTATCAAATAAAACTTTGTACTCGTACTTATCGTTTTTCGATCGCCCTTCTCGGAACCACTCAACACGTGCTTTCCCCTCTCGGGAATAATTTCTCCCCAGCAATGCGACAATTTTTGGGGGCATTTGAGCCATTTGCCGATTTTCGGGGCAAGAAGCATCGCAGAGTCGATGACAATCAAGGCTTCCTCTGCAAATGACAAACCATTATGACAAAATAAAATCGAAAGTGTGATTCAGAAGAGAATTGGATGAGACAAATCACCCTTCTAACGCCAAATAAAATGTATACTACAAGTAGAGTGTTTAAGGAGCTTTCGGCTTTTAAACAAATTAATATAAAAAGGAGCTCTAAAGTTGACATAATCGTTAATATATACTTCCTAGGCATATACATAGATTAAGGAGCACCATGTGCCTAAGACCAAGAGACTTCTCTATTTACGACTGAATTGGCCACAAAATGAGAACTCATAACAAGCATCTTGTTGACTCATTAGTTCCACAGATGTGAGTAAAACTTTAAATAATGGTTGAGGCCAAACACAAAATGTTTGCGGACACGGGAGCTTTAATTGTGTGTGAGTAGTCCATCATGTTTTGCAGAAGTTTGCGGGTGCCTGGGCAGGTGTGGTCCAACGAGGTGCTAATTAAATAACCAAAATGCTGCGTGGCAGGGCACTGGCCGCCTGCAAAACCCCGAAATGCATATGATTAACCCACATACCGAGTGGAATGACCCCGTTCTGCCCTCTTGCCGAGCCACCTGGGCGAGAGCCCCGCTTTCGAGGGGTTGCCTGAATGTGTGAAAGTGTGCTTGCATAATTTCATTAAAATAACTGTCAAAAATTTCACGTATGCCCACACACGCGGCATAGGAGGTATCTGCCCCGGTTTCCCCCTCAGCTGAGCCAGGAGCTCTTCAAATTCAAACGTAAAATCCCACCCCCCATCCGTGTCACTGGCACAGCTGTCAATAGGAATTCTGCAGGTGTCAAAAATATTTCAGGCATGGAAGTGCCTGCCTATCCATCCTGCCGCCGCCACTCCTCTCATCCTCGCCAATTGGCGCAAATTGCTTCAGGGGCTGCGGCTTTCGCCTCCACTCCCCGTTCCCGGCAGGTACAGTCGGTGTGTATGCAAAATTAATTTTCATTATTGGATTTTGCGACTTAGACGTCATTATCGTGTTCTTATCAGCACCGATACACATAAATTCCGTTGCCGATGCTGTTTTTACACATTCTCCATGTGGCGCCCAATCGCCCAGAAACCTCTGAAAATTTCCCCACAAAAATGACAATCGATTTTTGTCAGTCTGTCAGTTGTGCTTTCCATTCGAAATTGCCAATGGTTGGGCACATTTATTGCTTAGATATTCAGGTGGGGGTAGGTAAAAACTTCTGAAAACTGAAGAGCTGACTTTTGAAATGCAAGATGAGGTAGTAGTAGAAGAACTATATATTGTTTTAATTATTTAATTGTTTTAGAGTTGTTATTTATGATAAAGTCTTACATTACCCTTTATGAATACAAATCTTTAAGTTGGCAAAATACGCACATGGGAGGCATCGCAATGCTAAGCTTTGAAAACTGAGCCTGCACACAATGTCCATTATTGGTGAATGGGTGTGCACATGGTATCACACATTTCAATTACGACTTGGAATCAACTCAGAGAGTGTGGCCAGAGACGAAGCCCACTATGAAAGACCCCTTACCGGCACATCCGGGCATTGTGCTTGCCAGATAATGAACAAGAAGCCCCACCCGGACTCACATCTTTCCTGGACGAGTTGGCAAACAATTTTGTGGAAGCCACAGAACTAACCAAGCAAATAATTGGCGAAAATTGAATTTTCTCTATGGCCGTATGAATATGAATATGCAGATGCCGAGTATAAGTATCCCGATTGGGCACCGTTTCCCTCTCGAGCCAAACAAATTACCAATAGCAATAATTTGATGAAATTTAATTTGATTCTCGTTTGGGGTTGGCTTCACTCCGTTTTCCTGATTCTCCTAATTGTAAAGTTTTCCCCTTCCCGTCCGGGCTAAGATTTTGGGAGGTTGGCGGCCCAAGTAACCGAAACGAATCCAAATCGAATCACGTCCTCCTCAGGGCAAACTGTCAGCTCGAAGAGCATTCAAATCTTTCGAGTGCTCTTCGACCCTCGAGGTGGGCCGCAGAAACTTTTCAAAATCAACGCCGCTCACCTTTGCCGGAAACGTGGACTGACTGGGAACGAAGTTGTGGGCGTTTGGAATCGAAATCGAAAGCGGCAGTCGACAGCCATGCCGAGTTGCAAACATCTCCCCTTAATGAGACCAATAAAAGGTCCTCTTGGTTCTCGTCCTCGTCCCGAGAAATCAAAAGTTTTTCCAAATTGCATTTCGTAATCGCAGCGATGCTTAAATCTTTTATGAGTCTGTCCTCCGCTCCGTTCCGAGTTCAAGTGCGACTTTTAAGGGAAAGAATTCACGGGCCTGAACGAATAAAATAGAGCCAAAGGAAAGCGAAATTGAAAACTCACGCACGTGTCGCAGGCGGTCGAACCTTTTTGGGCACTAATTGTTCACATGGGAGAACTTAAAGAATGTGAAAAGGGTTCCAATTCAAAGGGAATTGCAGATGGCGGTGGTATTGGAGGATGGACATATACGATTCGTCTGGAATGCATTGTGTGAGAAAGCATTAACAACATATTAAGGTATTACTTTAAATGTTTTCTAAAGGGTTCAATACTTTTGCTTGCCTTTGTTGTTTTTTTCAAAAATATTTGCTGAAAAGCTGGTAAACAAGTTATGTTCATACTTATAGCTTGCTTATAAAGACGATTGATAAACCGATCCGATTGGCCCCTATATCTACCATATTACCATACTGAACAATCTAAAACAGAACAATTAGTTTTATACGTCGGTTTTAGACTCTTTACAAGTTTAAGAGAATTACTGAATATTTTTTAGAAAGTTCTGCTTATCGAACCATGGACTATTCTCTTCACTCTTAAATTAAAACTTCGAATTACTAGATTTTCTACTACAATTTATACTTCTCCTCCTGACAACCTTTAGTGCTAAAACGTAATTCATTAACCAATCATTGAAAATATCACTCAGCAGCAAACTGCCACCATTAGCGGCAATGCTAAGCACGAAGTGCCATTTATTTTTTACAACTAGGGAATCTCGGCGAATTTATGGCCAACATTTGCCTCGGAGAAATGCAAATGAAAATGCAAATTAATTACGTAGCCGATGTCCCGCCCAGACAATTAATGAATCATCAGTTGAAATGGCGGAAGGGGGTTCTTGGACAACATGCAACAGTGGAAAGTAATCCACTTAAACTCGAATTTGTCAAAAGCATAAAGCTACAATGCTGGCTACAAGAAAGCGCCCGCAAAGGAAAAAATACGAGGAGCAAAAAGTATATTGACAAACGACAAACAAGCAAATACAACCAGAAAAAGGGGGAAATACAAATGATCGCTCATAAAAAGTGACACTTTTTGGCGCACACCCTCCGGACCTCCCAGAAGGCGGTGGAAAGTGGGTGGAAGACTCGCTGCGATTCCCCGGCTTTCATCGCATCCGTCACGGTAGTTCTGTCCTTCCGCATTCGCTTAGATTGGAAATTTGTTACAATCAAGGAGGTGCCGCTGGGAAGGGGATTTACATGGAAGTGCCATATCAAATCACTCAAAGTGCTGCAGATACAACGCCAGACACGGCGAGTTTATTGCCAAATGGTTATCATATTGTTTATAGATTTCGCCGCCCACTTTTTTCTCCTGCCTGGCCAGGTGACAGTGATTGATCAATATGGGCCGCAGTACCTAGCCCGCCTTCCAACTTGGATTGTCAACTCTTGCCCGCGGACGGGTGTCCGTTCCAAATCCGGAAAAGCTGAACCAGCTGCCGCTGGAGTTTCCATTCTTGCGATTAATCATTCGGGGAGGGACGCTAAACTTTTCTCCCCCAAAAATTAAAAACTTGAGCTTCATGTATTTGCCATTTAACTGCGGCGAGCAGTTGCCAGTTTGCTAGAGGAGGCAAACAAATTAAAATACATTTAGGCAGCTGTGGCCAGCCACGCCCTCGTCCGTGCCCCCGCCCACAATTTACGCAGTGCAAACTTATATTTTATGACTTTGATTTGCACACCCAGCAGCGCCCCAAAAGTAGGCAAGGCGGAATGGCAGTTTTCCAGCCACCAGGATCCTGCATGAGGGGCGAGGTGGGAAACTTTTCTCCGGAATGGGAACCCTTCAAACTCAAACACACGGCTGTGTTCTGGGCAAAGTGTTTCGTTTTTATATTTACAGAGTTTATTTTGGTTTTCCAACTGGTGGAAACAGTGGCGAAAGTGTTTCTCGGAACACTCCCCACACTCTCTGCAGAAGCATTTCACATGAAAAACATGAACATATGCCACATAACTCAAACGTCAATTGTATTTTAATAACATCAGCATATACGCAGATAAAAACACACAAGCAAATCAGTCACGCATTGAATTGTCAAACAAGAACTCAAAATTTGCCACAGATGTTTCAAATTATATTTTGTTAGAACTTAAATTGGGAACCGTGTGTATCATCTAGGAAACTTAAATTATTATACCCTTATATAGGAGGGTTTTCTGATTCTGGACAAAGGTGTGCGATGCAGTGATACAGAATTTTTCGAGCCTAAGAGAATATACAAATGTATTTTAGATATGGAACACATCCCAAGTCATTATAGGGAAGTCAGTCTATCTGGCTGTTTATTTGTACGAAAGCTAAACTTAAATTTAAGCTTAAATTAACCTAAAATGTATCTCCGCTTTTGTTTTCCCGTAGTGTATATTTACAGGTCAAGCTGCGGTTTAACTGATAGATTCGAAATATCCCGACTTTGATGTTAAAAGTAAGAAGATTTAGTAAAAGATAGGAGTTTCTGCATACTCGTATTTTGGCCAAACATCCTAAATTTCCTTATGGTCCAAATTCTTTGAAATTATTATTACAAAATATATCGGTTAATATTATAATATCGGGTAAATATGTATATCTCTTACGTGCAAGATTCATCATTGTATCGTATACATAAATTTCCATTTATCACCACTATCTAAAGCGAATATAAGCATTTTTCAAGCCACAAGTTAGCATTTACGAGATATATTAAAATGTATTTATACAGGCACCGAATTTCGATTATAGATACCTGTTAAAAATAATTTGGAACGTACATAAATATTAAAAAGCAAGAAAGAACGACTATACTCGGCTATATAGTACGGGGTATAAATTGAGTATCTCCTAATGCGGAAAAACAAATTTTTATATAAACAGAAACATTAAAAAATTCAACAAGATTCAACAAAAACACCTTTATTTTCCAGAGATATAAAACAATTGCCTATTTCTTGAAGTGTTGTTCTGAATTTTAGCATTCGGCTTCACTCATTTCTACTGGCTCCTCCTGGCCATAAAACCTTCTACTATGTTATTTATGCTCCATTTAAAATGGGTTGAAAATTACTCGCCCATGACTGTTGCGAAGAACGGGAGGGAAGGAGCTGGGAAGTGTGATTGCCATTACCGGAGCTTAAAGGCGCCTCAAATATTTTTTCAATCTAACATATTTCTATCATTCTGAACAAATTTTTTGTGCCTCAGCTTCGGCCCCGTTTTTGCGTCCAGCAGGACAGCCCAAACAATTTGGTGTAATTTAATTAAATGAACACAGCAGCAGGCCAAAAAGCAGCGGGACTGCCAGAGGATCCCTCGAGTTGGTCTAGACTGGATGGCAGGATGGCACGGCCCGAGGACCAGTCGACCGGAGTGGCCCAGAGGTCCTGCTGCTGCTGTCTAGATGAATTCCAGCCCTACCCTGGCCCGGGCCTGCCCTGCCAATTCACATTGCATTGTTCACTGGCCGGCTGAATAGGGGGGGCGACTGATGAACGGGGCAGGACGCCCGGAATGACAAAAGTTAATGCCTAGCAACGTTTCAACAAAGGCAACAGAACAGCAAGAGCAACAGCAACGGCAAAAGCAACAGCCACAGCAGCAGCAGCAACATCAACATCCACTATTAGCAGGCAGTCAAGCTCGAATGAAAATAATAAAAAGCTATGACGAGGCTGATGACGAAGACTATGCCGTTGATAGGCAACCACAGAACATAGGAGGAATGGCTGTTCCAAGGGAGAACTTTAGGTAGGAGAAGCGGGGACGGCAGGATACCTGCTGATTAGGATCGCAAATGAAAGTCCAGTCAGGCCTCCTACCTTTTTCCAACCTCTAAAAGAGAAGAATTTGTGTCATTTTCATTAGTTTCCAAAGGACGATTTCCACCAGCTCGATATCAGTTCGTGCTTAAGACAATGGACAGTTCTGTCTCTCAGATACATTATATGTCAATATTTTTAATAAAATATATACTATGTCTTAAGCAAATTATTTATTTAAAAATAACACTTTTAATTATCTATAAAACTAACCGAGAACCTTTGGTTTTTTAAGTAATTCTACATCTATGAAATTCCTTCTGGTGTGCTCTTTTTCTTGCGTCATCACCAGCTGCCAATCACAGGACCTTCAGGGGGTCAGAAGTCAGACAAAAGCAGAAATTGGCAACAGCTGTCAGCCAACAGAAGGGGATTGTTTTGTGTGTTTGTGCACAGGGTGTCGCCGGGCGTTAATGAAATTGAAATCAATCGAAGGGCCAGAAGACCAAGTGACCACATCTACTGGCTTTTGTCCAACCCGGCAGCCCCCAGCAACCCCATCCCAACCAAACCTTAACTCGTCGAAAGCGTTGGAAATTTTGCAGTTTGCTGCAAAAGCCACAAATTGAGTTTTCTCTCAAAACAAATTAAGTTTTTAACTAAGGAATATTTTCGTTAAATGTTCTTCGGCAAACTTTTCGTCACTTGGAATCGGGGGCCGGGGTTTGCGGGAAATAGAGAGTAGGGACCTTTCCTGGCTTTTCACATATGTCAGCCAAGTTTGTGTGGCTGGCTGGCAAACTTTGGAGCAGCTGACAACTTTCCTAATTGTCTGATTGAATTGATGATTTAATAACTAAAATTTAATTTCTCCGAATAGAGACCTGCCTGCAAGTTGCCTGCGCAAAGTTTGTCAGCTTTGGTTTTCATTTACTGGGGATTTGTGTTAAGTTCGGCGATTCCATGCGAGAGTTTACACTTTTGCGGGGCACCGCCTTCAGCTGTCGGAAATCGCAAGACAAAAGTAAAAATCAATTGGGGCCTTTCCCTTCCTCCACCCGACCGTCTCTGCCCTTTGTAGGCCATTAAGCCGGGGAAAACCCGGCCAACCAAGTCGAGCCGAACCGGTAACAAAAATAAACGGCGACAACATCGATGTGGACAATGCCACAATGCGATTGCGGTCAGGGCTCAGCTGCAGCCCCTTCCTGACCCGACCCGCCTCGGGACACCGGGCCTTTTCCCGCCTGCTTTCCACTTTTTCCGACTTTCCTTCTTTTGGGCCGCATTCGTGTCCGGCTTGCAGCTGGAAACTAAAACACAAAAGCTCCGTCCGGCTCAGGACCTGCACTTAACAGGCAAAAACCGAGCCGAAAATCCCAAAGAAAAACAGTAACGTTCCTGGAAAGGTTTCAACTCTGAGCTCGAAGAGTTGTTACTGTGCAGGAGTCTATGATTGAAAAATTAAAAGAATTATGATTAATTCCTGGGACTAATACCTTGACTATGGACTATAGGCACCTTGACCCAACAAAATAATTTCAAAAGAATTTTTGCATGAGGTTTTGAATGAAAATTAAATTTATTGTCTGTTTAGTCAGTGACTTCTTTAAATTTAAATGATCTTAATTATACTCTATATTTTTGTATAAGTTTAAGTAATGTTATTTTTTAGGTAACTTAACCTGGATAAGAGTTGCGTGATGAATGCCTGGCTAGTTGAGCTCAAGAGCTCATTTGACCACTGAGGGTAGAACTGCAGGCAAAGTTGCTGCTGGCCAGGTCGTAGTGGTGTTGCCTCGGCTTGGCCCTGCCAGATGTTGGCCTGGACGAGTCCAGAAATCTCAAAAGAAATCAGATTGTGGCTGAAAAGAAACTTCGCAACGAAGTTTAGGCAGCTAATTAATTAAGTTCCTCTCGCCGTCCGCCGTAATCGAGGCCACAATTTGACGTGAAACGAACCACGGAAATAAATCCATCCGCAGACCATGAAAAGTTTAATTTTAAAGTTCACTGCCAGAGGAAGGGTGGTATGGGAATGGGGATGGGAAATTGTTTTAACCCTGTCGCAGCAGGACTTATTAACAAGGCATAGCCAATGTTAACAAATTGCATTATTCGAGGAACAATCGAGACATTCCCCACCTCGTTTTTTCCTGCTCTGCTTTTTTTCGCAGATTGTTTAAATATGTGCACAGTAGGTGGGAAAAGTGCGCGGCCATCGACATATGCATCGGCGTCTGCCGGCGCCCAGTGTACACAGGCATGTGTAACTTCGTACGCTTCAGGTGTTAATGATATAATTTTATTTCGTGTACAAGTAAATTTCATTACCCTTGATAAAAGCCTCGTACAAGGAGAGTCCTCGAGCGACGGGCTTGTGGGCGGGCGAGAGGAGATCCTGGCTAGCTCGCAACCGTTAATGATAGCCATCACTGTCGAGAGCCCGGGGATTACAAGGATTTTTTGTTTGCTCCGACTGCCAATGATTTAAACTTAAATTTAAAGCAAAGTTTGTGTATATATATTTGTTTTTTGGATTCAAAAACATTTCCCCTTCAATTAAATATCTTCAATTAAATGAAAATCAAATCCTTAAGTGTTTCATCAGCTTGCATAACTTTCCTGAATCGATATCCTGGTCGCTCCGTTAAAGGACCAACTGAATCCAGGCAATTATTTTATTTATTTAATTTGGCCACATACTTGTTCCACTCGATGCCGTTTACTCCATCGCATGCCAGAGATACTATTCTTGATTCGAATTCATTCGCTTATTGAAATATTATAGACAAAGGACAAGGGGTATGCAAAATATGATGTTCCATGTTGGGCGCCGGGGACAGAAGGGCCGGTTTCAGCAGCAACTCCGAATTCGGGCTGATAAATATTAATGCTGTGCAAAGTGCGCACTGAGCCCTTGTGGGCAAAGGACTTTGCCTGCCCCAGACCCGTCCTGCTCGTCCTGCTTCTGTCCTCAGTCCTCGGCATCGACTGGCATTAATATTCATTTCCATGGCTACAATAACAGGGGGCGCGCGGCCGCAGGAGGCGTCTGTCATAAAGACAACAACAACAGCCACAGGAAGCAGCAGGACACGGCCGGGACACGGTAGCCAAGATCCTTGTGGGGAATGCGAGTGTGTGTCAAAGGAATTGCTGGGCCAGGATTCACGGAAAAGAGCCGAGAGACGCACTCTGAATACTCGTTGCCCGCTCTTTGACATTCATTTAATTGACTCCACTGTCCTGCGTAGGTTTTGCATTTCAAATGAAGCGAGAATTCAATTTTTGTTTTGGGAAATAATTAAATTTCCACTGACTCGGCTCTCGGCCTAACCACAACACTAGGCATTTAAATATAAATTTAATAAGCCAGCCCAGTATTGTCTTTTGGCTGGAAGCTGCCGCTGGCATTTACGTCATTTTATTTTATTATTATCGCTTTGGCAGGGTTGCCAAAAAAGAATTCAAGAGCTGCGATGGAAATAGGGGCTATTAATACTAGACGAAGTTTAGATACTCTAACTTCTTTTGGGGATAAATTAAATGAACATGAATCGAAATACCAGAAGGAAAGCTTGAAGCATGAAAAGAAGCATTTAAGCTGAGTTTTCAGTTTTATTAAAGATTTCTTTGTAATGATTTAAACCACTTTGGTAAACTTGCAGTTTGTGCCGCTTTTTCGAGAAGAGTGCGGAAAAAGGCAAAAAGCCAAGAGGAATACTTGCCTCTCAGCCGGCGTCCTTCACACTTTGTCAATGCGAGTTGGGTGTGAAAAATGAAATTATAAGCAGAACAGCAGGACGAAGGGAGGACGGCAGGCAGGCAGGAGAGCAACTCCTTTGGCAGGACTCCCCCTGGCTGAGGCGGCGGCATCATCGTCATCGTAGTCAGAATCATGACAGTTGAGAATACATCTTAGGCGCATTTTAATTTCATGCTTTGCTTGGCCCGTTGTCTCCCTTCTCGGGCTCCGATATCTCGACCTTCCCACATCCCGCCAAGAGCCGCCCAGTGCCAGCTGCGGCTCCTGTCTCTCTTTTTGATTGTTGCTGCGTAATGACATTTAATGTCCATAGACAATAATTGGCGGCGGCTAAGGGCTCGGGGATCTTCATGCGCGAGTGCACAGCAGTTAAATTCCGGGCGAATGTCTTCCCTTTGTGTATCCATCTCGGCGAGTGTATATGTTTTGTAGGCCGACATTTGGCAGCCGCTTTTGGCCATTTGTTCTGCCATTGAATGGTCCAAATGGTGACAGGCCCGGGACGGCGGACGGGGGGCTGGCCATAATTTGTGGCCTGAAGTGCAGTTGAAAGCTTTCCCTGTTCGAATTCAATTGTGCGATAACGTTATGAACACGAAGGTGAAACTCGGTTATTCCTCCGCAATAATGAAAGATGTTCCCCATCGCAATGTTTTGTTATAAGCCTAATGGCAGGCGATTCCAGATGGCATGGCATTAATGGCTTGCTATTATACCGCATAATGGGGGATTTGAAGCGGCTCTCAACATGGGTTAGATGCACATGGCGGATTTTAAGGCAAACTCACAATTAAATAGACATATTGTCGTACTTTCAGTATTGTATTTATATTAAATGTGAGGAGCTATCAGAACATCCTTTGTTTCAACCTGACTTTTGATTAAAAAGCATACCCTTCGGTGGTCATGTTCTTCGCAGCTTGAGACCTATTTTAAACCTATTTGAATAATAGCTCGGATTGAATTAGAATATCCCACAAATGCATATTAATTAAGTTTATTTTCAAGCCCACTCACTGAGCTTCAGACTGTCATACCGTTCGGAAACGAAACTGTCAAAAGGCTTTTGTGCACTTGACTGAACGGCTGAATGAGTGACTGGCTGAGAGACTGGTGGACTGACAGCCCGGCAAAAGTTCATTAAATTAATTAATGGAAACTTCTTGAAATGCACTTTCGGTTGGTATCATGTGGCCATTGGAATAGGCCCCTTCGCCCCCGCCCTGCCCTTCGCCGTCCTCCACTTGCAGCAGTCAAAAGCAGTGGCAGGCCAAATCTGAAGGCTTACCTCCGCTCCTTCGATGCACTTAAGCCGGCCGGCTCCCACTTTATGTTGCCCCTCTGGCCGAACCGCCCACTCCCGCTTCGAATTCAATCCAATCCAATCCTGACTTGCCACCAACATGCGTATCCTTCGCGCTTCAGTCGAACAATGAGCCACCGCAGGGCACCACCGCCTCGATTACTTCCACCCCCACCGCCACCGCCCAACAGCAACACCGACAATGCAGGCTCCTTCAAGGACCTCCAGCCGAAGCCCCACCCTGCTAACCGAGTCAAGCCCAACCGAAGTGAACTAAGCTGAAACCCCAAACTGAGCCGCGTGATGCATTTGATCTAAAACCGGCGAAATGGCAGAGTGCGTCGGCGGGGAGGTACAAGTCGAGGGGGCTCTTGGCCCGGGGGCCGAAGAGTTCGTTGCAGGCATGGCAAGTGCTTGAACTTTTAGAGCAGGGTTCGGTTCAGTGGTTTGCCTTATTTAACTTGTTTCTTAGCTTGCTTTCTTGTAGTCGAGAAACGTGTAGCAGGAAGGACTCAATATTTGCAATGAACGGTAAGATTTCAGCTACGATTTAATACAGAAATTTTTCAGGGAAAGCTTCTACATTTAATTTAAATCTATAGAGTTATAGAAAGTATTAATTGTTCCAATATATTTAAAATGACTTTTAATGGAATTCCAAAATTTTCTAGCTAAATCGTGGTTTTAAAAATCTACTGCATTGCCATCTTGAAAAAGGAAATGAATTACCAGGCATGCTGTTTCGCAGGCAAAGGACTACTTCTACATACTAGAAGAGACTGCTATCCAGGGCTGCTATCCACAATACTTTCACACCTTTGGCTGTTAATTTCGTTAGTTTCGCATTGTTCTGATGTCCTGAAGCTGTCTTGAAGCCGAATTCTTGATGACTGAGCGAAAGCTTGGCAACCAGGTCACTAAGAAACGAATATCGGGCTTGGAAATCAAATCAGGCCGCATTTTAATGTCATTTTGACCCATTTGGACTCGTCTTCCAGTTTCCCAATGCCATTGCTGTATGCCATTGAACCCTATATTAAGGGAGAGAAATTTTAAACGCAGACATCGAGACATCTTTTTCTTTAAAACAATTTTACGATTTAGTAAAAAATTATATTAAACACAACAATAATTATTAGTTCCATTAACAATCAATAGAAAAAGAAGACTTAAAAGTTTTGAAAACATACCAATTATTGCAATAAACCACTCCATAAATTCACGCTGCCGTCTCCTGACTCAGCTTTCTGTTGATTTTCCGTACGTGCCGCAACCCCGGTGGAAGGGCAAAAGCTCCTACCCTGCCTCCTAGTCCTTCGCAGTCCTTGGTGCTTAGTCCGAACCGGACTTGGCATAATCTCACACGTAATTTGTATGTATGCGACAGAAATGTCCGATGCACCTGTCGCCTAACCTTCGTTCCTTTTCCCCGTCACTCCCACCCAACGCCCTCCCCGAATTTCCGGCTCTGTCTGCCCCAAGCAAAACTATTGTCTGGCCAAGTTGTTGACAGGCACGTTGACGTCATTGTTTCGTAATTTGTATCCTTAGCTGGCGCATTAGAGCTTAGTTTGTGCCGCCCCTTTGGAACTCCGTGCCTTTCGGAGGACTTGCCAGCAATTGAAAGATCTTGGCAGCATTTTTGTTTATTTTTCTTGGCTGTCCTTTTCGTTTTTATGCGACTTTCCTCTGCGACTGTCTGGGCTTAAGCCTTAAAGTGTAAAAATTGCCATCCTTGTAGTTTTACCGTGCCACTCTGCGTATGAGTGATTTTGAAAGATTCCTTTGGAAGATAGCTGTTGTCCCACTGTCGGTAATGAATTGAAGCCATTTCAATCACTCCAATAAATCATATTAAACAGATTGTTCGGGAGAATGACAAAAATTCATGAACTTGTCTGGCATTTACATACTCACAGTTTCCCGAAAAGCTAAGCGGCTTATTCCTTCCCGCCTTCCTTCCCTTTTTATTCCATAAAAAGCCAGACAGTCTATTGGAAAGGCAGATCCTGTTTGCTGGATTCAGAAACAGAAGTCCCTATCAATGGGAGACGCTGAAAAAAATGCATTACTCCTGTTCATTTGTGGCACAAATAACTTTTTGGAGCGCCGGGGCCATAGTTCACCTGGCGACTAACTCCCGGCGAACGGCCACTCTGTGCAACTAGCAAGCCTTTGCCACTGGGTCCACACTCGAAAAAAGAAGGCCCGGCATTGTGACAAAAAAGCAGAGTGGTCTGAGTGGCGGCAGCAAGGTCCATTACTATTAAAAAAGTTTTTTTTAAAACGCCCATGGAAACTTTGTTTGAGGGGCCTAAGCACAAAGATGACATCAAAGTTGTGGGGCTTAATGTTATGGCAAGTGCACTGGGGGCGAGGCAGCAGGGGGCGTGCAAAGTTCCTCACATGTTTAGCTGCCGTCGAAAGTTAACTCTGGACCGCTTCCTTGGGCAGCCTTTGGCAACTTTGTTGCACAATCGAGTACAAAACTCACTCGACTGGATTAAAAGATTACCGAGAAGATTATGAATCGAGGGATGGGTGGCCTGGGAGAACCCGGAACAGGCACACCCTCCTGTTTTAAAGCGTAGCGGGCTAAATGTTTCCATTGAATGGGAAATCTTCAATGTACTCGTATTTGCCCTTCTGTCAGTTGCAGAAGGTAACCAACGCCCCAAGTCAAATTCAATTTCAAAATTAACCCTCATTCTGTCGTGGCTACCTCTCAGGACCCTAATTTAACGCGTTGACAATTTTTAATTTTTATTTAAAAACTTTTGCCGGCCAACCCTCAATTCAAATCAAATTTTTTCAGCTTCTCACCTCGCCAGAAAGTGTCCACGCTAAAAAAAAAGTTGTTTTCCTCATTACGGATTCCGAAAGGCTCCCTCCCTTCCGGACACCGCAACAAACAACAAACTTTGTGCATTAATTTCATTGCTCGGACAGCAGCTCAGCAACGAAACCTTGAATGACAAACCTCTCCAAAGAGTTTCCCGAAAAAAGTTTTCGATTAAGTTTTATGCCTTCCATTTTTTGCTGTTTGGGTCCACTTCCTTTGTAAGCTGTCAGAGATTTTCAGCTTGTAAAATGTGTGTCTGGAGTTTTTTGGAGGGCGGCTAAATAAAGTGCGCAGGTTGTTTACTCTGGGCATTGGGTGTGAAACGATTGCCCGGGGACTGCCGCTGCAAAGGGTTGCCTGGGGTACTGGGCTAAGAAACTTAATGAATTGGGTCTAATGCTATCTGAAGACAGGCCTAAAGGTGCACATACCCTGAAGGAGGACATCTTTGTGTGGGGAATGAATAAAATATGGCTTTTCTTTTAAAGAGGCTACATTTAGATAGATCTCACAACACAATGAACAATCTTTGGTAGAGCTCCAAGTAGTTGATTTCTTGTCAATATAATTTGTATAATTCTTCTACCGTCCTCCATAATATTATCCTATTTGTATTCCAATATTAAAACGAAGGGCACTACTGAGCTTGACTGAATGACCTGAGCGCTGAGCCCATTTCTCTGATTGAAGCTCTCCGCCCCTCCTGTCTTTTCACGGCCACTGACATGGTTGATCTGGCCCTCATCGATGACCTCCCCGTCTGGACATTTTCTGTTTGCTACCCAGAAAAAGCGTTTGCGACAGCCTCTCGAAAGGAAAGGGCAAAAAATACGCACTGGAGAGTCGGCTTAGGACACTCGCCGCATCTGCCTGGGCCTCCATTTCCGTGACAGCTCTCCCAGGACCCACTACGCACATATCCCCCGGATTAGCCAGGCAAAGTAAATTTCAAAGCCGGCATAAGTTGAGTTTTGTCACGCGCCAATCGAAAAAATTCCCGAAACGAAGCGAAATCGAATCGAATGGCAGGCAAAGCCTTTGCCGGTCAGTCCGAAGAGCATTGAAATGGAAACCGTGTGTGCGAAAGGCGTTTTATGTTTTCAATAAAGGTACACTTCAGCCGCACTACAAACACTCTCCCCCACTCCAGCCGCCCTTCAGCCGCCCACTGTCATGCAAATCTCCTGCCTTGAAATTTTAACACTTGAGCGACTCTGATCCATCGTCCCAAAGAAAAGCTTCTGAGGCAAACATGAAATATGCCGCAGTTTTTGCTCCTCTGCCGGCCACAGGAATGTTTGTTAATGCCACCACCTCAGAACCCCTTAAATCCCCGGCATCCAGGACTCGGATTCGGACTCGGAACTGTTCCCAACGAAACTGCCTGGCCCAAGGCAAATAAATAACGAAATAACCCGGTTGCTCGCAACATTTCAGCAAATAATCGCATAAAGCAATCGGTCTGGCCAGCTGCTGGATCGCATATGATGTGATGCGGTTATAAAGGACATGGAAGGACTCGGGAGCATGAGACGGGGCGCTGGGGCATTGTTTGCTAAGCGATTTGGTTGTGGGCCGCGTTTGTGCACAGCATTAACTGCGGTTTCCTGGCCACAGAGCCCAAGGACTAAGTCGTCCTTTGAAGTGAACGAACTAAGGGGATGTCGTAAATTTTTCATGCCCGACAAACTAAAGGAGCTGCACTGGACATGTCAGAACTGATTGCTTTAAATTAGGAATTCATTTCAATGATACAAAACGATAACTGGTTAATTAATGAGTAAAATCTTCAAAACTACATATTTATCTTTTTTTACAACCTGTGGGAGGTTTTTGCAGAAAGGGTTAACTGTCTGAAAAAATTGTGAAAAGCTCTTGGATTCCCGTTAGAGAAACTTGAGGGAAACAGTGCCACTAAACCCGTGTTTCCACTAAATGCTTACATTCACCCAAAGCCTCTTTCGCTTCAGTTCCTAATCGATTAGTTCACTGAGCCAACATGAGACAAGTTCTTCCGGATTTCCCTGCTTCCTGCCCATCGGCCCACTATTTTCCACTCGAGTGTAGGGAAATCAACACGTAAAATTCCAATTAATTCCGCTTAGCTAAATAAATCGTTTCGACGCAAAACACAAACTGATCATAAAACTTAATAACCAAAGGCACACACACACACCCAGCTCCGCCAGGATAATTGGCCATGTATGGTTTGTGTAAACAGTTTTTGGGCTATTTGCTTATCGGCGGAGGAACTGCGAGCTTGTGAGCGAAACTTTTTGTGCTGATTAATAAGAAAGTCCCTCGAGGATGGGTGGGACGTGTAGAAGGAGGAGCCCCATAGGAAGGAGGCGTTATGGTCGGAGATATTGAGACATTAGCCAGCTGGGCACGCGATTCCGATGCCGATTCCGACGCCTATTCGCATCTTCGGGCACATCGCAAACGCATAAATCCAATTGAAAGTGCTTAGCTTTGATTTTTGCTCTCAGACCCGATGCCGGCCCCCGTATATACCCGTATGTTAATGGTACATATAGGAGTGGACTGGCTTAGCGCTTAGCTGGCCAACCCCGGTTGACCCCCGTGCCACGGTGTAGCCGGCCCGGCCCGGCCCGGATCGGATCGGATCGGTGCGTACGTGTTAGTTTTTATGCTCGGCTTTTTCAACACTTGGACACTTGAGTGTCGAGCTCTACGTGCCGCAATTCCCATCGACAGAGTTATCAGGACATGTCCATATATTGATAAATGCTCCAAGTGAAACGAGCACTGCGAGAAAGAAGATAATCTTGATTATATTGATACAAAGGTAAGCTCTACCAAGACTACTAGCAGAACCTGCTCAGATTTCTGACGGAACATAGATCCTTGATTGAAAGATTCTTTTGTTTCAGTGTATAATCTAGAACTAACCCTCATTCCATTGAATAGAACAAACATTTAGTTGTATGCCTGCCGGCGGTGGAAATTAAGTCACGTCGCGGCAATCGCGCACAGCAGTTGAAAGTTTTTCCGAGCTCCCGGCCGGGCAAGCGGATGAGTGAGATGGCTGTATCAGGAGTGAGCGAGAGGGATTCCGCTTTACTTTGAATGAAAGTTGGCTGGGAGGAAAATGGTTTTGGCCATCTTGAATGCGCTTTGCGAACGAAGCGAATATTGAAATGCCATTTTCAATGCAAATGCAGAATGGCAAAATTAATGATGTTCATTTCCGGCAGCCAGTTTTAAACTACCCCAGAGTGCCCCACTCCGCTCCCACCATCCGAAAAGCCATTCCCCCCACACACACACAGCTTACAGGAGAATTATGATTGTGAAACAATAGACTTTTCGGCATGGTCTGGAGGCCGAATCGTTTGCTGCAGGCGGCGTGCAACAAGATTTTCGCATTAAGCTGAAACAGTCAAACCACTCCCTTCCGCCAACTCGCCACCCCCTCGGAGGCGCCCCATGCAAGGCCATTACCATTTTCGGTTAGCTGCATTTTGTGCTGCAGCTGACGGCGCCGTTTTTGTTTCTTTTGTTCCCCATCTTTGGCAATTTTGTATGCACTTTTCCCCGCTCCAGCTACCCATCCCGCCATTCAGTGCCACCCTGTGCCCACCCAGCGCCTGCCACCCTCTTCTGTTGTTTACATTGTCACAGTTGCCGCTTTTCTTGCATTTGGGCCGGGCTGTATGATTTTGCATTTTATTTTCAATCCCCATCTGAAAGTATCTATCCCTATCCCTGGGCTTTCAAACGTAAAAGACATTCGCTGCATTTTCCTAATTGCCTGCCTGGGCAGCAAGGACACAAGTGGGTTTCTCTATACTCGATTAAATTTAATAGATTTTGTATATTTCATTATACTATCATTATGTCCTTAAGGAATCTGCTTTAATCCTCACACCTCTCTATGCCATGTTTGGAATCAAGCACCAACTTCCTTTCACGACTGGGAGTTGTTCGAAAATCCTTCAAGCACTCGCACACCTGACAGCTACAATCTCAGTACGTTTTCAAATTATGCAATTAAACAGTGAAACATTTTGTGCACAAAACTTTTGTGGGGCTCCGTCGCTGGGGCTCAAACTGAAACTGTTGGCTCCTTTCTCCCCGTGCCACTATATTTTCACTCAACACTCACTTAGCCGCTTGAATAAAATTAAACTCACGGCGCAAGTTTTATTTTTGACTAAAAAAATAGAAAAAAAATGCGCAAAATGAGAAAAGCGAATAAAAAACGAAACATACGAAACTTATGGCAAGTTGGGAATATTTCAAATACTGAATGAATTTTGCACATATTTCAAACTTGATTCCTCTCTTTCACCTTCGCCCCACCCCACCCCGGAGGAAAAGTTTGCGTGGCAAGGCAAGTTTTCCCCGTTTAGTTGTTGTTGTTGCTGGTGTTGATGTTTCACTTCTCGATTCTACTTTTAATTTCTGGCAAAGGGTATTTTTTATACTTTTTCGCCGCCATAGTCGTCGCCTACAGCGGCGAAAAAGTATAAAAAATACTCTTTGATGGCAAAGTTACTTATGGCTCTACTTTTTAAGGAGAGCCCCAGGGGGTATGTGTGTCAAAATTAATTAATTTCATGATTTATGCACCAAAACTTTTCCAAGGCTCTCCGTAGGCAGCGCCATACAGTGCAGTCCAAGTTAAGTGATGCTAATGTTGGTTCACTGACCGCGGACACTTCAGCAAAACAGTTGACAAAATATCAACAAAAATATATCCAAAACCAAACAGAAGTTGAAACCAATCTGAACAGGAAATCAAGCACTTGCACTTCAAATCTGTCAAGAACTTAGACAGCATTTTAGGGCATAAGCTTAAAACTACAAATTTCTTTAAAAAATTTGTGTAAAGTATATATACCTTACTTGTTTATAAATTAATTAAATCTATTTTATTTTAATTTGCCAAAAATCTCTATATTTTTTCAAGTGCCTGGCACTTCTCGTTGCTGGTGTGTAGGTGAGAACATTTATTTCAACGCCCTCTTCTGATTAGAGCTCTGTTGCCCGAGTTCCCCCCACAAGCCAACCTACCATCTTGATTGGTAAAGTAGAGTTTTGGGTTTTCGTTTCCATTTAGCTCGCCTTGATCCCCTCGCCAGCCGGCTGGGTGTGGAAATCCTTTCGGCTGCTTATCGTTTTTGCATTCATTTGTTTTCAATTGTAATTAATCTTGGCCAGAAAAGTTTTCTTTTGACATTTTGTGGCTCCCAGGGCACTCCTTGACTTCGGTTTGGCTTGAGTTTGCCTGGCTTTTGTATTCTGTGCCGGCAAACTTGTCCTGTTGGTATTGTTTTTGCTTTCGGGCCGGGTAGTGGCGATGGCAACAACGTGTTACTGTCACAATTAAAACAAACTTTCTCCACTAATTGAAAAGTGTCAAGTGTAATTTCTTCAAAGCTTGCCAAAAACGAAAGTTTTCATCTTGCTTAGTATTGGATTTTTGACCATTGATTTTTGAAAAGTTACTATTGGAGAAGCAAACCAATTAACTTTTAGAGTCAGTTTTTCAATACAATATTATATATAGTTTAAGCTTCAGCACTTAAATGATTAACAAACTAAGAATACACTGGAAAGGGTCTCTAAAAGCTGTTTGCAATCGGCTTTATTGAAATCCAAGCCACATCAAAGGCATGAAAAAGCCGCAAAAACATGAACTAAACCTTGCCCCTCCTTTCAAAACTCGCGGTAACTCATTACACTCAAGTGTCAACTGTGGGAGAGCGGGAAAAAGTTTCGCCTCTGAATGCCGAACTTTGATATAATAATTTATAAGAATATTCGCAAATTCCAATAGCGGCAATGGCAGGGAAATATTTTCGCTCGAGCTGCCCGAAAGTATGCAGTTCGCAAATGCACTGGCATCGGCGCTCTACAGTGAGTGGGGAAAGTATGCTGGCCAGGCGATAACGCAAATCTACGACACTACGGCTTAGGTGGGGGAGAGCGAAACTTTTCCCGTTGAGAAAAACTTACTCCGAGGCCCGAAAGCCCAAAGACAAACAGACACACAAATGCCTTAGGACCGGAATGGAGACTGGGGCTTCCAGGGGCTCTTAAGCCGCCATTCGGCACTTTGGACTGGCCAAGTATTTAAGCCATTTGCACTAATGAATGCGGTCGCGCATTTTTAAGTGCCCCATTGCCTAGGAAACTATCCAAGAAGGATAGATTTTCGCGACAGAGTTTGCTTACAAAGTTTTCCAACTGAAAATCAAAACTTATTCGAAACACGTTCGAAATTATGCTTGCAATTTGCGATTAAGATACCCTTTAATGTACAAAGGAGGTATTATAGAATTTTGACAAAATTTGAACAAGGTATAGTATATTTTGATATAATTAATATTATTATAATAGTTAACATTAATATTACTTTCATTATAAGGGAGCTTTACATAATTTATAAATTTTATTTTGAATTTAAATTAATATTGTTTTACACTCATTCATTATTTTTCTTATTTTCTTAAATAATTCATAAAGGGTAATGGTGGTGGTGTTCAGTGAGAATGGCTTTCATTTCAAAAGGGACTTATGCATTCGTCACCCATTGGCGTATAAACTAAGTTTTGGCGTTTTGTCACTGAAAATAATTTAGCTACAAAAAATAGAAGGACTTGTAAACAACCTGCAGTTGCTGCAGTTTCAGTTTCTTTGTTTTCCTGCATTTTTCCGACTGTCAGTCGGTGAACTCTTTATTTTTGTTCAGTGGTGGCTAAAATGGCTAATTCGACGCGGTCGTAAAATTGGCATTAAAAACGGTTTATGGAACTCGCAGCCAATGGCACTGCCGAGCGATCCACTTGAATAATTACCAACGAACAATTTTAGCCTTTTTCGGATCCCCGACATCAATCGGGTAGTGGGATAAAGTGGGATCTTTTGTTCTGATTTATGAAAAACAAAGTGCGAATGAACTTGATAATGTTGTTGTTCCGTGAGTGATGAACGATCGGGGAATGGCAGGAGGAGAATCTTTCCGTGATCCCTCTGGGAAATTTTCAGAGCTAAAGGAAAGTAAATATAATTTATGAGGTTCTAAGTAACTGGACATAAATAGGAATGGGAAACATGCCAAAAAATATGTTTCAGAATGTGTTAACTATTTTATTTACTTGGCGAGCGCCATAACAATATTCGACACATTATGAACACACATTACATGGGATGAAATAATAAAATAAAATAATCCAGCCACCAGCACCATCAGCAGTGGAGTGTAATTTATAGAGTGCAACCCAAATGGGTCATATCCACACCCATTAATCCCCCAAGCAATATTCAAATTATTCGAGCAGCGCAGCCAAATTAGATTGCCACCCACTTGGGGTCTACTTATAGCGCCTGTCAAACTAACGGCCGAACTAATCCGCCTGACAACATGTCGCCGAAAACAAAAATAATAGAGGGGCGCACACCTCTACAAGCCGGGAAAACACCGAGTCCGAGCATCGGGAAAATCAGAAAAACACGAAAATAAAAGACAAACAGATGTTCTATTATGGTTTGTTTGGTTTCCCTCGGACAGCACCTAAAAGCACCCAAATCGATCGGCGATCTCTGAGCGGAGAACCAGAAGCTTCCGTGCTCAAACGACGCACACTCGGTGGTTTTCCACTCTCGATTCTCTCCCAGGTGGACACTGCTCGGGAAAACTCAGGGAAATGAAACAGAGCCGCAAGTGCAGCGGGAGAGGAGCGACAAATACATTTCGGGTTTCGTATAAATTATGATCAACACGACCGGCTTCCGTACGGCTGGCTCCCCTCCTATGCTTCTCGCCTGGCAAATTCAATTAAAATCTAAATAAAAACAACATGCATAATTTTTATTTTTCAAAAAATACTTATATTTATAATTTATATTTCGGAACGAATAAAGAGGAAAACGCTGGGCGCTCCATGGACTGTCAAGTCGATCGGCGTCGCCAGTTTCATCTTGGACGTTCTGACTGCCCCACGCGAGCCATCCGCGCGCATCGCCTCGCCGTTTCATTTCGCCTTCGCCCACTCGCGTTTTCACTTTTACACGCCCGAGAAAAGACGGACACAAAGTGCAATATATCCTATATATAGTATATATATACGAAATATTATTCTGCGGCCCAGTGCAATTTTTTGGAAATCATGTCACTTGCAGTGCCAGCTCAGAAGTGTGGAAAATTCATGCAAAATGATCTCAGAAGTCAATAAAAAAGTCCAGGAAAAGTGTAAATAAAAGTATAAAAAAATAGAAAAAAAATTAAATGTTTATTAAATTTGTTATATATAAAATTAGTTTCACTATTGTCTGCTGATTGTATCTGCAGAGCGTCGCGCGCGTATATGTATCTATGTATCTGTGCGCGGTGTGTCTCGGAGTGCGTTCGCATTGTGGCATCGCCAAGATTTGACCTCGCACTTCACCCATCAAGTGAATTCATTTGTCGCTCTCTTCACGCGATCCTCGTCTCCTTCACTGGAACCCCCACTTGGATCTGTGGGATCTCCACGACAAAGAATCGCCAATTTGTCATACAAAAGACATCATTCTAGTCGGCCGTTGGATCCGATATGCGGAAGCTTGAGTGACCCGAACTAGAGCCAATTGTAGTTGAAGTAAGTAACATGCTAGCAACAGGGGCCGAGGTGGCTGACAAATTCCAGCGTTACTTTGGGGAATACTAAATCTGCGGATGCTTCGATATTTATGACCCACTGAACGCACAACATGTGCGCCACATTGCATCAAAAATAGCCGGCATTGAAATGAATTTAGCAAACACATAGCAAACACAATATCGGGAGAATCGAAAGAGTCCAAGAAATACAGAACAGCCCAAGAGAGCTATCCGAAAATAGGCGATGGAAATATTATTAATTAGTTTTGGACAAACTCTCGGCCTGTGTTGTGTTCGACAGCCCCGTTCCATTAATATCATTATATATGTGGGCCACTGTACTATAAATCTTCCGCATCAGATGCAAATAAAAAAACAAATGTAGCATATAATTAAATTATGTTTCTGATTCGCTTGTTTATAGTTCGATGCCGTTGACAATTTTTATTTGTTTTGCCAGCAGAGTCCGTCCAGAGGAAGGCCAAAATTTATGCCAATCCAAAGTCGGCCAAAATCCGCCGGTGTGTAGCGATGGTCCATAAAATGTATCCAATTAGCAGACCCATGACCCCAAAACTAAAGCAATTTGTCAGGATTCCGGCCGTGGCTTCCACTTTCCGTATTCGAATACGGTTTTGTCATTACGGTCAATAATTACCGCAAGCATGTCAACCGAAATTATTGCCCAGATAGGTTTTCCAACCCCGTTTGCCGCACTTTGGTTTAAGTGTCCGGCCATGTGTTGCAGTCAAACCGCAAGGACTCTTCGTCGGGCGCCTTTCCCTTCCACATTTTACCTACCACCTTCACTTTCCCCCTCCGGAGCTTTCTCCAGCTGCCCGCTCTGCCGGAAATAATTACTCAGCTTGCTTTTCTTTCGAGTGGGCAGTGCGGGTGTGGGGGTTTTCTCCACATTTAATTTATATTATTTGTGCTTCCTTTTGTCTGCTTTGGTCAGAGCTCCTCGTCCCTTTACCTTTGTTTACCTGGCTTTATTAGGAACTTTCTGTCTATGTTCGGCTTGCATCCTGCCCGTTTCGTCCTTGGCCAAGGAGCGGTCCCTGCTGTTGTCGTTACTCAACCACTAAACTGTGTTTTGGCTTTTGTTGCATTCTCGACCGCATTCCTGTGGCTGCCATAGCTTCGATTTTCCAGCTTGAAATGAGTTTCTAATAACATTACCGAGGTCAAAAGGGTATTGTGGAGAAAACGGAGCGTTTATCCAGAGAAATGTTACATTTAATATTTAGTTTTGAGTATTTTCTGTTCCCGAAATGCCAAACACGGCAGCTTGTGAATTATTAAACAACGCTCGCCGCCAACCAACACTTCCTCATATCACACTGCAGACGGATGTCTGGCCAAGTCGCGACTGTATCCATTGTTGGATTTCGATTCAGTATTGATCGCCGGTCGGGGCCAGCCAGGCCAAAACAGAAAAATAAGGACACCAAAATCGAATTTAATGGATGAAAGAGTTACAAGTTACAAGTTGCTAGTATGTGTACACTGTACAGTGCTAGAAATGCTTTCCGTACTTTTCTTTCAAATTTAAAAATATTGAAGAAAGCATGTTCAACTCTATATATATATATGTTCTATATATGTTAAGCAAACTGGAGTAGATAGGAGATGGAGTAGAGTAGGAGTAAATAATTCATTTCTTGATATGGTTATTGAAGTCTTAAATAAAGGACCCTGAAATATTCTTAGTGTAGCTTACCAGCCACACGATATACATAAATGTGTTTTCAATGGCGGCCATTCACTGGCACTACCCACTGCACCTGACAGTCCCTAGAAGCCCGAATGACCCACTGCGTCTGTCGCAAGCCATGAGGATTTGGGTGAAAAAAGTAGGGGGCTGACAGAGGAAGTGGCGAGTAATTGCCCGAGATAAGAATCGCAGATTAGATAAATCGGTAAACAGTTAGGTACAGACTCTGGGCCTGATAAGCTCAGATGGTATCAGTAGTTTCAGTTGGGGGTTGCTGGCTTACCTGTATTTGGCTTAAAGTCAAATTAAAGAGCTATATATAATCTTACTGCGGAGTGGGTTTTGTGTGTGTCATGACTTTGATTACAAAAATCGTATACTAACTAAGGTTGCCTGTGCTAGTCTATAGATTAAGTTATTTCCCGAATAGTTTCTTGTACTAGTTCTGGCTATAAGTCTTATCAATCCAAAGTTTTGTGAATGAATACAGCAAAACTGTATAAGTCCAAATAGCCATTGGCTATATTATACAACCCCTTAATTAATAATACTCGGACCTCAATGCGTCACACAATGCTTGATGAGAAAATGAACCAAATTATAATTCAAGCCATGAATATACAATTGAATATTGGATACTTTTTCTATTTCGGTCTGGACAGGAGATGTAGACCCGATTGTCCACCGCTCAGCCCCATAATTATATCCTGAGGCGGAAAGAGACGTATTGGAAGACCCTTTCGGCTATATGCAAAGTGACACACATTTACCACTAAACAGTCGCTTATTATAATTTGATGGCACAATGACAAACAAACCCACAAGCCCAGCTTTCTTGCGCCCCTCGAATCGGTTATTTACGGGCCGCGGTATGTACATTTGGGTATATAAGGGCATGCCGTGGTACATAGTGGCACCGTGAGGTGGTGTCTGTGTAAGTGTTATGGCTACGGCTGAGAACGGCTGTCCGGTCACACGACCCACAAGTCACCCACTCGAAACTCATCGATACTTTGGCTACGTGGCAAGCTCATTGGTCTCCATTTTCCATTTTCTCCGCTTTCCCGACCAGCGCTGGTATTTGTGTAATGGCACTGCAAGGGCTCTCGGACCCTCGGACTCTCGGACACACGGACACATGGTCGCACGGACACGCGGACAGACAAACGGATATATATCTGTACATATAAATTTGGAGCGGCGACTCGCATGAGTTTAGTTTATATTTATGAGCATTATAGTGCGGATATATCGGAGCGCCGAGTCGATAGCTGGTAACTCTTTCGCGGGCCTTGTGGCAAAATGTTTGGATGGGCAGCCCTAAAAATGTTTGGATGGGCAGTGCAGCGACTTCACGGAAGGAATTTCCCCTTCTTCCCCCGATAAGACATATTCAATTAAAGAGCTCGACAACCTGTACAATCCGCCCGATACGAAAGCCAAACAAAACCCGGAGAAGTGTACTCCGGCGGGAGGCAGTGTTTGGCCAGAGAGCAGCTGAGAATTTTTTACCTGGCGGCAATCAGCGGGCAATTATGCGATAAGTCCTTATCAGCCTATAGATAACAACGCCACTGGAGAGCGGAGAGAGAGCGGAGCATTATGAAATCGGAATAGAAATTTTCGGAACATTAGTTGTCCACCGTTGGCGTCTACGTGCGGTTGTCTCCCTTCGAGGTTTCTTCCATTCGACCTACTCGCGAGTGCAGTCCGGAGTGATTGGGTGATTGATTCGTCCGATAAAAAGACTTTATATCTGTCCCAGATACGGACACTGTGGCATATGGTGTTGTGATAAAAAGTGAACGCTATAGTTGGAGGTATTTGATCAAATATGTAAGTAACTCCTGGGTTAATGTGAAAATAAATGATTTAGCGAGGCCTCCAACTAAATGTGAATTAGTTGGACTCCAACTACGGCGCATTTAGTGGCACTTTGTGGTTATAGAACGGCCATACACTGATTGCAGGGCCTAAGCTTTTAATCGCGAAGACTACAAGCTTTGCGGAACTCTTTCTGTCGTAATGCCAATTCCCTGTGATGCGTCACACTTCCTCGATAATGCAGACACTATCTGGAGTTTCTCTGCAACTAGCAGATAAAAACCTGTTCATCTCAGTCTGAAGTCAGTTGCTGGATATGCGAACGAACATGAACCATATTGTAGTCGAAACTTGGGGCAAATAGGGGAAAAGCAAGCCACAATAAAGCAAACAAGCGACATATAAAAATCTCGAGATAAGATAACGAAACTGCTCAACAAGTGAATAAGGGAGTGTGTGTGTTCCGACCGTAGTTGGATTTTGTGGATACAGTGCAACAGCCAGGGACAAGTGACATCTCTCCGAAATGTCAACTGTCAGAAAGTGGAGTAGCAGCCTGGCAAGACGGTGACAGAGAAAGCTCGGAGAAACGGGTCACACTGTCCACCAGGCCAAGAGCCAAGACCATGGCCCAGATTCTCCGCCCACATTTGCATACAATGGACAGCGTTTGATCATCCCGGGGTGGCATAGGTTCACGGGGTGGCAGGCCCGGGTAGGGGCTGGGAACGACCCCATCGCCCAGGCGGCTGGGCGAAATATTGTCACTAAAGTTAATTAAAAAACAGCCGGGGGCCATGTATCCACACATCCCCCAAAAAACCCACCATTCACCCACACAGGCGAGAGGATAGGAATCTGGTTTAATAAAAATACCAAAGGGTGCCAGTGACGGCGGGCTGGGGCTGGGGGTCTTCGGGGGTTGAGCCCAGTCTTTGGGGGTAGCTCTCTGTCAACGCTGCGTGGGCAAACAAAGGCAAATAAATAGAAAAGAGATACTCAATAATCAATAGATAAATAAAATTACAAGGTGACAGCAGCTGTATGTTTTTCCCATCCCAAGATCCCCTGGTCCCTGGCCCCGTTGTCCCCACTAGTGGCAAACTGTCTCTGTGTGAGAGCTTTAAGGCTGCTGGAGCCCCATCAGCAGAGGGGAAAGCAACAGTGGCGATAACTGCTCATAATGCTGCAGTCGGAGAGCCAAGTCATGCAGTTTACAAATAAAACAGTAAATACTCTTTCTCGAACATCACAAAATTCCTTAGATATTAAACTTATCATATATTTTCCCAGAAAACTAAAAAGGAAAAACAAGGACAGAGTCACCATATCCTTTTAACTTTTTGTCTTTCTTTCTTTATTTTTTTTTATTCGAATCCTTTTATTACAATGGCTAGTACCGGGTATTTATATAACTATAAGTTCCGTCTGTAATCTACAAACTTTACTCAGTTAAAATGCATTGTTTTAATTTATAAATCAATTTTAAAGGCTTGAATTGCTATAAATTTGATTTTAAAATATAGTTTCGATAAATAACACATCTCTGAAACAGACCAGTGTTTAAAACAATAAGCCCTTCGATACCCTGACTTGGATGCGAGGATTCTGCTGTCGTCGCCATCGTTTGATGTCACTAGGATAAGCGCGTGGCAAGGATCCACAGCATCCAAGGAAGACGTGGCAGGAGAAGTGGCAGGAGCTGGAGCATGCCGCTGGCAAGCCGATGACTGCCATCCTAACACGCTTGTTACTGCTCCGGGGTAAAATTCACGGGGTGCAGGGGAGGGGGATGCAACAACCTCCACGCTACGACGACGACAACGATACGGATGCGGATGATGGCGTCGCCATTTGGCAGAGCCCGGCCAAGAGAAGCGGACGGAGCCGAAAAATAAAATAAAACACCAGAGCGCGTTGCAAAAATAAATAAACGAGTACCGTAAATAGAAAAGCGCAAAAATATGCAAGCGTCGGAATTTATTAAAAAATAATAGAAAAACCGGTGAAATCGTGGCGATTATCTGGAGACCAAGTGAAATTTATCTAGTGTTCGGCTGGCCAGGACATTTGTGAAACTTTGAGGCAAAAAGCTATTGTTCTTGAGTGATACCTTCGAGATTAAGCTTCTTTAAAAACGGATTTCTGTACTGCTGTAGGCTTACATTTCTTTCTCTTTTCAATTTCAATTTTCCTCCAATTTCCAATTCCGGGTCCTAACTCAGGACCAATCTTAAAAGATTTTAAAGAAAAACGGATAGTTGGACAAAAATTGTATAGATTTTCAGTTAGCGGCTTAAGTCTAGAGTCTAGATATACAAATTTAAATCGTTTTTTAAAAATCATTAAAATAAGCCTATTTTTACTCGCTATTTTGTTATAATTGGTTTATTTATATTTAATAAGTATCACAAGTTAATAAATTTGTTTTTCATTGAGAAAATAGACTAGAAACTAAAACGGCTACTTTGAAATTAAAAAAAGTTAATTTTGGGAATTATTCTTTAAAATAAACTAATAAACTATGGGAAAAAGTGTTGATTTTTTAGTAAAGACGATCCTTTCCTTCTTTGGGAAAGGAAATGAGAAAAGTTAACAACGAGTGTTATATACTTTTATGACTAATAATTATCTTTAATTTTTAATAAATTTAACATGTGTCACTCACGACATAATCATACAAATGTGAGGTTTTAAATATATTCCAATTTTATAAATTCCAGGCTGCATATATTCAAATCATGTATTTAATACTTCTGTTTATTAAATGTTGAGCTTATAATTCTCACATAATAAATATTTCATTAAAAGCCTAAAATGTTACACATCCATAGATTTAATGCAGCAAACAGGATACACTTTAAAGCCCTGGCTCCAAAGCCAGCTATGCAAAGCACTTGAATTCCGACTGCCCGCTGCAATCGATGTATGTGCAGGCGCGTTAATTAAGGCGCCCATGCCTGTGGCCAGTCAAGTGCGACAACAAATAATTTGATTTCAATTTAACTAATTAGCTGGAGCCTTCAACATTATGCGGCCAACTAGCTATGTGAGCACTCGAAATGCTTATCTGTTTAGCGGCAGCTATGTATGTGAATTTTCAGATACACTGAGACAAGATAGGGTCATGTCTCAAAAATAAATAGATTAATCTGCTCAAACTATATGGGATTGTTGTTTGTCTTTACACTGAACACAACATTTTGAATAATTTGTTAGTAACCAGCTACACTGCTTCTTTAAGTGGACACATGTAACCAGCAGACTGTGCATGTAGTGGTGCGTATCTGTGTTTGTATCAAAGCAGGCACTTCAATGTAGACAGTCGAGTGGGCCCAAGTACTGCGGTCAGTCAGTCTGTCAGTCAATATGCGCTTTTCATTGAAAAGCTTAGCTATGCACTACTCTCTTCAGGAGGAGGGGATCAACTAAAGGAGGCATGGCAGCCATTTTGTCTGCGGTATCCAGAGTGGGTTCTTAAAAAATTAATTAATAATTGCATGGCCATTCATATTACACTTAATATGGTGGAACATCATATAGTAGGCAAAAAAAAAATCAGGTTCTTAAAATACCTAAATCCTCCGATTTGACTGCATTTTTTACATCCAATTTTCTTTCGGATACAATAATAGCTATCTAATTAATTTGTAACTAATTAACAAAAAATGTATGATTTTAGTGTCGCCTTAAAAATAAGAAATAAATTTGAACTGCATTTGTAGAATAGGATTGAACACCTTCAGACGGACGGACATGGCTATATCAATGTTGTTATCTGTTGAGGCTGTTACTGGGTTGGAAATGATTTTTTATCTGGGTTGGCATAAACACAACCAACTGTATTGAACTTTACAGTATTAACTTTACAAATTGTGATCTATTAAACTTAATATTATATATTAAATTTATCTGAAGAACGTTCTAAACATATATGTTAGCAAATCCTTCAGTCATTTCTTTTCTCCTCCTTTTTTCCACTCTTTAAACGAAAATGTAATTACTTATTGACATAAGCAGGCTCCTATTTAGTTTATCCACTTATGTATGTATGTGAATTCAACTTACATTACACACTGGACACAATAGTACATGCCTTTTAATCAGACAACACTTTGTTTTTAATTTAATTACAGTTGAAACACAAGCTCAACCCACTGCTTGAGTGTGGAGCATAAAAAACCGCCCGAGGCTAATTGTCAGAGTGAAAATAAAAACTGTGATAAACAAAGAAAAAGGCAAGCAAAAGCAAACAAAACGGATAAAAGACACTCCTGCCGGGAGCTAAATAATACACAATTTTAATAAAACTAAAACCAGGGGAAAATTAAAAAGCAAGCGACGCCAAATGCGGCACTAAAAGTAATTAGCGTCAGTGGACAGCGACAGCAGAGGAGTTGCAAATAGAAGCAAGAGGCAAAAGTGTAATAAATGATGTTGCAATCCTTGAATTTGCAGGCGGATACACTGAGCGGCATCTCATCTGCAACAGAAACAGCAACAGCAACGGTAGCAGCGACACCAACAGCATTGGCAGCAACATCAGAGCAAGCACGCGACACGGCAGCAGAAGAAGCAACAACAATGCTTACATCGGCACCTGTTGCCCATGTTGCTAATGGCAGCAGCAGCAGTACGAGCGAAAGCAACAACAATAGCCTCTACAGTAACAGCAATTTAAATAGCAGCAACAATAGCCAGCAACAGCAACAGATACAGTCGGTCAAGTATTTAGAGAATCTAACGAGCTCGGGAGCTAGTTCAGGTGCCATTGCAGCGCCAACAACTTTCACAGGTGCTGCAAAAAGTTTTCATCCCTATTTGCGGCCCACTGGCACCGGCAACAACACCAGCAGCAGCATCGGTAATAGCACCAACAGTGCGGCGGCATTATCTACAACAACGGCAACACCGGGGGCAAAAATGTCCTCGACATTGTTTGAAACACTTTTGCACAACCAAATAAATTCCAGCCCGACGGCCCCGACCGGGCCCCCACTGCCAGCAGCAACACCAGTCATTGCAACAACAGCAACACCCAGCACCGCAGCAACCGCAACAGCAGCAACTGCAGCAGCAGCAGCATCGGCGGTAATGCCGCTGAATTCCAGCATTAATTCCAGAACTTCATTAGGCGAGCCGGGTGGCATTGTTGCCGTTGCCTCAAATCGGTGAGTTCAATTTTTTCGCATAGGCTTCTGGCTAATGCGGGCTAATTAGAATCAAATGATTTGTAGTTGCTGCAGCTAGGTTTTAAGGGAAAACTGCGAAATTCCTACGAAATTAGAGCATGGATTTAAGTTGTTGTACCTACATATTTGGTGATGGATGATTAGGTTTCCGTTTAGTAGTTGTATTATTTTTTCCATGAAAGATTTTATGCTTCAAATAAGTAAAACCACGTTGGTTACTTGGTACCACTATTTATTAAGGATGAACTTTATAGATACGATGGATAAAATTATCTGGTTAAATTAGTGGGTTACAATAGGAGAGATGATATGAACGATAGAGAAGCTTATTGTAGAGAGAGATGTTTTAATGTGCCAGAATGGTGCACTGAATTATGTAGCTTAACTCGCCAAAACCCTAGAAAGATACTTAACTTCCACCCACTGAATAGGCTTCAAGGATCTTGAACTCAGAAATATTATGTTCGCCCCTTAAATTGGTCAACACATCGACAGTATAGATTCCATACAATACCTTTAATTTTATCATCTTTTCAAGATCCTCTAGCGGCATTTTCATCTCTTCCCACTTTGCATATTACCTTGCCTTTATTGAGCATTTCAATTTCCTATTCCTTTCCTCGATGGCACTGCCACCCACCCACGACTCGGGCTATCACATTTCAAATGGTTATTTCTCGGACGTGCGCCACATTTTCTATTTGCGGGCTTCCTCTGCCCGGAAATTATAAAAATTTACACCGAATGCTGGATCACTCGGCGGCCCACTTCTCAGACTGATTTAATTAAAATAAGTGACAATATGCGTTGGCCCAAAAGGCAATAGGAAGGCGGAAATTTCCAGGAGCCGGGACGTGAGCTGAGGGCTGGGGAGAGTTCACGGTTACCATCAAGTGGCTAATGATAATTGGCATTGCATTAAGGTTATTAATTGGCAAGAGCCATCAAGGCCACAATTTTCACATAGCCAGTCATCAGCGATAATGGCGGATGATTATTGACAGGACATTGTAATTATAATATTACAGCATCTTCATAATGGCCAAGTAGTCGCTGGCAGAGCGGGTGGCCGGGTGGGACCCGGAATGAAAAAACTCCACTATCATCTATCTGTCTTTTTCTGCCATCGTGCTCGGCCATTAAATAATAAAGCAAGAATTATTAAATTTATGTCGGGTCATTTTTATACGGCCTGGATGCTCAAGCTTCCCGGACTGGGCTTCATCCGCCGCTGCCCAAGCTTTCTGTTCCAGTTCTTGTAAATAAATATTTTTTGCTTCCTCTATCTTTGAGCCGTTTGTTTTTGTTGCGACAGGCGCGGCATAACAAACTGCCATCATAAATTAAGTGCGACGTCACTGCAATGTCGCCACAGCAAACCGTGGTATAAAGGGTCCTGAAAATTTAATTGTATTCACATTAAAAAAAAAAGAATATAGAGGGATTCGATTTAAAGAGTTTAGAGTAAATTGCTTTGTCAGGTCAAGCTACAAAGGTAATCCAAAAGTCACAGTTAAATATTTGAGTAAATATTAATAACATGACTATGGAAGAATTTAGAAAGTCTTTAGCCTTGGCTTTCATTCTGTATACTTATGAATGTTTTTTTTACCACCACATTTTTATTTTTTGGTATACATTTGTTTTATATTACATTTTGGCAATTAACTTAGTATTTTGTCTTATTATTGTCTTATTATCCTTTATTCACTAAATAATAAAAGGTATTATAGCTAAAACTATAGTTAATATTTGTAAATATATTTAAATAAATACTATGGTAGCCCACAGTGTGCTGATATAGTATTCACTTCGGTGACTCTTCAAGCTGTTGATTCGCGCATTGAGTGGCTGTAGCAACATCGTCATCACCGGTCACCGTCATCGCCTTGAAAAGCACCTGCTGTCCCCCTGTGACCGAATTCCCATTTCCCCATTTCTCCACGCCTTCTCGCCTTCCGACGCGCCTCAGTTCCCGCCGCAGGCGATTTTCTCATTAAGCCTGGTCGCATTTAAATGAAACTGAATTATTAATGCACAGGCGCAGCCCCGGGAGAGTGTCGAGGAGAAGCCCGGGAGAATGGGATAAAGAGAGATAGTTGGCTGGGAAACTGGGGGCTGTGGACTCTCTCCCCGAAGGATTCGCGCCCGGCTGAAATAATTGCCTCGGCGGCTCCAGGGGCTCCACACCTGTCGCTGCTCTCTGATTCTGTGAATTTCCATATCTCCCTCGGTCTGCCACCTTTGTAATTTTATTTGCTTTTATTTTTGGCGCCTCTTATTTTCTTATTGGCCCGAATATGTGTGGCAACTTACTAAGGAAATTGGCCAAACCAACAAGTAAGCGCTTGCCGTTTAGAGATTTATGCTCGGGGCGCAGGACTCCCTCCCCCATTGTTGCTGCTCCTGGAGGCAGGCTTGAATTTATCACCTTGACATAGGCAATTTGGCTCGTCCTCGTTCCGGCTCTAATAGATTAATTTCGTTTTGTCCTTCGATGTCCCGCGGCTGTCGCGCGTTCACTGGATTTTCACAGGCGTTTCACTCGGCGCGGCACCCAGTTCATAACCGGATAAGGACAAGGGTGGCGGGACCCAGTTTGGGCGGGGAAAGATGAATGGAGCTGCAGCGCTGAAATTATTTTCGCAGGAAATTGGAAAATAAAGAAATTTAAAAGTAAATTGAAAGTAATTTCCTAAATGGCATCGTTTCAGATGACTTCGTGAGATAGCTCATGCCAATAATGTACCAAATCATGGGAGATTGTGACGCCCTCCTCCGTAACTTCAACCCCCTGTTTTAGAAAATTAATTTTATTAAGATACCCTTACTTTTTAGTCATCAGATGTATAAATCCTTTAATGCCTATGTGTTTTGACAATTAGAAACACAAATCTGTGGCATTGGTATCATCCTGGCAATGAACTAACCAACTTACCCGCTGAGCCAATTAAGTGCGGAAATTTATTGGCCCAACTGCTTGACAACTTGTGCTTACGGCAAATCAGCTCTGGCTCTGTAACCGAGCCCCGAGCAAATTGACAGCCAACCAAAAGTCAATTTCGTACACCATCAGAGCACCCAATAAAGCCCCATTAGGAGCAACAGCAACAGCAACGGCATCAGCAAAGTCTGCAATCGGAAAAGGAAAACTTTTTGGGCATCACCCGAAAAAAGCAGAGCACAAAAACCAACTGAAAGTGACCTCAAAGTGGAGCGTTCAATGCGTTGCCTTTCAGTCACTCAAGGACCCTCCGCCCGCAGTCCTTTCATTCCGTCCTGGCGGCTAGAGACACACAGAACGGTCAGCCACGAAACAAGAGTAAAAACGTTCACAACTTTTTAGATTAGATTAGTTTGCTAATAACAATTAGTATTTGTATTTTATGTTGTTATCCAACAAGCGTTCCTAGCTGGTTGTTGCCTTACTCCGGGTCTCCTCTTTTTTTATGGTCATTAGCAAATGAAGTTAGGGCCAGAACAATATGCTGGCCAGAAAGTTCAATGGAGAAGTAAATATCCGCCAGGGATTCCAAATGACTCTATTTGCGCACTAGATAAATGGGGTCTTCAATTGGAAATTGGCAATTGTGAGGTCCTTATCCACGGTCTTGGTATAGTTAAATATTAAATTATATTAAATAAGATTACAGATATCAGAAATTTGATATAAAAGATGATCATTTTTAGCGAAAAGATATCATTCGCATTAGTATCTTAGGGAAACCTTGCTTATTTTGTCAAAGATGCTAGCCCGGCACTGCTTCAAAATTATCATTGACATCTAAGGGATAACCCTTTTAGACCAAATGGGAAAAACGCTGGATGTGGTGGTCGTGGGGTCGGCAGCCATCGAGTACATTACGTAAGGCCAGTCCTATTCTAATCCCGTAACTGTAAGTCTGGTACCATCCACAGACATGTAGCCGAACTCCCCAGGCCCGGAGAGGTGGTTTCTGGCATGCATATGGAAACTGCTTTTGGCGGAAAAGGAGCCAATCAGAGCATAGCAGCGGCAAGGCTGGGAGCCACCACCACATTCCTGGGCAAAGTGGGTGCCGATGAGTCCGGCAAGCAGTACAAGAGCTACCTGAGCGATCAGAATATCGATACTGGGCACGTGGAACTGGTCCAGAACACACCCACTGGCATGACCGAGGTGGCCCTGGCTGAGGAGGGGGAGTTCTACAGGATCAATGTGCCGGGGGCCAACACATCCATGACCGGCAAGGACGTCTCCAAGCACAAGAAGATCTTGAACAAGTCCAGCGTACTGCTCTGTCAGCTGGAGTTGGACATGAAGACCACCGCCTGCGCTCTGCGCCAGTTCAAAGGTGGTGTCTCCATCCTCCACATGTCTCCCATGCAGAGGGACATTCCAACCGAGCTGATCACCTTGCCCACCATTTTGGTAATGAACCAGGACGTGGCAGCCACGCTGGCCAACATGGAGGAACTTCAGACTCCGCTTCAGGCCAAGCAGGCTTGCGAAACCCTGATTGATGGCGGGGCAAACAGCGTGATCATCCTCATGCAGGACAACAGTGCCGTCCACATGTCCAAAAGCGACAAGGCGATGTGCACCCGAACCCCCGCCGGCGATGTGCGCCACATGGCCGACTCCACCGGGTCGGACGACGCCTTCATGGGCAGCCTTGCGTACCACATCGCCAGATTCCCGAAGCTGTCCCGCGAGCACCACATCAGTGCGGCCAACGCCTGTTCCGCCTACTCCATGGGCATCCGGGGCACCCAGCCCAGTTTTCCGGGCCGGAACTACGCTCAGGACAACCTTGGCAACGTCACTCCCACCTTCACTGTGATCGACGAAAACTCCGAATTTGGGGCCGAGGGGGAGAAAAAGGAATCAAATGAACAACAGAAACCGGAAGAAGCGGCACCACCCCCACCTCCTCCACCAGAGATTCCAGCGCCGGAAGAAGCTCCGCCCGAAGCGAAGGCCATAACGGAGGAGGAGGGAGGGGAGGGAGAGAAACGCAGCACTGTCGCAGCACAATAAATCCTAGTCTAAGGCTCGATGCATTCATTTAAACTCATACATTTCACAAATAACAAGAAAAAGCCCTGTGTAACATCTTGTGGGAGTTAAGTTGTTGAGTTATGGGAAGTGCTAGCAATGATGAGTTCCTTCTAGATTCTAGAATAAGTTCTGAAAAAGAGTCTCAACCTTTTGCACCAATCTTTCGATTGCATGTCTGCTAAAAATAAAGTCGACAAATATAGAGTTTGTTACTGAGAGATTACTTTACGTAAAAACATATAGAGAAGAGACTGACCCTGGGGTAATCCTAAGCCAGACCATATGTATAAGGAGGTATACGAATTTTTCTTCTTATTTCCATACACTCTTCCAACGCTTTCATTTTTGAATACGTGAATCACGGAGATTATAAGATACTTCTATGGTACTAATGCAGATAAAGTTTGTGTCAACAAATGTTCAAATGTGTGCGGGGAAAAGACGAGTTCCGGATATCATGTACCGGGTATAGAAGTCATTTTCAATCTAATGTAACTTGTGTACTACTGTTACGATCTAATACTAATATTCTTGTCATATACCTACATACGTATACATGTTACTATTCTTAAAAGGTCTAAGATGTCTCTTCAATGTGCTGCAATCTTGCGAACAGAATTATTGTTTACCTTTGAAGATATCGAAACTTTCCAATAGATAAAATTATTTTCCTTAAACAAAATTGCATATTATATTTAGATTTTATCGCTTTTTTCATGATCCTTATTCTTATTCTAGAAAAAAAATTCATAATTCATAACATTCCCAAATCGTTCTAGCATCTCCATCAAAACCGAACTGGAACTGGTGGACTCAAGCAGTCCGGAATCGATCAAGGACCAGCCGGATGCGGACAACATCAAGATGTTCGTCGGCCAGATACCCAAGACCTGGGACGAGACGAGACTCCGGCACATGTTCGAGCAGTTCGGACCCGTGCACACTCTGAACGTCCTTCGCGACAAGGTCACATCAATTAGTCGCGGTGAGTCAGTCAGGCTAAGATACACATAATATCCCGATACAACATAGCACCGGCAGCATACAAATGAGGGAATTACCCGGCTGTTCAATGAAATTTTATAATGTCCATTAATTCGGAAGTCCCCGGGCAGTGGGGTTGAACACCGAAGTAATATGATTATGCTGATGGCTAACCCATCAACATTAAAACTTGCTCACAGCTCGGCACAGGTGTTGCAGGGTAGAAGGAAAGTTTCAGCCGGGTAATTGGCCATAATTGTGCGTGTATGAGCGGGAAAAAGTTGAGCTCATACAGGACTCGCAGGACATGGGCAAGTTGCTCTGGTTAATTTTGGTTGTATTAGAATAATATGCGCATTTGCTTGCAAACTTTTCTCGAAAAGCAGAAAGGTAAACTCCATTATGCATATTTATGGTCTGGAGGGGTTGGACCCGCAGTCCGGACAACGGGTCTCGGCCATAAATGTGCGTACTGAGGTAAGGATGTGGGTTAATCCTCCGAGCAAGAAGCTCGAGCACGACTAACTCATTGGAGAGAGATTATAATTTAATCTTCGTAATGGATAGATGGTCGAAGGTGTTATTGTGAGCTACCATGTCCGGACAATTCAATAAATAATAGGATAAAAATAAATGGCAATATGTTCGTTATATGTTCGTCACTATAACCCTTCGGTTAGAGGAAAAATAATAAAGGGTCTTGCCCTTTCAAGGTTAGGTTAATCTCGCAATTTTTGACCCTAAAGAGTATAATGTATTGTAATTAAAACTATTTAAGAGTTTAGCAGCTTGCCGCCGTAGTCACCCGTGAAAATTGTCCTTTCATTTTGCCCGCATGGCTTGCATGAAGTGCTCGTATGTGTCCAGAAATCTGCATGCCAACGATTTGTATCTAATTATCCCTAAGCTTGGTCGACTTTGTCGAGATGCATGCTGGAAATCCCCTACTGTAAGCAGGAGAAAGCAAACAAATGATCATAACTTTTGTAATGGTCTTAGTCAATAATATTGCATTATATAACTTATATATACAGTACAGTAAATATATGCCGTTCGTTTTGTTCCATATGTTTTGTGCAATTGTCTATCGATTTGTTTGATTTGTATTCGATTTGTATTCGATTGTTTCATTTTCGTTTGCAGGGTGCTGTTTTGTCACCTACTATACACGAAAGGCTGCCCTGCGCGCCCAGGATGCGTTGCACAACATCAAGACCTTGGACGGGGTAAGTACCGCCCACCATTCCACCACACCACCTTGCCACCTTACCACCCACCCACACACACACCAACACCCATGCAACACAACCGTCGTGTCATATTTGTAGCTTTGAGTTTTGCCCGTTTTCCTGTTTTCCATGTCCATGTCTGCGTGTCTGCCTTTCTTTTCATATTATATATATCCTTTATATATAGAAGCATATATGTGTGTGTTCTGGAGAGTGTGTGTGTATGCGTTTCTTCGTAGCTCACCTATACATATGCAAGTGCAGTTACTGTTTGTGCGCCTTTTTAAATAATACAGCTTGAGAAAGTCAACCGCTTGCGTCCCGATCGATCGATGACATACTTTCGATGCATGGTTCTTCGAGTCCTGCGACGGGGTGGGAGAGGTAGAGGACTCGAAACAGGTGCAAAAAGGGCGAGGGGGTGTTGGTATATGGCCAACACAAAATGTAATCATCAGTCAATTAGTAGATTCAATTATGAGGACAATCTCGTTGTTAACGTATTAAATGAAGCGTTCCACGCACAAGCAAACACACCAAGATGGCAGGGAGGACGGATCAGTTTTGGGCGGAAGCTCAAGGGGTTGGTATATCCACATAGTAGTCATTACCCTGCACAGTGGAAAAATATGCTTCTACTTTAGGATAATACTAGTGTTAGTACGGAATTAATACAAGGAAACACATTTAGTCCTTATATGAAAAACGAAGCTTAGAACAATCCTTCAATGCTTTCTTCAATTCTTATATTTGAGACTTAATATTATTCTCTGATTAAATTCCATTATTTAAAATATTAAATGAATGAAATATTTTATATATACCGATATACCGATTTTATGAGACTATTTCCAATGAATGGCACATCTTAAAAAAAGGTTTTAATTGAAAGTTACTAAAAAGTTCATCAAATGGTATATTTCTAAAAAAAATTACCATCAAATCTTGAACCACTGTTAGCACTCGACCCATGATTTACATATTCAAATCGTTAATGGAAAATCCATATAGGAACGTTCGGCTGGCACTAAAACAAAGACTCCGCTCCCGCTTCAGCCCTCAGCCACACGCAATTTAGTGGGAGGAAGGAGAAACAGGAGCCTGGCCAAATGGCGCCACGTGTGTAATTGTCAAAATAATGACCACATGCCCCATGTGTTGGTGTGTGCTTGAATGGAAGGTGGAACTTTGTTTGTATAAGTAAGTGCCTGGATGTCGGGCAATGCGTGGGTGTATGGGCATGTCAGGCAGAGTAAGTGTGTCTGTGGGTGGGCATGTCTGATCCTTTAATGCATTTGCCAGGCTGCCCTCAGCAGAAAGGACATCGATGTCCGCATCGGCATCGACGTCGTCGTCAACTCCGAAGCTACTTAATTTACCTGAAATAATCGATAGGTAAACAGACGTTAAAACGTCGGCATTTCCACACACTCCCACACACCACCACCCCACTCCCACACACAATAGGAAGAGGCTCAGCTTGTCAACGGCCACAATAAATATTTTGTTTTGAACCGGCCACTTCTCTCTCTGATTTCCCCTCACTTCTCCGATTGCTAAGTGTCCTGCCCAGGCGATGTCCTTTTCCTGTTCCGCCTCCGAACTTTTATTTTCGGGCACGTGTGAACAGATACAGTTGCAGTCATACAGGCGGACTTCGACAGCATTTAATTGGAAAGCCTGAAAGTATGCCATGAATGTTTTATGAGCCAATTTTGGAACTCGAAGGCTGCCCGTTTATTAAAAATGCATTCCGATTGTTTTCCATTTATTCAGTTTGTGGAAGTTGATTCGAGAAAATAATTTGTTTCAGCTGTCGAAGAAATACTTAATTATATTTTAGCTAAATTAAACAACTCCCCCCCTTAACTGGTAATCTTGTTAGATGCATTTAAAAAAATATTTCTTTTTCTAAAGAATCCTCCAAGTGGACAGTAAGAGGATTTATTTTATAGTGTTTCCCATTTGGTAACAAAGAGTTCCGCTATTTTTGTTTCAAACCCCAAAACCAACCACAATATTTGGACAGCTAATTGACAATCAGGGAAGAAAAAATATACTATATTTGACTTTGTACAAATCGCATTAAATTGAAAAGGGTAGCCGGGGCAATTGACCAACACCAGTATAAGCATAGAAGCACGGATGTATCCACACTTGCAGGACTCGCAGGACTCTTGGCCAGACAGACAGCTAAATGAAACGCCAGAAACGACCAATTCAAAGCCAGGCGGCCATTTTACTCATTCAACTGTCAATTTTGAATAATAGACCAGCAAAATGGCGCAACAATGTCGGGGGCTGGACAAGGACGAAGGTCCTAGTACTGGCGGAGCAGAGGCAGTGACATTTTCTCGTAATTTGTGCAGAAGCCTTTTGACTTTTCCCAGTACAGTATGGTCGGGTTTTTGTGAAAAAGGATGCGGCCGAACCTCAACCCCAACCCATGACCATTTTATTTCAATTTGCTGAACAGGATTCAGTCACTCAGTCAGTCACTTGGTCCTTCACCTCTCACCGCCAGTGCCAATAGAGAAAGTTTCTCGAAATGAAAGCTCCATTTTCTAATATCGTTGTAAGTATTATTATTATCGTTTGCGCTACTCGAACGTTTTGAATGAAAAGTTAATTGAAATCAAAGTAATGGTCCCTGCCTGACAGTGCTGAGGACCCAGGTCCCAGGACCTTATCAGCTTGCCAAGCAAATGTAAAATAAATGGGAAATTTGTTAAAAGCATCGCATTGAATTGCATTTTTCAAGTGCTAATGGTGGCGTTAATGAAATGGGGTCGCCCGCTCCTTTTTGTTACGCCCACTTCCACTTATCAGGATCCCTTTTCCAGGATATTTCATTAGTGCTTTGCATTGGGACTGGCCAAAGTGAAATCTAATGAAATCGAAATACAATTGTGAACTTCAATAAACTAATGTAGGCATTGTTCTAGTTGGACAAGGTTGATCTTAGGGGGATAACGGTTAAGGGAAATAGTAAAACATTAGTTAAATGGTGGCCTTAAGAAGATCTCAAATAATGATACTTCCTTGTCGTTTCTATTTTCGAAACTAAAACGTGGAAACTTTCATACCCTACTTTTAGCATCTTTAATGCCATACAAAGCAATTTAATTTTGGGAGCAAAGTGAGGGAACTTTGCAATCGAAGACCCATCCGCACTTATTACTCGATTTTTTATGGCATTTTTCCATTTTTCTTTCTCTTTGACAGATGCACCATCCCATTCAGATGAAGCCGGCGGACAGTGAGAACCGAAACGGTAAGTTCCTTTTAGTCTTTAGTCATTGTCTCGGGCCATATTTGCCCTGTCTTCCCATCCTTTCCTGCCAAGTTTATCCTTCTTTTTTGAAAGTGTACGGCTGTGTGTGGGGGAACGAAGCCTTTTGGGCTTAATCAGAAACTTGCATGAAGGACATGGAGCTGAGTAGCATGTAGTGTCTGTATTTGATTACACAAAACAACGCCGGCAAAAAGAACTCGAATAGAGAATATGGCAATGAAAATGAATAATGCCCAAACTGACAGGCAAAAAAAAGGAGCAGGATGGGGGCGAGTGGGGCGACTAACTGGCTACAGTCCTGCATTAGTTGGATTGTGTGAGACCAATAAATCGATTAGAAAGTGTGCTGAGCGGGCAGAGAAGCCTTCCGAATCAAGAGGGCAGAAAAAGTGTCTGTGTCTGGAACAAAAGTGATGAAATGTTGCATGTACAAGGGATATACATACTTGTACATATGTATAATAGACCGATATCTAAGTTTGTAGCGAATCTGTGTAGAAAATGTATATGATTTATAAATGTATGCATGAAGTCGCTGATGTGCTGCATATCCTTTCAATGCATATCGGCACTATCCTTTCCACACCTATCCCTTACACGAACAACAATAACGCCAAATAAAGTGGCAATCTCAGCGATTCTTGCAGCTCCTTTGTTCCGGAATTCCAATCGGAAAATCGTTAGTACGCCTTCTGACTATCGCAGAAAGTGGAGCCGATGGCCCCGACTCTCCTGCCCCCACCTATGCAATGCGTTTCCGTTTCCGCTTCAGACTGCGAGTGCAAGTGTGTGGCGACTCTGGTATTCCTTGGTGTTTTTCGAATTGCCGGAGTGCAGCGGAAATGTTTAGGGCATCGCTCGCATTCACCTCGGTGTCCATCGATTGCAGGCCCTCTTTGTGTCTTCAGTGGCCTTCCTCTGCTACGGTTCTCCCCCGGGAACTTACATAATTGCTTTCCTTCTGTTTCGATTCTGTTCAAGTGGCTCAAGGGCCAGATCCGTTTAAAAAAACCAATGATCCGAAAGCCATTTGGATGTATTTTTGTTCGGCCCGAGATTACGAGAGTGGACGCGTGACAAAAATAAATCACAAAATTAAAAATACGTAGCACCGAAATTTTATGGTAAATTAACGAAAAATTGGCACCCATCTGAGCAGGAAAGCACTCTGGTTCTCTCGCCTCGTAAACCAAAATATTAACAAATAACGCCGCTCGGAATTAAGATAAATGGCCGAGAGTGCGTTAGCAACAAAAAGTGTCTAAACATTCAGCGAAGCCTTTGCTTCTCATTGTCACTTGCAATCACATCGAATGGACATTCGGTGAGAGGTTTTAATTAATGGAAAACATATTATTAGTGGCATACCCTATTCAACAAATTCTATAACAATTCAGGGCTTAAAATAACTTGCAATTACAAGATATGATTTACTCTCCACAAAAATGTCCCTAAATCATTTTTCAAGCAAGGGTATTGCGGCGGAATACATGCCAAACATTTTCAAATGCCACACAAATATTGCAAATGCAACAAGTGCAGGTCGGTTCTAAGTAGTCTGTATATGCATAGAAATATTATGCACCCTTTCCCTCGGTGCCTCGCCCTGCCACTGTATCTTTCTCCGAATCTATCCCCATCTCACTCGCTTGTGCGTGTTGTGCGAAATGTTTTGGCGACACTTGACAAAATGCCAGAAATTCTAAATACTTTTAGCTGCCGTTTGTCGTCGTAGTTGCTGCTGTCCGCCTTTTTAGCCTGCCCTTTTGGCTTGGCTCAGAATGCCTGTTGGTTTTGTTGTTCTGGCTGCCGTCCCTGTCCGACCGCCATCGACTGCTGTCTCCGTCCTTGTCCTCCGATTTGGCCAGAAAGCCAAATTCACAATCAACTTAAATTAATGAGATGCCAGCCGAGTCCAAGTAGATGCATCCAACAGTTTATTTATGAATACGATTTTGTTTATATGCCTGTTGGCTTTCGAATTAATGGGTTTATTAATTTGCAAATTGTCAGGTGCTGACAGTGTCAAATCAATTTGGAAAAGCGCAGCTTATGGTCGGCAGAGGTCGAAATAAATATTCAAAATTTCATTTTGCTTTGGGATTTAACAAACTGAATGTGATTTTTAAACTGTACAAGTATAGTAAGCTCCAATGCACAACCTCGCACAATGAAAATGCTTCTGCGGCGTCAACAGCTTAAGTGGCTTCTGGTTCGGAGGCGGTATCTTTAGATCTGAGAATGCATTTTCATGTTTGCAATTTCAGTTGGCAGATGTGTGCGACCCGGTATCTGCAAGATACTCGACGCTGGGCGCATTAGCACACTTTTCGATTCAATTATAAAGCGTTCTGCGGGCCCCGCCTCGCGAAAACAAAGCGCTTTTTTATGTTGCGCTCGCCGGCTTCGCAAGTCCGTTCCTCAATTGATTTTCGTGCGCCCTGCTCGACGTGATCTCCCGTTTAGATACATCTAGTAGATACAGATACACGTACTCAACGCCCGACCAGTGTCTGCGCTGGCTCGTTTTTTCTAGCTCTGATGTTAATTGCTCGCGTCTCGAAACCTTTTAGGTCGTTGCGATCTTGTCAAGTGGGCACACAACTTTGACATGGCATTAAATTTGTTAGAAAAGTTGTTTTTGTTGCCTCAAGACGTGTGATGTTGTCGGACTGAGTACTGGGAGGAGGAGTCGGTTGGCGAGACTTGGGAAAGCGCTTCATAGCTTTATGAGGTATAGAGTATTACAGGATTAGTGTTTTAAGCCTGAGTGGAACTACATAGAGAGAAAATAACCCTATGAGTAAAGTTGTGAACAAATAGAGTTACTTTACCTCTTTGCAAAAATATATTTTATATTTTACAAAATAAGTTTTCAAACATAAACGCTTAAAAAAGCCATAAAAAGTATTAATTCCCTTTATAATCGCCCCAGCTTAATCCAAAGCCAGTTGTTTAACGACAATTAATTAAGTTTGAAAAAAGTGTGCAAACGCTCGTTTCAATCAGCAAGTATCCGCTCCATTGGCCGGAAAACCGCTGAGTCAACCCGGCACTAATCCGAGCGACAGAGACAGAGACACTCCCAGAGAGAGAGTGCGAGCGAGTCACTTCTGTCAACTGACTCTGCTATGACTCTGCCGCCAAGCAAACATAAATAAACAAAACGGCAAAAGGCAGGCAACGAGCGTACCTAATTGGCCTTAATGTGAGCGAGCCACAAGTGTCCGAACAGCTGTTCCGAGAGAGGGAGAGCACGGCTGGCAGAGAGCGATCGGCCGGCAAGCGCGGCATTGCCAGCCGCGAAAGTATCTCGAAGTGCAGCGCAATTGATCCGAGGGGCCGCTGGGGGCTTTTGGGGTTCGGTTTTCTGTTTGCAGGCCGCACTCAGTTCAATTCAGTCAGCCGGTTGATCGCTGTGATCGGCGATCGTTAGCTCGCTGCGGTCTTTGCTTTCGGTTCGGTGCCCAGTGGATCCCTTGCCAATAGTCGCGCGCAAGTATCCGACAGATACGTGCTGTAGTTGTCGCCAGTTGTCATTCATTCGCGGCACGTTCGCGGGTATCTCCGTATCTTCGCCGCTGCTTGTGGTTGGAACGGTTGGTTCGTTGGTCAACTCGAATCAACTTCCCGGCGCAGACACACACAGTAATGAAATTCTTTAAATTAAATCTACGCCAGCCGCAGTGCCTAATTGAAAAACGAAACGCTCGCCCAGTGTATCCCACAGACACTGATAACCAATTGAAAAAGCCAATTGATTGAAATGTTCCCCAGCGACTGGATATGTATAAGCTAGTGCTCAATGACGGTTCATTAAGTAATTTCCGATTGCCCACTGTGCAGTGAGCCAATAAGATATTTGTAATAATGGCCATAAATCCGAGACAGAAGTGTAGCTCAAAAATTGTGTCAAGCCAGGAGCTTTGTGCATCTGTTGGCAAAACGTCCACTCATCTGCTCGTTAAAAAAGTTTCAGCCACATTAGAGAACTTTCACATAATTCAAAATTTACCAGACATTAAGTTAATAGGTTTGGCAAATGGGCTTTAGCCAAAAAATGAACAAAAACACCGGGGCAAGCTAGCATACGTCGCGCATATTTCGCATTCGATTCCGACGACGACCAAAATAAATGCCATTAAACATTAATTTCCTATGCCAGAATAGCTTGGCCGACTGGCCGATTGGGTTTGTCATCCGCTTGCCAATTGACAAAAGTAAACACAGAAATACTTATGGCAACAAAAACACGCGATGAAATCGAAAACAAACACATTATGCAAAAAGCCAGGCGAATAATTAAGTGCACAAGGAGCAAAAAACGATAGAAAGAGCAGAGCCAGCCGAGCCAGCCGAGTAAATAAATTATAATCTTTGCGGTTGCAGCTTGAGTCATTCTCGGCCGGCTTCTCCCAGATTCTCTCGAAAGTTTCCCAACTAATCTCTTGCCGCGAACCGCGAACCGGCTGCGGCCCAACCAGTTTTGAATTCAATTTTATTATTATTGTTTAGTTTTTTCGCCCAGAAATTAGCTCTTTCAGAGGCGGCTCTGTTTATGTAATTCTGGTCAGCTGTTTGGTGTTTTGGTTTGAAGTAGCTCCGGGCCGCCGATTCTATCTGAGAGGTTGCGTGTGTATCGACCGAGTATTCGAAGAATGCCACTCCAATTGGAGAAATTTCGTTAGTTGCGTGTTGAAAGTGCGTTGCATTCTGCGCTGCAATTGCCATTTCGAGCTGCAGTGGCAGTTGCACTCGCAGCTGCAGTTTGTCATGTGTGGCACAAGACATTTCTTACGCTTGACGAGCGGTAATTGAAATATGTGAATAATTGCTAGATTTGTGAGCCAAAACGGCTACGTCGTGGAGGAGATGCATGGGAAAGCCAAGATGATGTATTGCGGAGGAAAGTATCTCCGCTTGGAGTTGGTTTATGGGTGTGGGGAAATTATTGCCATCAATGTGGCTGTAGAGTCTTCCAGAGAACCGTTTCCTTTTAAAGCACATGTCCACTTAAAAGCTACACTTGGAGTTTCATGATATACATTTAATCAGAAATTACCCCGAAGTGCTAGTGAATTCGAGAGCTAGTAACCAAGTCTTGACACAAAATGATAACTTGTTATATTAATGTAATTACTTAAGGGTTTTTGTTCATTTTTCTTTGAGGCCTTTTGATTGTAAAACTCTACTCAGAGCTTAATACATTCTTGTGGCCATTCCTAGACAATTGGCATTGTTTGACAAAGAATTATGCATATTTTCAGGGACCTTTGTGGCAGTTGCACTTGCAGCTTGCACAATAGACCGACAAGTCTTCATTGGTCGTCCAATTAGGTGGAGACAATGATGAGAAGAAAATGGGGGACTAGCGACAAAAAACTACGACATTGTGCAACGTCCGAAGTTCTTGGCAGCCGCTGGAGAACCGGAGCTGGAGACAGCAATTAATTGAAGAAATCACGCACGCCCCTGCTGCCCGAAGGGTTAGAAGTTCCATTGAAATCTGGGGAACAAAGACGAGGCGCAAAGTGAATGACAACCAATTTCTCGATGACTTCTGATGGACAAATACGGCTAACGGGCTCTATGACCCAAAAGAGAAGGAAAAAGCATAGTCCGGGCGAGGCGACAAGTTTTGCATACTAACAGATACAAAACGCATTATGTATGCAGGCCCCATTCCACTCCAATTGTGGACGTCAGTGCCGATCCTTGCCTCTTTTATTCGCCAGCTTACCCTCCCTTAAATCAGAGAATTTTAATTATTATTTTCAATTATCGAAAATGGCCCGCGCGTCTGTTCTTTTCAAGTGGCTGCCCATTGTATCTGCGGCTCTGTATCTGTATCTCTGTCTGTAATTAGGGGGCGTATTGTTTTATAATACCACCCCATGCCCTCGCACTTGTTGCGGCATATGGTGCGGCTTGTTTTTGTTTTCAATTCAGTTTTAATTAAATTTCCCATTCAGCTTTTCAGATAAGAAGGGAATACGCTTCCATCGTCTGTGTTTTAAATTTGGGCTTCTGCAGCTAGCTCCGAAAATCAGTTTTCAAGGGTCAAGTGACGGAATGTGTTTATAATTTTCTGCTGAATTATGATCCAGCTTCCCAGCCATTCGGCCGGAGCTTTTAGCTGCGAACTGCTAACTGATAAACTAAACAGTCCGTCGCCAACAGTCTTGAATGCGATGGACTGTCGAGACGCGAAGCTCAAATAAACACCAGTCCGAGGCCCAGACCCCAGCTGAAGGCCTTCTCAGGTAGAGAAGTTCCGACTTCGAAACACGAGTGTTTATAAAAATATACACATATGAGAGTACCATATAAGTAGCCTCTACGTGTAACAGATGCAATGACAGACGTGGCTCGGAAACGGAAAACTGAGCCGAGCTGGAGTTGGGGACTGAAATGATGTTTATTTCATAATAGGGCAGGAAAGTCCTATGACTGCATATGAGATCTTTAAAATTTGTTTTTAATTTCCCATTTGTTGTGCAAATTTAAACAATCTGTCAATCCCATCGGGGCGCTCTTTAGAGATCGTTCAATCTTCATAATTTCCCCGTTCTAGCCTGGCCAGCACGCGTTTCTTATTGTCGTTTCGACACAGAACCCCGAATGGCGGCAGTAATAATGATAATAATTCTCTGTTGTATTCGAACTGTTCGCTTCTGTTGCTGTTGCTGTTGCCGTTGCCGTCGCCATGCGGCTCATCGAGAACTGAGTACACAATGGCTAAAGTACATACGCGGTACAACCACAAGCACAGCCATAGAGAGCAGGAACGGCTACAACTACAGAAATCGAGTAAAATAAACCGCCGAACGAAGCGCAAAAACGGCAGCGAAAAAAAAGCGTCGCCAGCAGTTTGTCACTCAATCGCCCAGACATCAGTCGCGTTTTCGGATCCCCTCCAAAAAAAGCCGAAATATTACTTACAAATAAAACAAACCCCAAGCGCAACGAAGTGTCGAAACTCTCTACGAGTATCTAGTACTGCGGGTACTCCCGATACTCTCGAAGCCGCGTCACTCTAATCGGATTGAAAAACCCCAATTTGTGAGCCATTACGTTTATGAGCACGCGCGTCAAAGTTGAGGGTCGGGATCAGCTCCAGGTATACTCCCAGAACCAGTACCAGAAGATGCCCCCAGAGTGGCTGCCAGTAACAAATCGAAAGAACACGCAGCCCATTTTCGAATATGCAAACGAGGCTTCAAAATGCACATAGCATTTGAATAATTAGCGGACGATAAGAAACCCACCTGGTTTAGTTTAAAGTACAGTGCATAGGGGGGAGGGGATTGCTCAATTGCCAGTCCAAGTACAAAGTCATTTCCATCGAAATCCCCCACTGTACATTGATATATCGTGCAATCGTTGCTCAACCCTATTTACCTGTGGATACAAAGCGGCGATCGCATCGAAAATAATTGAATTCAGAACAATGCATAGAATAGAGAACAGCTGATGGGCCCTGGGAAGGAGATGAGAGTATTGGAGGTGAAAGAGAAGGCTGCACCCCAATAAAAGTTGGCAAACAAAATAAAACGATTTCCGATCCAATTCGCGTCGCGGCTGATTGAGCCGAGTGTGTGAGCTTGGGCTGGGTGTGGCAGTCTGTCAGTCCACAAGTATGAAGTAAATAGCCTCGAGCGAAGACCCCGCTCGTCCCCCACAACACTTTCCCACCTCCAAGGTCAGCCTTCAGACCTTTACTCAACAACTCATTAAACCGAGTGAAACACTACTATTCAGGCGTTTCTGTTTCTACAACATTTGGGTAAACATTCGGTTAGAATTGGAAATAGTACAAATCCAATTTTGTCATTCACGTAACGCTATTTGAAACGAAAATGAATCACCAGACCAGACCTGGGCCTCAAATGCGTACGGCCCTCGGAAAATCACTCAAAGACGAAGTCAACAAACGGAAATTGTCACTTGTCAAATTTTCTTTCGATTTTCATTTCTGAGGAGCCGCACACGAGCAAACTACACAGGGGGGGAGGCACTGACGGTGCAGACCACCATATTAAATACGAAATGTCAGCGGCTCGTCAAAACCCAAAAACCTGAGACATTTTTCAAGAAAATAATTTAAATAACTAGGAATAGTAGGCGGAGCTAGGCATCTTGTGTGGTGGAAAGTATTAAAAATCTACCTATAAATAGTGGGTACTTTCAAAGTAGTATCACTTTCGATGTTCTTCACAGCCGAAACCACCACGTTAGATTTTATCATGCTTCGAATGGCCCGCTTATAATGGAAAAGCGTAACTTTACGCTCTAAATATTTTCATTTAACAACAATAATAATAACAACAAGCACCAGCAACAAAAACAAACCACATTGGGGCACTGTCGCGGAAGCAAAGTTCAGAGTGTAATTGCGAAGTTTATGCGATAATTGCAAGCGAGTTTTTAGCCAACTTAGCAAGATAGCGTCCAAAGTTGGCCGAATTAGGGTTAAACCAAAAAACAGGCACAACTTCAGGTAATCAGCTCGGTTAGAAAAAATTGCTCCACCATTTGAATTCGTCGAGGACCCAGCGAAGCGTCACCAAATGATTACGAAAATGTCAGTCAGGGGCCACAAGCACTTTGGTGGATACACGTGTTCATATTCATATGGCATGTAGTCTGAATTTGTTGGGCAACACAAATCAATTGGTTTTGCATATGTCGCAGCCATCAGGCATCTGAAAATGTTCCACTTTCGGCCACCTGCAAAATGAAAACTCTTGTCAATATTTGCACTTTCATCCGACTTACATTCCGAGAGAGATTTCGAGTGGGGCGAGTGGAGAGAAACTTGTCTATTTACGCATATTTATGTCTATATGTTGGCCACGTACAAACAAGAAGCCATCAGCCCGACGTCCCAGCCTCGTCATCATCTTCTTTGGGCAGTCTGTCAATAGACCGGCGTACGTCAATTTTAGATGGGTCCGAAGAAATCGAAAATAGACAGCCCGCAGCCTACCGGCCCGGCAGGTGGCGGGCGGAAAACCTAAAAATTAAGACTCGAATACTCCCAAAAAATATTCGAAATTCACTCAAGTCACACAATCCATTTGGCAGAATGAGTTCACGAGATAGGAGCGAGGCCTGATTAGTTAGCTTTCTAAAAGCAAGGGTGCAGGAAGAGTCCCTGCAGATATATAGTTCGGATTTAGAGCCCATTGTGGAAATTCCAAACCGTAAGCTGTCGATTCCTCAGCTCAAATTTCACAAGCCCACAAACAACTGGGGGAGTGGGGGGGCTAGATAAATAAGCTTGAAATTTCACAATCGCATTGTATGGTGTATATATTTAGGTGTCGAACAGTTGTTGGCTTGTTTAGTTTTCCAGCTCAAAACTCCGCACTTGGGACTCGGGTTACTTATTTACCCTGGGTTCTCTCCCGCATCTTGAATAAACACAGACGTTCGTTTCTTTCCAAGCTGATTAGAGCTTCATCAGGTGCTATATAAAGTAGAAAGCTTGGGACCAGATGGGAGTGGCTTGTATACTCTAAACCAAGTGCTTATGTACTCACCATTCTTTTCCCAAACATCTGAAAGTGTCTAGTATTGGGACTAATTATTGTGTCTTACCACTCCATAGTATGAAATGCAATAAAAATAGTTTGAGCGAAAGCGAGTCCCATTATATGCTTTTGGCTTATTCGAATCGGTTTTTTCGATGATTTTAGTAGCTATCTGAGCCTCCTTAACGAACATTAAATGCAAAATCAAATAACTGCGCTATGTGATCGCCATAATAATCGTAATAATAAAAGCAAATATCAACCATCTATATGACGGGTCATGTCTGCCACATTAGCGCTCGGTGCGTTGATGGGATGTGCAACAAACTGAAAGTAAATAGTACACAATTGGCGACGAAAAAATCATCGAAAAAATATATGGCGTTATTGCAAAATGGCAAACTGCAGTCCCACTGGGAAACATGGCAAATTAATTAGTTATACAAAAATGGTAGACCGTAAGAGAGTGGGCTAAAAAATAGAAAATACCAAACGGTTATTGTGTGTGCGTTGTATCGGTGCGGCAAATAAAATTCAAATTATGCACAAGTGAATAATTGTGGCATTTTAATGGCAGCCCTTGCGAAAATAAATACATATAAAATATTGGTTTTTGTTTTTAATTTAGCCCACGAGGCCCATAAACAAGCAAAGCAAAGTTTTAGCCCAGCAACCTAAACAAAAAAGGCGCTCGGTAGCCCTTTGATACTTTTTTTTTTCATCTGTCGGGGCGCCATATAGCGGGCAATAAATAACATGAAAAACCCAAATATCGTGGAATGCAGCAATGCCTTAAACAACAATAACAACAAAGCGACAGTGAACAATATCAACGGAAACGGAAATGGAAATGTTGGCGAGCAGCTCCCCCTATCGGCCAAAAACGCAGCATCTCCAACGGCATCAACTGGCAGCAACAACAAAAACAGCGGCATCATGAGCTATGCTCTGAGCTCCAGAAGCTCCTCCTCGGACTCTCCCCCGCCACATCATCAGCAGCACTCGCCCCCGCACCACCCGCACCAATACCAACATCCCTCGCCAGTGTCCACGAGCATGACCACAAATGGCCATCAGTCGTATCCGGCGATAACGGCAACGTATTGGCTGCCGCCACCGAATCCGGCGCCATATTTAGTTCCAGGTAATTAGTGCTACTAGTACGGCCAACCACCACCTAGCTAAGCCCCTCGGATCGAGTACAGTAAAGACTAACTACTAACTAGTGGACAGAATATAGTTTTTTTTAGGAAAATATCAATAACATAAGAAGGACATTGCCTTTAAATCCTAATCAAGAATAAATATGTATATGTTTGGTTTGGATTGACATAAAATGGCCAAACAATATAAAGTATGACTAAAGAAATCCTACTAATTAAAATTTGTTAGAAGGTTAACTAACATTTCCATAAAGAATTACCCAATAAATTATTTTTTAACTACAAAGAAAATCGAAAAACCATTTGAAAAATTCAGATAAACTCTCTCCATAAATAGTATTTAAAACAAAATATTAACTAGAAAATTTTAAACAAACCTTATATTTTATTAAAAGTTTTAAAATGGGAGATATATTTTAATTCCAATGTTAAGATTCTAAGCTATAAGGTAATTGTACTATTTGCGTTACTAGCATTTCTATTCTAGAAATATATTCCAAGTCTATTTGTCTAAGTAAGTCTACCTTGTGACCTTTTCCATTTAATGACCTCTCACTGTAGCATATATTGTCTAAAACTCATTGCATTTCTGCTCCAGAGCAGCGGAAGCGCGTCGCCTGCAAAAACGTTGCAAATTATATTTTCGTGTTTATTGTGAAGCTCGCGAGGATTACAAAGTCAGGCGGGCGGGTGGCAGAACTGCCCGCTGGAGGGCGCCAGCGGAGAGCAGAGCTATTTTCCGGACAAACAACAAAGCGCGGGCGGGCGGGCGGTTGGGCGAGCAAGCGTGTTTCGTGTTTCGATGCTAGTTCAGTTTTTTCTCCTCTTGTTGGATTGTCGTGTATTTTATTTCCTTTTCGCGCCAAGTGGCTAAATGTTAAACCAATGTGCCGGGGGTTGGGGTTGGGGTTGGGGGTCTACTCTGTACGGTTTGCATTTCGCGTCCTTTGTGTGCGTGCATGTGTGAGTGTATTTGTGTAATTTCATTTGCAAACGCCACTTGCTGGGCGGCTAATTAAATTTTAGCTTTGTCAAGGGACTTCTGAGCTCCCCAGCAAGGGCACCAAAAAAGGATAAGGGCACCAGGGCTCAGGGGCAGCATTGAAATTCGTCGGTTTGGCTTGCTAGGGTTTTATTTGGTTAGCGAACTAATTTTATTTTGATTACATTTAATCCCCTTTTCTCGAAGTAGCTCTGAGAAAAACATATTTTTTGTGATTATACTTTTCTGCAAAGTTCCTACTGACCAATAGTTTAGATGCTAATTGTTGTAAAACTGAGCCTTTGAATTAATTGTTTAAATGAAAACACTGTTTTATTTAGTTATTCAATTTGTAATTATATTATTCTTTTCGTTTGCACACACAACCAGCCAGTTTCACATTTTACAAAGAAGAGACGGAAACACACGTAAGTGTGACCGATCGATGATAGATTTGTAATACCGATTTTCGTAGACGTATGTATATACCAGATGTATTCGGTATATGCTAAGATATATTCAACACGCCCCCTCAAAAATTGAATTACAAATATTTTACTTAAATTATATATATTCAACTTGGCTTGTGTGCATCTGGGGAAGTTTACTTTTTTTTCTGATTCAGCATTCGCTGCATGGATTGGGGAAAAACCCCGAAAAACCCAATCAAATCACTTTTGATATCTTAAATAATAGTTACAGTTTCGTTTCTGTTGACAATTCATAAATTCAAAAATATTGGTTACAGATTTAAGTTCATAAACATAATATTGACTTCAAATCATTTCCTTTTTTTTCTTTAAATTAAATTAAATTATTAATCAGTTCATAAACATAATGTTGACTTAGAATCATTTTCTTTTTTTTTTCTTTAAATTAAATTAAATTATTAATCAGTTCATAAACATAATGTTGACTTCAAATCATTTTCCTTTTTTTTTTTTTCTTTTAAAAATTAAATGAAATTATTAATCAAATTAAAATTAAATCAAATTATTATCTAATTATTTTCATATTTTTTTTTTTGTTTTTTTTTTTTTGTTTGTTTGAGTATGTAATCTAATAATAAGAAATTATATATGTAGTTAGCATTTAATTCAGTCTTTAAGGATACCAAGTTTCCCACGCAGTTGTAGAAATTTAGTTGCTGGCAACGGCTTTGTAAAAAGGTCTGCAAGTTGATTCTCTGTAGGAATATACTCAAGACAAATATCATTAGTTTCTATTCGTTCTCTTATAAAATGATATTTAATATCTATGTGTTTCGACCTTTTATGGCATGATGGGTTGTTAGCTATACTAATGCAGCCTTGATTATCTTCATAAATTACTATAGGTTTTTCAATATCAATATGGATACTTTTTAATAGGGACTTCAACCATAATGCTTCCCTGACTGCTTCAAATAAGGCCATGTATTCTGCTTCAGTCGACGAAGCGGCTACGGAATTTTGCCTTTTTGTATTCCAACAAATTAAATTAGAATTAAACATTTTAAAAATATAACCAGTGGTACTCTTTCTGTCACTTTCATTTCCACCCCAGTCAGAATCTGCATAACCCTTAAATATGTTTTCAGCATTTGGATCTTTCTCGAAAACCATTTTCATATCTATACTACCCTTTAAGTATCTTAGAATTCTTTTCAGACTTGTCCATAGCTCTGCATTATTTTTATTTGTATATCGACTAAGAATATTAACTGCAGTCGCTAAATCTGGACGTGTACATAGCATAACATACATTAAGCAACCTATTAAATTACGACAAGGAGCGTCAGATTGCTCATCTGAATTTAATAATTCGTAATTTAGCTTGCTTTGAAGAGGTGTATCAACTGATTTACAGTCATTCATCTTAAACTTATTTAAAATTGATTTAATATACGAACATTGACTAAGGTGTATTCTATCTTGACCTACTTCTACTTTTATGCCAATAAAATATCTAATTTCATCAAGGTCTGTCATTCTAAACTTTTTCATTAAATAACTTTTGAACCTTGTCATTCTTTCCATGTCTGCTGTTGCGATTACAAGATCATCTACGTACAGCAGTACATATATATTTTTCTCAATGGAACCATTATTAAGAATATATATGCAACGATCAACTTGTGAGTTTTCAAAACCACACTCTTTTATTGCTTTATCAAATACTTCAAACCAACATCTGGCTGCTTGTTTGAGTCCGTAAATTGATTTATTTAATTTGCATACATTTTCTTTGTCACTTGAGACGCCCTGAGGAATTTTCATATATATGTCCTCTTTTAATGTGCCATTTAAAAAAGCAGTCTTTACATCCATATGATGTACCTTTAAATTATATTGAACTGACAAGGATAATATGACTCTAAAACTTGTAATCCTAGCAACAGGTGCAAATGTTTCTTCATAATCAATAAGATACTCTTGGGTGAATCCACGTGCTACTAATCTTGCTTTGTATCTTATTGGATTTCCTAATTCATCATATTTAAAAGAGAATACCCATTTATTATCTACTATATTTACATTTTCAGGCTTTTTCACAATAGTCCACGTATTGTTTAATTTGTGGGCATCTAATTCTGACATAATAGCTTCTTCCCAAAGGGATTTGTCACTTCTGTTCTCTATTTCATCAAATGATTTTGGGACATCATTCAGAAGTGTATGTGCATTTAAAACGAACGAGTTAAGATCTTTATATGATATTCGAGGCTTATTCTGTAGTCTAATACTCTTTCTAGTAGCCTCCTCGTCACCGGTCTTTACTAAGTCTTTGTTGCTTTGACTATTTACAATAACACTAGGCTTTTCAAATTCACTACTTTCCTTACTCTCATTCGGGAAATTTGTTGGCTCACTCTTCCTACTATCATTCAGAAGTTTGCCTTGACTTTCGTCCTTACTTTCATTCAGGATATTATTTTCATTGTTCTTCTTATTCTCATTCGGAAGATATATCTCATTATTTTCCTTACTATCATTCAGGAAATTATTTTCATTAGTCTTCTTACTCTCATTCGGAAGATATGTAATTTTATTTTCCTTACTATCATTCAGGAGATCCATATTAGAATTTTTAGCTCTAGAATTTATCATATTTCGCTCATCTATAACTACATCTCTAGCAACAAAGAATTTTCTTTCAGCTACATCCCATAATTTATAGCCATTATTATCAAAACCAACAAGAATACCCTTTATTGACTTTTCGTCAAATTTCCTTTTTCTAGTTTTGTTGTGGACATACACAGTCGAACCAAAAACTCTTATAAACTTTAAGTTTGGCTTTCTTTCGTGCCACATTTCATACGGTGTTTTTGTGCTATTTCCAAGTGCTCTAGTTGGAGTTCTATTTATTAAGAATGTTGCTGTCAATACAGCTTCACCCCAGAAATTTTTTTCAAGCTTAGCACCATTCACCATAGCACGAGCCTTTTCAGTAATGGTTCGAATCATTCTTTCAGATACACCATTCAATTGAGGTGTATGAGGCACAGTTAAATGATAACTGATACCCTTTTGAACACAGTATTCACGCATATCATTTGATAAATACTCTCTACCGTTGTCTATATAAAGATTAACTATTTTAAGATTGAAATGGGCCTCACTTTTTGCTACAAAATCTTTGAACATATTAAAAACGTCTGATTTGTTTTTCATTAAATATGTTACACAATAGTGTGTATATTGATCGACAAAAATAACATAATAATTTTTATCATCAATTGTAGTCGGTGTTATTGGACCACACACATCCGAATGAACTACAAACAGTGGTCTCTTAATAAAATCTTTTATTTTACATTTTTCAAAAGGTAGCCTTGCTTGTTTTCCATTTACACAAGCCTCACAAATATCATCGACAGGGTATACTTTATCCAGAAGATTATTATTAATAAATAAATTATTTCTTTTTATTTCTAACATTTTCCCTTTACTAACATGCCCCAACCTTTCATGCCACAAACGATACATATTTTTATCTTGTGCATTTAATGTGTATGCTGTAAATTTTAAAACTGGTATATTGTACATACCTGTACTTTCGGCCACAATCATATCACCCTTGGTGATTTTTACTCCAGTTTTGTTGAATTCAACAGTCATACCTGACTCTTGAAGACGCTTTACCGATATCAAGTTGTCAGCAACCTCTTCACAAAATAGGACGTCTTCGAGCGTTATTTGGTGGCCATTGTATAATTGGACAATTCCCCGCTTGGTTGCAAATATATATTGTCCATGCTTAGCCACAGCAATTCTTATTGGAGATTCCAATTCCACATAATCAGCAAACATTGCCACATTGTTGATTAAATGGTCAGTGGCTCCAGAATCCAGGATGAAGTTCCAATTTTTGCTCGAATTGGTATTTGGTTCACTATTCACCATAAATGCGAAACCTGACTGGGTTGTTGCCGTTTGTGCTTGCTTGTTATTATTATTTTCTTTATTTTGTTCATTTATTATTCTTTTATATGCATAGCAGTCCTTTTTTATATGCCCATCCTTTTTGCAATGATGGCATTTTATATTAGATTTAACTTTTGCTTTATATGGTTTGCGGTCAACATTGCCTTTATTATATTTATATTTATTGTATTTATAGTTGTTATTATTTTTGTAATTATAATTATGTTTATTATTATTATTAACAGTTGCTTTCATAATTTTCTTGCTAGTATCAATGCTTTCATTTTTAAGTCTAATCTCATGATCTAATAATCTGTTTTTGACAAACGCTAGAGTTAAATTTTCTTCAGACAATGTTTCTATAGCTGTAATTACACCGTCATATGTATTTGGCAAAGTAAGCAATAAGTGAGACACCCTGTCCATCTCTTCGAGTTTTGCACCAGCAGCAGCTAACTCACTCATTAACTCATCAAACACATTGAAGTGGCTCACTAGTGCTGTCTCACTCCCTAACTTTAGTGATAAAAGACGCTTGCGGACGGACAACTGAGATGCAAGACTTTTGCGCTCATATATCGCATCTAAATTCTTAAAAATTTGACTCGCCGTCTTTCCGGCGCCTATGGCGAAATTAAGAAACGCGTCACCGAGATACTCGATTAAAGTGCTCTTTGCACATCTTTCTGCTTTATTCCAATCTTCATCTAATTCCGTTGGTTCCTGCTCATCAATTACTTTTAACACATTTAATTCGGCAAGAAGTGCACGAATTCTAAATTTCCACATAGCATATTTTTCGCCATCAAAAGGTTTTATGTTACGCTTTGCTCTGTCGGCCATATTTTATTTCGGAATTTCACAATAATGTATAAGGGAACAAAAAAAACTTATAATTCTTATTTAACTTTGAAATATATGATTTTAGTGAACTGGGCCCATAACCTGTTGTAAAACTGAGCCTTTGAATTAATTGTTTAAATGAAAACACTGTTTTATTTAGTTATTCAATTTGTAATTATATTATTCTTTTCGTTTGCACACACAACCAGCCAGTTTCACATTTTACAAAGAAGAGACGGAAACACACGTAAGTGTGACCGATCGATGATAGATTTGTAATACCGATTTTTGTAGACGTATGTATATACCAGATGTATTCGGTATATGCTAAGATATATTCAACACTAATTTTGTATTCAGAGGTAAAAATATATTTAGGTAAGACCAGAAAAGACCTTTCTAAAAGCTCTTCACACTTTATTATTTGTTCATCAATTATACTAGTAGTACCACTCTAGTACAAGTCAATGGAAAAAATTGGTAGATTAAGGGCAAGGGTGGCCAGAAAAAAGAACTTCTGCCTCCAAAAGAGGGCGGTTTACTCGACTGGGTACACCCCCATTATCTTAAACATGTTTTTTGGTTTTATTGACTTCTAATGAAAATATTTATTAAAAGTAAAATTACATAACTCTTTCACAGTTTCATGGCTTATCAATTAGCAAGTCGCTGCTAAAAATACTATCGTCAATGAAACCCAGAGAGACTTAACTTGCAAGAGTTCTCTTAAAGGTTCATTCCTCGCATTAATTTACCAAACCCAGTCACTTCTTCCGGCTGGATAGTCTTCTTCTTACAGCGGGTTTCCTGTCTGCCATGTGACAGTTTCTTGGGATACTTCGGGTCACAAGACTTTTGGGGTCTTTGGGGTGTTGGGATCTGGCGTTGGCATGCAAAAGCTACGTGACATGTGGATAGTTACTGTTTTGCAGTTGTTGTTACCACAGTGGAACGTGTTACATTTATGTTAACGCCTTTGCACACGGTAAGAAAGTAAGCAGGGCGGGGCTGGGTAGGAAATTGGGGGAAATGGAAGTGGAAATACATTTATAATGCCTCGCCACAAATTCTGAAACCCACAGCCGTACGTAACACTCACATCCATCCGCAGCTGTTACACTTCACTTTTGACTGACAGCCATTTTGACTTGTGCCCCCGGTGCTCGGTGCCGCCCCCTTTCTGTGGGTACCGCCCCCCTCAAGTCACTTGATCTCGGCCATAAAATTATTATTTTCTGTTCGTCGTTCGCCTGCATCGAATTGCTCTCAAAATACATGCACTTTATTTATTTATAGTTTTCCCTTTTCGTTTTCCCTGTTCTTTATTTTTTGTGCTTTCTGACTCTCTGGTTCCCTTTGTGGTGCTTGTTTATCGGCGGTTTCGCTTTGGCGGTCGCTCGCAGCGATTTTGGTCACAAAGTCGAAGTCAACAATTCATTTCGCACATCACACTTAGACATGCAAGTCATGCGCCGAGTTAGACAGCCGTCAGTGTGGGGTTATTGTAGGGGAGGGCTGGGCCGTGCTGGGCTGGAGGGCCTTAGATGAAGACGAACCCCCTGTCAGCACTCATAAGCTGCAGTTCCCCAAACGACGCAGCTCAGAACCAGCTTCAGGAAATTATAGAAAATGCATATTAAAATATCTATATATTTTAGACAAATTTTTCATCCCTGTTCTATGACAATCCCTTGAAAGTTCCTTGATTCCCTCGCATGATCGAACCACTCTGCATCTAATTTGTGCGAACATGTTGGCCATTTGACAATTGGCCCGGCAACGCCCCTCCCTCGGCGGGGTCGAGGGCAGAAGTGACCAAAAAGTTGAACAACGAACCGCGTACGAGTTCAACGAACACCGCAGAATGAGCAACAACAACTTTGCATAGACAATACACAAGAGCAACAAATGCTGAATGCGTTACAGTTCAAATAGCAACCGGTGGCGGCGACTGGGGTTCAATGGGTGGATCGATCGACTGAATGCGCCCTAGGAACGAAATGAAATTCTGTCGCGACAAATACACAAGAGTGCGGAATACGTAATCAATTGATTCGCATGGCGAATGGGGAGCACCTCTAACAGATACCAGCGCACATGCCACGAGTATCTGTGTGGACTGGCATCTGCATATATTTACATGAGCCTCGAAACAGAGCTCCCTTTAAAATACAAGACACAAACTTTGAGCCTGGAATGTAACCAAAAGCAGATTCCCAATTATTGCCTATTTATCGGAGCAGTAGGGCATGACCAATCGGGTATCCTGCCTGCATTGTGATATATTATAAACTGCACCAGTTGGTTATTCTTAACTCTGCTCCAATGCCTGCTCCGGTATCTTCCAGGGTCCAATGCCAGGGTGGATAATGAATTCCGCTTCAGGAATTTTAAGCTAATTAGTTCGGGCGGCCCAGAATGTGTTGCGAATGCCTCATGGGCTTTGGAGGGGCTTATATCTAGACAACGGAAAGGTGCCGGGCATTCAAATTAAGCAGCCAGACGCCTAATAGCTTAATAGTCCTATTGAAAAATGCAATGTTTAAGGCCTCACTATGCCAGATTAATCGATGCCAGATTATGAATGATTTCTAAACTTCAAAATTCATTCTTCAGCTTCCACCTTATACGTTACTCCGTAGAATCACCAAAAGTCATCTAATTTTCTTCAGTATAGATCTCTACCTGATTACTATGCAAAGCACAATTTAAGGCAGGTACAAAAAATAAAATGATAAAAAAAAGTCAACTTATAAGCGACAAGCTGAGGCATTTTACGAGCGTAGGGTAGAAGATTTGAGCAACTTGTTGGCAAAAGGCATTTTCAGAAACTTCAGAGACTGACTGGCAATCAAAATTACCTTTGACGTGACATCTCGCAACCACAAATATGCAGAAACACCTTGGAAAACAGCGCCGAGATATGGGGGAGTGGAGAGCATCTACCAGATTAAATGTGCAGCAAGGCATGAGAGATAAAGTGACATAAGATACGACGTCAAGAAGTATCTTATGAATGTCTGAACACCCCCGCCCCCGGAGCCGAAACAAAAACGTTTATTGTCTCCAGAGCACGTGCGTCATAGAACCAGTTTGCGGGCGAGCCAGACCCGCAAACACATGAAATAGCAAAAAACCAAATTTAATTTCGAATTCAAATTTAAAATTAATCATTTGCTCCGGACATGGACCTGAGGATCTATGGGTCTGAGATGCAGCTTCCAGAGTGGCTCAACCTGTCAGGCTTCCGAATCATATGAATGGCATCTTGGTGGTGCACTCGACTGACATTTTAATGCTTGATTATGCTGTCAATTAGTAAGCTATAATAAAATGTTGAATTCAAATGGCAATTACGGAGCCAAATGCCTAGCATAGATGTACGTTTGCTGATTGATGTCGGCCAAGTGGTTTTTCATTAAGTCGATTCCCAGGGCCACTTGAGACGAAGCTCCTTTGTAGTTCCATTTCAACAACCTCCGAGTGCCGACTCTTGCCAAGATTTTAGAGGAAATATTGATACATAAAAAATAATATGCCAGCAATGGGAACATATTAGACAGTATTTATGGAGTGGATGGCCACCACCACACCCTGATCCCTGCACTTGCAGTTTTGTTTCGCCTTCATCACCGTTTCCAGTGTTTTTTCGTCGGTCCCCTGGCGAGCATTTCACATCTTTGGGGCAACTTGCCAGTAAAGCACTTGAGAACATTCCTGCCAGGCCCAGTGGAGACGGGCTGCGGGGCGGTCAGGCATTAAAAGGGAATACATTAGAATAGCAATAGCCCCTGGCAGCGGTAATTGAATGAAGAGCACAAAGGCGGTCGGAAACGGCCATTGAATGGATAAAAAGTATCAAAGCGAAGCTATAAAAAAACACGAATATGATTGGGAGAACGAAGATTCTAATGCACTATATTTATTAAACGTGTATAGTATATTTACACGACTTGATTCATCAATATTTAGAAAAATAAATAAATTATGAATTTATTAAAAAGGGTTATTCATAGAAACGAAATATATATTTTTATATGGGTTAACCCAATTCTATCATTGAATTAAAAGCTTTAACTTTTTACTGATGAAAAATTACACCAATAGTATTTTACTAAGTACTCCTACGGATCATAAATACCCCACCAATAAAAGCAGTAGAAAGTAGAGCAAAAGGCAAAATATTGCTCGCATAACACACAAATGAACCCTTCAAGCCAACGGAAAAAATCAGCAACTCCCCATTCCCATCCCCAGTGCCCCAATGCCCCACGAATCTGCAATTTTTCGCTCCTGGCATGTTGCCTATTGCAACAGCCCCACATCTTCATCTTCGGGGGCTTGGCCCGCACTTTTTACTCCTCCTGCAGCGGAAATTGTGGCGCTCGGGGGCCGGAAGTGTTGCCAACGTAATCGAAACGTGCCCGGGCCCGACTCTCGACTCCTGTCAACGGATTCGATGACGCCGGCTCGGCCAGTGGTCCAATAGAGGAACCGCGGAGAAAGGGACGGTATTAGGGACCGGATCTGTAATAGGGTACCATGATTATAATGATTCGTCCTGTGGCTGACGAAACGAATGTCGTTAGCCAGAAGTGACAGTTAATTGTATTTGCGGCTGCATGAAGTCCCGATGAGCTAGGCGGGACTTTTCAGTTCTAATTTTTGATCAAAGGCCTTTCCGAGTCATAATGAACGCTAAGCATTAAGTAACAGAGGAATGTATAAATATAGCTTTAAGAGAAATAGAAATCTACCATGATAGTTTTAAAAACAAGGTGCTAGTCAAACGAACTTATTTAAAGTCAACAACTATCCCCAAAGAAGCCACATATTATGATTCTGATTCAAACGCCATTACCACTAATCACCCGTCAAAGAAAGAATATTTGAGTTTTCCTCGTAAAAAACGTAATTACACTCTCATAATTATTTCAGGCAAAAGGATGTCCCGCAAAAAGTTTTGTTGGAAATTCGCTTTTAATTTCCGCTGCCGCATCAACATTTTCCGCTTGTCAATTATTGCAAAATTATGCAAATATGGTGCGCAGAGCAGGCGGGGAGGGCATAGAAAACGGGAAAGAAATGTCGAAAATTTGTGCGAATTAAATGCGTCGCCCGCAGAGGTCCCTTCCACAGGAGACCCTGCCCACCCCCGGAAACCGCCAGGGAGCTTAATTGAATTAAAACATAAAAATTTCTGCACCGCAATAAGTTTGGGTTGTCTGGTCCCGCAGGTCCTGGCTATAAACTCGGTCGGCGGGGGAAAACGAACAATTTGCGCAGAGTTACTCCGCCACATAGAGGGTCGTATGTGTAATTCGCATTTTAGTGCATTTTGATAGGCAACCCGACCAGCAATGAGCCCCATAATTTCAGCAGTTTACAACATTTTTTCTCGATGGCCGGGCCTTTAAATTAATTATGGGCCTGGAGTTTGTATGCATGGATCTGCCGTCGAGTATCGCCACCCCTGTCCAAAAGTATGCAATGGAAGTTTTCGCCTTCCACGGCACACATGAAAATTTCTGCAATAAATATTTATGCAGCTGAGACTGCTGGGAATCAGGCAGCAGCAGTTGCCAACGCCCAAACTACTTAACAACACAAACAGATACAAATATGTGAAAAGTTGCCTCCGACTCGTGCAGCACTTCAAAATTGTTGCTGCTGCCGTTGTTGCTGCATATGTGTGCCTGGCGTTTTCATTTATCAGGCCTGGTGGGTACTCGGCGCTTAATCTGTACAGTACACACGCAGTAAGAGCAACAGGACCAACGGATGCCACTTACAGGGAGAGAAATGTACAGATGTTAGTACAGATATATACTACGGCTTCTAAGGCAGTGTGAGGGCAATCAGGTATATACCAGGCTAGTTCCTACTATTAAAGTATAGACTCCTTCAAAGCTAGCCCGAGGTCTAAAATTTGTTCCAGGTGTAGCCTTTGTATGCTATCCTTTTGTTATCCAAGTGTTTATGTTATAATTGAAAACGTTAACTGTTTTCCCAGACGGCGGATCGTTGGAATCTCTGAAGTGCGACATCCTGCCGTATGTACCTATTCCATGTTTTTGGCGCTGCGCATTATGCTTAGTGCACGATGCAAGCCCTAATTGAAACCTGATAGACCCTGTCTCTCTGATGCTGATGTGGCTTCAATTATCTACATTTGATATCTACGATAATCCAAGACCCAATTAGTTTCAAAATAGACAGGTAGTCACCGTTGAATGGCTTCAAAAATCCATAGCATATACATATACCCGAAAGCTGTATTCGAATAATTCCCATTGTTAAGCTGCATCTGAATTTATGACCCTTGTGTGGGGGCGGTTGGTGGCGTTGCCATTAGCTAGCTTGTTCACATCTGTTTTTACATATGTATTACTTTACAGCTTCTCGTAGCCCCTGGCCATGCTTTGAATAATGTTCGAGCTGCTCCTTCGCCAATTGGCATTTCGAAGCTCGCAATTCCAGGCGAGTGTGTGTTTTGTATAAATCTGGCTGGCGTGTTTAACATTTATCCTTTCGCCCGGCTCAGTTCGTACTCATTTAAATGTGCTCCACATTAGTTGCAAATTCAGTGCCATCCGATGTATGCAAATCTCGGCTGACAGCCCCGGGTGGAAAGCCTGCAGTTATTCGGTAAAAGTTTGTCCGCTTCATTTGCTCGCAAGGATATGCAGTTGTTCTGGTTAATGCGTTTGACATATTGAGAAAGCAATAAACCGAATAACTTGGAGAAATTAATGTTTCTTTCACAATTTCTTGTATTTTTTCAAGTCAGCTTTCAAGTGACTTCTGGCAGTCACGCCATAAAACATGTCGGGCATCTTGAATCAGGGAAGCTCGACAGTCTTCTAATTTGTTTATGCCAAACAAACAGGACTGTCAAAATAATTAAGAGCCGCCAAAGGATTTTTGCCAAGCCGAGCAGCTCAATTGTGATGCAAATTGAATGCAATCTAATGCTTCGCTGACTTCCCAGAAAAATATCTCTAATAAGATAAGAGAGGCGAATGTGGAAAAAGTAAATTATGCACATGACAAACTTTGCCCGGGGTGGAAATTCGGGGCCAGAAACCGACTTGACACAAAAGTTGATGTCTCAAGTGTGAAGTGAAATATATGAGGACATCCTCCGGGGAGGGTGGCGAGGGCGAGTACATAAGTGCAGTTTCCGCTTCTGACTGTGCATATAAATCTTAAGACAGTTAACGACATCATATGGCAGAGTTGGCGCCCAAGGATGAACTTACAATGCATATGCCGCAGGCGGAAGTTGTCCTTCCACCATCCCAGACCCAGACCCAGACCCCCCGAAAAATCCGTATAACTTTGCTGCATAATTGTGAGGCGGAAGACACGAAGAAGGACGAAACGAAAATGTTCGCCCAGCCAGTTGAGGAAACCAATTTGTGGTAATTGTCGTGAAATTGCAATTTCTGCAACTGTAATGGCCCAGAGGAATGACACTGAGCAAGTGAATGAGACGACGCGAACTGCAGGAAAGAGACGGGAGAAAAGGGCACTAGCAGAGTCTTCACTTAAATGAGATTCCCCATCGGTGACGGCTTCCAGACTCCTGGTTCTTGGCCGCCGAGAAGGTGAAAATAATAAACTGCCTAAAGTCGAATTAATGCGGAGATGGCTCGAAATGCGACAGTGCCAATGGAAATGAGCCATAACCCGCAATGAATCAGAGGCTCTCCCATTCAATCCGGATTATTTATTCAATGAAAGGGCTTTTTATGGGCGAACTTTTGGGAGCGACAGGCTTTTGTTGTGTCTTGGACTTACGCAGCACTGTGAGAAAACCGACTAATAATTTACATTTTATAAAACTCTGGAATCTAGCACCGAGGATTGGTGTATTTGTGGAGCATATTTCCACTTTCAGACCACTTGCACTGCCAACCAATTTAACGCCCATCAGTTGCGCGAACAAAGGCGAGTGCTTGAGAATTTTATTCTGCCCTGGACTTGCCCAACACACTCCTATCAGCGGTGAAAGAATCACGTGCGCATAAAACTTTCCAATCAGCGATGCCAAATACAAAAGAGGTCCTTAACAAGCTGTTCGAGTGGGGGCGAAAGCATGTGGGCCGGAGCGGAGGAAAAGTAGGACGCAGCGGACTCAGGTGCCTGCAATAAGTTGTAACCTTCTTTTGTCATAGCCCTTGCCTTCGTGCTATCTCTCGCTGGCAAAGTTTCAACTTAAAATGGCAAATCCATACAATAAATATATAAAATGTTACTTCGTGTGTCACACCTGAACTAACCTCAAATAAATTTTGCACATGTGCCGGACAGGGAAACGAAACCCAGGAAAGAACTATAACTTCGTATGTATTTAGAACACAGGAATGCCTTGCTCGAAAAAACTTTCCTCCACACTCAGATAAGACCCCACCTCGGGGCAGGTTGAGTGCGTTCTGAGTGCCTTGGCTGGGGGGTCCCACGGATCACCTCTCTGGTGCCAACTCCAGGCAAGAGCAACAATTTCCAATCACTTCCCTTGCAGCGACACAATTTTCTATATTTATACTTTACGACACCCCAGCCAAAAGGGGAGTCCCACAAAAAGGCACTAGGAAGGAAGTCTTGCGAATGTGTTGGTACTCTGTAATATAAATATGTCTAATATGGAAACCAAATATGGCAAATAGAACCTTAATACTGTTTCGGGATGAGCTACAAGTTCCACAAGAATACCACTTACACCCTTGTATGGATGACCTGCACACACATCCTCCCTCCCTGTTACCTTCCTAGGGTATTAAAAAGGGGTCTGAACGCACGGTTAGTTTGTTTTTAAGAGAATCTCTGAAAACTCCTCGAATGCGTGTTGTCTCTGGAAAACTTTAAAGTTGGGCCAGTTAGTGGAATGCGAAGGGGGTGGTGCAGAACGAAAGTGTTGCAGAATGAAAAGTTGCTCCTTCTTACTGCTGCAGCTTGCCAGTTCTTGTTGCATTGATTCGATTTGTAGCGATTGCGTTTTTAGTCTTTTGCATGTGTGCTGCCGAAAAAGTTTGCCCCCGCCTCACATGGGGACCAAGATAAAGCATAACAATTGCCAGGCACAAAACTTTTTCCTTTACAAATGTTCTCGTTTCGATGGAGAGAGATCTCATATATGTACATACCTATCTGCAATATATGTGGGGGAGCCAAAGTAAAGGCGATTTATTGTTCCACTTTAAAGTTGTTGGCCCTCTACCGGTCCCATCTGCTTACAAAGTTGACTTCTGATTAATTGTTGCTCCATGCTTTCAGAAAAAGAAATGCTCGACACAAATATTGCTCATACGCCGTGCGCTCCGCTATTTAGGTTAAGACTCCGCCGGCCGATCGTAAAAAGTGGAAGCCAAAACCCACACAGGCACCTCATTAACGAATTTAAGCATCAGCCAAGAGTTCATATAACCAATCCACCGAACATGTGCTTTGTGTTTCCCGTTGACCTGTATTGGCCAAGGAGAGATCAGGGATGTCCAATGATGAACATAAGGATTTAACAAAAAAAATTTAACTCAAATGATGTCTAGAAGAGCATAATATTGCCCGATTTTAAAATAAATTAGTTTAAAAATTTAAGAAGATGCTTTTTCTAGGCCACCTTTAGCATCCAAGGCTTTAAAGCCACAAAGCCCCACATGCAACCATTTATTCTCATGTGAGTGCGGGCTTTTTAATGCCACTTTTATGACGACCATTCCGTTGGAAACCCTCGCTAGTCAGTCAGTTAGTCAGTCATTCAATCAGCCAGCAGCCTCTGTTGGAGCAACATTTTTACGGCGCTTGAAGCCCTTTAAGTGCCGGGCAGGACATAATACTAGTTCCCGCAGCATTGGCGACTCATTATGTTCGGGCCTTTAAACTTCGACGACCTCTTGGCCCGCCCCCCCTCTTGCAACTCCCATTGTTATTTATGGTAATTTTAACCAGTCCACTTCAAACCACTGCTATTTTTCGCGTATTTATTCGAGTTAACATTCGCTCAAAAATATTCTTACATTTTTTTTTCATTTTTGCATTTTTAGAGCGCAAACTTTTTGTTGGCATGCTGAACAAGAAGTACACGGAGGCCGATGTGCGGCAACTTTTTACGGGCCACGGAACCATTGAGGAGTGCACCGTCCTCCGAGACCAGGCCGGCCAGAGCAAGGGCTGTGCCTTCGTCACATTCGCGACCAAACAGAACGCCATCGGGGCTATCAAGGTAAGTGATCCTTCAAAATTATTATAAGGTTTTTTTTATTAAACGGGAATACGTACAAAAGTATCCTATTTATCATTACAAGGATTAATTTATTGCATATTTTGACAAGCCAAGACCTTTGTTAAAACAAACATCAAAAAGCGATCAGGGGCGTGCAAAAAATGTCCTTTAAGTCCAGTGATTCCCTTTAAGCACATTATTGCCTTTTGGTCCTGTGGCTATGGTGGGAAAAACTGTCGCAATGATTAATTGCTGCGGTGGCAAGAGTCGCGCATATAAAACACACACTCACAGCACAGCAGAGGCGGCCACACACACATGCCGGCAAACACAGCTTCAGGCCATAATGGCAGCGGCGGCAACAACAAAAACCGCATGCAACTGCAAACAGGAAGCAGAAATGCAAGCAAGACGCCGTCTCTGGCAGCGGAAGAAGTCAACGGTAATCCTAGCAACCAAGCTGCAGCCTCCTACCCTTCTCCCGCTTTGGGCAACTCAGCCCCAGCCCCACACCCCCAAGCAGACTAATGCAAGTTTTGTGCCGGAAACAGGCAAAATTACAAACTTCCGACAGGCAAACACAAACACATGTAAGGAGCTGTGGGCGGCAGCGAGGGCCAGTCCCACACACTGTCTCTGCTCTGTGTATATTGCACATAATTTGTCGCCTTTTGCAAGATGAATGTTGTTGTGGGCGGGCAGCCATTATAGAGCCATACATGCATACTGAAGACACACAGATACTGGGAGGCACTCACACGAAGATCGAGAATTTACAGGTCCAACACTCTACAACGACCACTTAGTGACAATGAGCTCTAGATTTTCCTAAATTCTAAATGAGATTATAAAGACTGCATGATTTATTGGAAAACATTCCATTATTTTATTTCAAACCATTATAAGTTCTCAAAATCCAACCGTACTATTATTTGTGTGGCAGCGATTTTAATGCGTTTGAAGTCAAATTACGGGATGCCAAGCACGCACGAGGCAACAATGAGCTTGGACTATACATAGATACATACATATACATAGATATATGTATATATCTATGGAGAAGCTGGCCAGGGCCAAACGTTTTGGATTTGGATCGAGCGAACCGAGCAAGGGTTGCAAGTCATTGCAGTCTATTGACGCCTGAAAGTATGCAACGCCATCAAATGAAATCCAAAAAAGCTCCCAACCAGCTACAGCCCCAAGAATCTTTAGATGAAGCTGAAGAGCCAAGGCAAGTGCATTTAATATTAATGTGCCATGTTTATAGCCCAGCAATTTGTTCTCGGCTGCCGCTACTGCTTCTCCATTAAGTCCTTTTTTCTTTACAAAAACCAGAGCGGAGGAAAAAGTATGAGACGCTGGGAAGGAGGATGGGACGAGGGGCGACCAAATGATGATAGCATTTTTCAACGCATGCAGATTTTATTTTTCGCATTCGTCTCGCTAATTTGTCAAGTGCTTTGCATGGGTCCGGGGAGCGAGCTTGGAATGCGGTCGAGTTCCGAGTACTCACAGCTGGCCAACGGGTCATTTAACCCGTTTTTCTTGAGTGGGCTACCAAAGAAAAATTACCATGGATTAGGAAACTGCTTCTAGAGTATAAAAAACATTTAAGAAGTTGTTGTTAAATTTAAAGGGAAAGCTACTGAAAATAAATATGTCCATACTCCGTACTCCATACCTGGTAAACTTTGTAAGCCCACCAGAGTTTCCTTCTTGAAACAAGTCCTAAACAGACAACAGCCAAATAACGGATAGAGGTCGAAAACAGTTTTGATAAGTTTTATGGCAATGGCGAGACGGCTTACAGCATCAGAATAATGACGTGCACTTAAGCCGCTGCCGCAACGCCAACCACCAACCACCCAAACCACTGAACCGCCCACAGCCTCGCATAGTTTAACCCACAGAGCCATTTGTCCGCTTAAGCGACTTAATTTACACCTTTCTGCTAAGCCCAAAAACAAACAAACTGCCAGGGGAACGGGAAAGGACCCCCAAATCGGGGTTGGCAACTCTGGCAGCGGCCCGAAAACCAGGCCAAACATTCAGCGAAGGCATTTTGGCTGCGGTCTGATGAGGGAGGAGTCCAGAGGGGCAAGGGTTGGCAAGCCATTTTACTTATTTTCCGGTTTATGTCGACTTTATCATTGAAACTCAGCCGGGTGGGTCTATAGCGACCCGGGCCGAAACTTCCGCTCAATTGTGGCAGCGCGGTGGCAACTCTGGCCTGCATCCTGGCGCCATTACCCCTCTGCCCGCCGGCCTGTATCGTGGCAGCCACCAGAAGTGCTCTTTAATTACATTGACTATAATTCTTGCGGCTCTGGCGCGACTTTTATGGCCGGGCATTGTTGTGGCCCGCCCATCGCGACGCGGCCGCTCTTGGCTACAAAGTAATTAGGGAAATTTCCGAGTTTTAAAACAGGTCGCCATGGCCACACAGTTGGGAAACAGTTCCCCGGATGGCAGGGATGCACCGCATTTTTGGCTCTGGAAGAATATTTCTTTGACAAGATGGGAAAATATTGTTTGACAAAGAAAGCTTAGAGTCTTGAAAAGAAATTCTTAATTCCACCAACATTGGACGGAAATAAAGACACCGGAAATTTTGTAACTAAAAATGTTGTTTAAGGACAAATTTCAACCTCAATTCTCTTTGTTTACTTGTTGAATCCGTGCAACACTGCGTATGAGCAATAAATGAAACCAAAAAAACAAAGAAGGAATCTTCAATAAAAGTTATTTTTAAAATTGTATTGTGTTGCAAATTACACGCTTGAAAAAATTTTTTCCACCATACCAAGAATATTATAACTTACTGACGTCCTTTTCCAAATAAGAATAACGAGGCGTATACGTAATATATTGTTCAATAAGAGATTCCTTAATAAAATATTTATTTAAATTAATTAAATTTACCCTTAAATATTTTGAACCATATTGAAAACATTCTATACTTAACATTTTCAAATATTCTTTATTTATGAGCCATACTGCTTTTATTTCTTTCAGGCCCTTCACCAAAGTCAGACCATGGAGGGCTGCTCTGCTCCGCTGGTTGTCAAGTTCGCAGACACACAGAAGGAGAAAGACCAGAAAAAAATGCAGCAGCTCCACGCCTTCTGTGGCATTGGAGCCCTCACAAATGGCACGCCCAGCGGTGCTGCTGCGGCCGCCGCCACTCCCACCGCCAACACAGCCACTGCGCTGATAGCGGCCCCGCCCTCAGCGGCTCGCCCCAATCCGTCCATGGCAGCCGCTTTGGCGGCAGTTCCGCCCGTCCAGCAGGCAGGCACAGCAGCCACCGCCCAGACAGCCCTGGTTCCCCTGCACACCCCGGCGACCTTGAACGCCTCCCTGGGTCCCGCCCTCCTGGCCAGTAATCCCGCCGCGGCCTACTTGGGTGCCGACCCGACCACGACAGCCCAACTGCAACTGTACCAGCAACTGCACGGCTACGGACTCAGCCCGGCCCACTACCTGCAAGGTGAGTGCGACGAGCAGTAGGAGAAGGCCTAGTTTTATTAGTTAGAGTCCGCCGTTCTGCCCTTTACCCCTTCGACCCCTAAACCCTTTCCCCGAAAAAAGATCAGTTCAAATCCAATTAGATTCGTTCGTCACAGACCCAGAATTAATTCACAGCGCTGTACCTATATTTCTCTCTATCTGTATCCTTTCATTCAGAGTATTTATGTCTTTGTATCCTTTACACAACTGCTCGTTTATCTATGTGTGCTACTTATTTTTTCCTTGTTGCACCCGAAGGACTTGTTTCCACCAAGCTTAGTTTAATCGGCGTGTCTAAAATTGTATTCCTAACTTCACCTTTGTTTTCACTCATTTTTATTTTTTATCGTTTGTAAAATCGCTGAATCGATAAAAACAAAAGCTCTATATGTGTGCATTCCTGCACTGAATCAAAGGAAACTGGGGGATGGTCGTAAAAGCATTTATGGAATGAGCTCCCGGTAGGTAGGGCTTGAGAGCTACAGCTGTAAACAAGTTTCTTAATACCAAAAGTAAGTGACAGCCGGAGTCCATAGCTTAAGGCCCAGAAGTCGGTTGTTGGCCATTTAAAGATTCAACAAGAGTTGATGGAAAAGATGTAGAAAAAACAAAGATAAACGCTTGCTTTTTTTTTCATTTATAAACGGGAGATTAGGGCTACGACTGAGGGGAAAAACAAAATGAAAAGGATATTGGGGGCTTCCATCCTTCTTTCCTTCCTTCCAGACTGCCCTGCACGGCGACAACTGTCAAATAATTAATTTCAATTTAAGCAACAAAATTTGCATAAATGCAGGCCGGGGAGACAGAAGTATGACGGAAAGGTCAGGGAAATAATGGCGCAAAGGAAGGACACCAGGCCCAGCGAGTAAAGGGTCCTGATGAATAAAACAAAAACATTGTAATAGGATTAAAAGGTGGACAACGACAATGACGGGGATGACACGATGATGAGAGCGAGGATGATGGGTCAGACCGGCTCACAGATTTCTGGTTCGCAGTCAGCTCGCTCAACACACGTACTGGGCGTCAGTGTAAACGTGTTGCATATGCAACGGCTCTTCATTAGAATGTCCGACGTGCCACGCCCCCAGCGCCAACGTCCACAGCCGCCCATCCCCGCCACTTCTGGCTGTCTCGACGTGGACGTGGACATTTTGCGCATAACAAATCAAGCTCGGGCGCTTGAACAAACAGGGGACAAAATATAGGACGGGGAATCACAGACGACCAAAGTTGGGGCGGCGCGTGATGTAATCGGACAAAGCGAAGTCAGAAATCAAAGGCACTCAGAGTCAATATGGTGCTCGAGGAAACATTTTTATTTTTAATTCAAAGTCAACGTAAATCAATAAAAGGTCGGGTTTTTGCAAACATTAAATACATTTTTTAAAAGTACTTTTGCATTAATCTGCCAGGAAAGATTCTCTTTCAACCCAATCTATATTTATTTGATAATTCTAATTAGTATTTTTTATTAGGTATTCGGATTGTAAAATATTTTCAAAAATATCCTTCTATATATATTCTTTAAAGATACAACATCCACATAGCAAGTGCTATGGCAAAAGGGGCATGCCCGAGGAATAGTGACAGAAGAAGACGGTGGTCACCGACTGACGGCAGTAACTGTAAGCGGACAGTGAGTGCGGAAAGGAGGGCCACTGCTGGGCAGTTAGGGGAACTTAGAGCGACGACGTATGCCACTTGAATAACAAATGACGTTTTTAAATGCCAGATCCAGGAAAAATCGGCTGGGAAGGGCGGGAGGTAGCCAACGACTGCGTACAGTGATGGCCAGCAAATGTATGGAACGTGTCCTGCACGCTCCTTCGTTTCCCTTATTTTTGTGTACCAATTCTTCTATTTTTTTGTATTTAAGTGCCGAATGAAACCGTTAAGTGGATTCTTCAGGAGCGAAAACGTTTGCAGATTTGACCAATTTGAGGTTACGCGAGAGCAGAAAACAAGTTTATGTAATAGTGGCTGGGAAATCGTTAAAAAACTTGCCAATTATTTTAAGAATGAACCGCGTTAGAATAACAGTTAAAGTCTCCGAATAACTGTAAGCACAGTTGGGAAAAAATTCCCAGAAAATCGCAAAGGAATAGCCAAGGAAAAACGCCTTTGTCTAGAATTTTCAGTGTGTTGCCTTGCCCATTTTCCGACTTGAAATTTTTATAAGTCTTGCCAAAGGCCCCCGGGGGAAAAGGCACCATCAAAGGTAGCTGGCAGAAAGGACTAAATATATATACGATATAGTAAGAGGCTGTCCCAATAGCCGGGGGTCTGGCAAGTAAACAAATGCAATTCCAATGTGGCAACAGCAACAACCCGGAGTTGTCCGCAGGTGAGAACACTTAAAGTTTTATTATGCCCACAAAAAGGGAGGGGGTGCGCAAGTATGGGCATCGCCACAGGACAGAGGAACTATACACGTTTAGAGTCACACACTGGCAGCTCATTCAAAGGATGTAATTCCAAGAATATTCTTTAAATATGCTAGACAATGAACCGGCTTCTTATGTGAATGTTTCTATTCATCTTTGTCCCTCGCACCTGCACTCACACTCTATCTCTCTCTCTCTGTCTTTCTCTGTCTGTCTCTGACTCTTTCTTACTCTCACACCCCTCACTCTTTCTCGTTTCCTGGCTCCTTCACTCGTGTTCTGTGTGTCCCTAGGATTCCTGTTTTGTGTAGAAAGCTTTCAATCTTTTTTTGCCAGCGCCGCCAAGTATGCAGCATAAGAGCAGCTTGAAACAAGGGGAACGGAAACCGGAAGCGGATGCACTGCACTTCCCGTTTCCTTCCCGCAGCATTCTCAGCTACATTAAGTTACTTGATTCAATTAATTTACATAATTTAATTAAGTTTATCCTAACTGCATATGATTGAAATGAATTTATGTATTTTACGTTTGAATGTATTATTTTTTGTTTTATTTTTTGGATTATCTTATACCTGCATCCCCGCATTATGCAATTCTTTTTATTTACAATTTAGTAGTCCCGTTGTAACATTTTTATTTATTTATTTTTTTCCATCCCCACATTATTGTTAAGATTAAGATTTTATTTGATTCTCTTATGCCTTTTTAATTTTTATTTTATTTATAATTTTTTATTTATCTTTTCTTTCATTTTATGTCGCCCATTTTCATTTTGTTTTTGTTTTACCGTTTTGTTTTATTATTTTTCCTTATTTTATTTGTTATGATTTGTATGTTTACATATTTACATAAATTTTATCGAATCGGTTTCGAACAAAAAACAAAAAATTAAATTGAAATTAATTTTTATAATTTTTGTAAATGTAAATAATCCAATTGGGTGTGTGTTTTCTTCTATGTTTTTTATATATAAATATTCGTTGAACATTATTTGGTATGTCTATGATTGACTCTGTGGTCATGTACAAAAAAAAACAAAAACAATCAATCAACCAACTCAACCAAACCTTAAACCATAAACCAATCAACTCAAAACTGTACAAAACAAAAAACCAAAACAAAAAATAACTATGGAAAATCAGGACTAAATTTCCACCACCCACCGGAAAACAGTGCCCACCACAGCCAGCACGGTCTCGCCGGCGGCGGCGCCGCATCAACAGCATCTCTATCGGTTGCCTCAGCCGCCGCCGCTGCCGCCTCAGCAGCAGCCGCATCAGCAACACCTCACACACTTGGCGGCAGCGGCGGCGCACCACCATCCGCATCCCCATCCGCACCACCAGCAGGCGGCGGCGGTGGCTGCGGCAGCGGCAGCGGCGGGATCACTGCCGCCGGGCATGCTCCTGGCACTGGACTGCTCGCCCCTCCATCCCTGTCTATGCAGAATCTGGTAACCCTGCTAGCCACACCCACCGCCCACCATCCGCTCACCATCGCCACCACCGCCAACGCCCCCCACCACCCCAAATTCAACAACACCACCAGCAACGGAAACAACCACAACGGCAGCACCACCGCCAGCCTGCACCTCCAGAGAATGGCCTATGCTGCCGCACCGCCGGCGACGGCCTTCAGCATGCCGCAGCTGATGGGTCACACGGCGACGCCCACCCAGCCAGGGGCCAGCTCCCAGACGCTTGCCCTAAATGCGCTGTGTAAGTAAACTTTAAAAAGAACCCATTTTCAGACTACAATATTTACAAAAGGTTTCCCCAAAATAATTATCCTTTAAGAAATATGTATTTCTTAGGGAAGCTTTATATTCTTTCCAAACGCATAGAAATATATTTTAGTTTAGTGCGTCCTACACATATGTGCCTTAATTGTGTGCCTGGGTGTTGGGTGGTTGTACCAAACTTTTGTTTCTGTGTTTTGTGTTATTGTTTATTTCGTTTTGGATTGTTTCCTAACATAACTAAATCGGAGGTATACCTCCGACACCTTACCTTGATTACTAACTATTTTTTTCCAAACTAACATAATCCAGTTCTGCCTGCAATTTCGCTTGCAGCTTCAATTTCTAGAAACCCTACACAAAATATCCTACAACAATTAAAAAAAGAGTTTAATTCACGCTTTTAAAATAATACTATATTATATAATAAGTGGTAGGTGAAGAAAGAGCCACTACTCCAATACGTTTTCTATGTCCCTCTTACTTCAAATCCAATAATAGAACTAATATTTAAAGTTTCCTTAAATATTGGACTTGCATCGCCAAACTCAGTATCTATTCTTTTTGTGTTTGTGTTTATACTGTTTGCCCATCTCTGTCAATAAAATAGATATTTTAACAAAAGGAACTACAAATATTGAAAATAATCAGAGTAGAAAAGTTTTTACATAATTTTTACAAAAAGTACAAAAATCGAAAACGACTGCCGGCAATTTTAGTCGACTATTCGCCGCCGTTGATTGGATTTGAAAAATAAAACAAGGAAAACAAATTTTAATAAACGAAGAAGAGAAATATCCGGAATATGGGTGGAATTTTTATAGGACAACATAGATTGGTTAGCATATTAGGGAGCATGATTCCCAAATAATTGCTAAACTGCGTTTTAATTTTTTCCTTTATTTTAATGCGCTGAAATTTAGGCTATATTTTTCCTTGCCTACTCCGAAAAAGTTAGTGGATGGTAGAAAACAATTTGTTCGAAAACAAAATCAATCAATCTTGATTGCAATTAGCTTTCCAATTAGCAACTTTGGGGAAATTCAAAGCAAAAATGCACAATTTACTAAACTTACACATGTGAGCAATTTTAATTCGTCGCAAACTCAAATAAAAAAAATAAAAGCCAAAGAATGTAATAAATTTCTAGTAGATTATGGAAAGCATAAAAAATATAGGGCATTGCACAAAGCCAGCTCCGGAGGATGCCGCGAAATGTTTGGGGCAGGGACGGCAGGCTCAATTAAAAAACTGGCGCCACGCGGAGAGCCCAAACAACAAAGGCTAACAAATTTTTTCGTGATACACAAACAAAAGAGAAAATCCAAATAAATGAAAATATAAAATTTAATAATGAAAGGGCCAGGACCAAAGCAATAAAGGATAAAAGAAAGAAAGCATAAAATTTCGGAGCACCGAGTGTGGAGGGGAGTGCCAAAAATAATAATAAACCAAGGGCCAAATCTCATATGCGTTAACTCAACTTGTGCTCGTTTATTGTTCCGATTTTGAATTTTTTATTCTTTATATTAAAGGATATCTATTTCGTTTCTGTGTGAGTGTGTCTATGTCTTCCATTGTATGTTTCTTCCTACCCCTTCTTGTGAGTGTTCGTTTTCGGGTGGATTCAGTACCAATGTAGTATTACAACCATTAGTAATGTTTGGCGGAAGGTTGAACACTATGTTAACGTGGTATCCCCCCGTTCTAGGGCACACAAGCGCTGCCGATCCCTACACCACCTCCCTGAGTGGTCTGACGAATGGAGCCGCCTACGGAGCCACAGCTCAGCCCCTAACCGCCAGCGCCATACAAGCAGCAGCTGCGGGAGTGGCTGGTAAGCAGATCGAGGGTAAATATTGACAAAAATATTTAAAATAAAATTACATGCGCATTCCATGCATGCAAAAAATACATGTTCTTGAAAATGACTTTTGATAAGCGGCTCAACTAACTATGTCTTTAACTTCCCCCTTCAGGACCCGACGGCAGCAATCTATTCATTTATCACTTACCTCAGGAGTTCATAGACACTGATCTCGCATCGACATTTCTGCCCTTCGGCAATGTCCTGTCGGCCAAGGTGTTCATCGACAAGCAGACCAACCTGTCCAAGTGCTTCGGGTTCGTCTCGTACGACAATCCACATTCAGCCAACGCGGCCATCCAGGCGATGCACGGATTTCAGATCGGGACCAAGCGGTTGAAGGTCCAACTAAAACGTTCCAAGGATGCGGCCAAGCCGTACTAGATGAGCTGGATTTGGCGTGGCCGAACGCTGGCACACCCAAGCACCACATGAAAACTAATCACAGAAATGGATGAAACTATAGCTTAACACAATTGTGCCTTTTAATAAATGTTCTGAAACCAAAGGACCAATTACAAAAATGTATCTGATAAGTAATCACAAATCTAAAAATAAATAGCTTACAAATGATGTTCTCGAGTGCACAAACGAACCGCAAACCAATCCAACCAAAGAAGTAGCTTAAAAGTTGCATCATTGTAATCACATTTGCTGAAAACCATCAGCCATTTTCATTAAATCAACCCAACTTTTCAACGTGGTCGGCAAGCACACTCTACATTTAAAAACCAAAAAACAAAGTCCAGCAATTTGAAGCCGATTTGTGGCGCCAAAGTATTTTTCAAAGCCAAATAGTTAAGCAAAAATGGAAAAAGAATACAACCCAACCCAGAAGAAACAAGTTAAAATTGCACAAATGTAACGAAACAATTTAGAAAAATAATGCTAAGTTATATAAGAGTTAGGGAAATAACTATATACAAGAACTATGTAAAATTAGTGGGGCACAACCAACAAAAACATTCGAAATTCCGTTCGTAGTGAGACATTCAAAGGGATAGTTAATACACTAATAACAAACACTATACTACATAATACTATAATACTTTCTAGAGAAGTCTGTTAAGAAAACCTAAGACAAGCGACATCAACTAAAAATACGATTAGCTAAAGAAAACTTTAAACTAATTAGTCACAAAAGATACATCTTCTGGGATTGCAAACTTCAATCTTACTTGAAGTTTATTTCATAGTCATTGATAGTTATAAACTATTTCATACTACGCCGACCTGTGGCATCTATTGGTTAAAAGCAAACATATTTTGTTAAATCTGTACTTAAACTGCACTTGATGTTGAAAGAAGAATTGTATTTTGAAATTCAAACCCAATTCAAACTTGGAGTGCAATATATGCAAAATGTACTTTTTATTAAAGGCTCAAGCACATGAAATAAGGCGGCATCTAATGGTTTTTAAAATTTCGAAAACAAAATAAATATTTATAAAATAATAAAAGAGTATTTTATTGGTTGATGAAGGAGCGCGTAGACTTTAATTAAATTGGAGCAAGCCTTTAACAGGTTGGCTTACAACTAAGCTCCGCTAATCGACTTAAAGGAAGTCACTTGGAAGTCATACTCCTACGAATCCCTCTGGAATCCCGTGAAGCGCTCGTTGAGTGGGATCTTATCACATTTTCGCTATTGTACATGCATTCTTTATGTGCCAACTGACAACTCAACTGCCGCCGATCGGAGGGGAAGGATGCGCAAGACCCAACAACGACTGCCATAAATCAAAAGCATCCTTTACTGGCTTCTGCTGCTCCAGACTCCATCTAAGCCTGTTTTCCCACCACCTCCAAGTTGCAATTCAAATGTTGGTGTTAACGCATAAAAAATGCATATGCACGGAGTCGCCGAATGCGCAGATGTTGTCTGGGAACTTTGTTTCCTTCTGCATTGCTCAGGTGGGAGAGGTATCAGTGCTGCCGGGTTTTGGGGAAATGGCTAAAAACGCTAAAATTTACTTAGGGATGCAAACTGACCTCCACGCTAATCTCAATAGACCGATGTTTGGGTATTCCTTGCGTCAAACAGACTATAGAGATATATGACTTTAATATAGATCTTTCACACTTTTTTTTTCACACTGTCTTATTTAACTTTTTAAAGATATGAAAATTTCATACCGCCATGGGAAATCATTTAATTTGGTCATTGAGCGTTTTCAATGCCGTAAATAAAAAGACGAATTTGAATTTAGTATGAACGTTATAAATGATGTTTATTTCTGCATGCAGATGAAACTGGATGATCCGCAGATAGACCAGCTTATGGTGCATGCAGGGACGAAAGTAATATACACAGAGAGGGCGGCCCGACAAGTCACCTCGAGCTAAAGCTCTCGAAAGTGGAGAGGGCGGCCCGACCTAGACATTGCCGAGCTAAAACTCTCTAAAGAAAGTCCGTTGAGTCGAGCGGCCGAGAGAGAGTCGGCTTGCGATCAACTAGCTTTTGTATAAACTTAAGCCTAATAAATCAACATTACCAAACATTACGCTAACATATTTAAACATTAAAATTACACCGGTGGGCTGCTGCCTGACCCGACAATCATTTAAATCAAAAACAATTAATTTTGAAAGAGCAATAAAAATATAATAGAAGTATAAAAGAATTGAAATAGAACACGATCTTTAGTGAATGCTATAAAGATCTTCTACAAAAAAATTTGTTGGTGCTGATCAAGATTTGATCACTGATGGACTGATCTCAACCAGACCACTCAAAAGTGGATTGATGATCCTTTTCATAAGTCTGTCTATCTAGATTCTAGATTCTAGATTTTTGTTGAGCACTGTTTAATAGTTGTTGACATTACTGTATCGCATCACTATAGCACTGCCGTCCAAGTAAGCATTATTTAAACTTCAAGAAACGTGCCTGTCGTTGGGGTCAGCTTCCAACATTTTTCAGTCTGTCGTGGATCCTGTACTATAATAATTCACTTGAAATATTGCTTTTGGTTTTAGCTGCAAAAAAACTGTAAGCCAATGGACAAGGAGGGTCAGGAAGGCCAAAAGACCCATTCCCCTAGGTCACTTCCACCCGCCTCGCCCCGCGGCACTGCAGGCGGCAGTGGCTCCCCCCGGAAACAACCACCAACTCCTCCCGCAAGGCGCATTATAAAAGGTACTGACGCGCAACAATCTGAAGAAGCCGAAAAGCCAGCTGCCCGCCAAGTCGTGCGCGGGACCTCCCCACTGTCGGCGGCTCCAATTCAAAAGCTACAACCAACCAAAAGGGATGGCGATGGATCGCCACCAGGCAAGCCTCCTGATTCAGGGGCTTCTCCACCTCGTCGAGTAACAATAAGAGATCGAAGTGCATCGGCCACTGGTTTGGTTATAGATACCGGTACATCGCCGCAGACCCGGAGGCATGTTAGGGACTTTGGGGCTTCACCATCTCCAAGACCGCCCTTTCAAACCGTGGCCAGATCGACTTCCCCGCTCCCTGCGACGTCGACTCAGTCCCCGCCGGCAATTAAAAAGGTTGTTGGCTTAGCGGTGACTGGAAAGGAAAGTCCGCGGGGTACTGGCCAGGAGGCGGTTCCATCGACCTCAGCCCAAGTTCCATTTGGAGTGGCGGCATCTGGAGAAACCAAATCTACCACATTCAATATTTTCAAGAAGAAACCGAAGGAGCCACCCAAGTCACCTCCAAAGGGAGCCCGATCAGCCTCATTGCAATCCGGCGGTGATAGATCGTCGCCAGTGGACAAGCGACCCCAAGAACGGCAGTCCCCAGAGCGGTCAGCCGGGGAACGGCGATCTGTGGGGGCTTCGGGTGTTCAAAATAAGGCTAAGACCACCCGGATTCTCTACACGACAGATGAGGAAGTGCGGGATGCCCTTATGGAGTTTGCAGTATTTATAATTTTTCTGGTGCTCACCTCATTGGGTAAGAATATATTTTTTTAGCCAGTGAAGTTATTTAAGAACTATTACATAACTTGATAGTAAAGACCATAATATCTTCAATGCATATAACGAATATTACATATTTTAGTCACTCTATCTGTGCGCCACTCGTACATGTTCTACTTTAATGATACAATGAAAAAGCTCTTCACTACCCGAGAACTGGTGGTGGCCCCCTCGGTGACAGTTTCCTTTGAGAAGCTGATCACGGTGCCCGACTGGTGGGATTACCTAGTCTACAACTTTCTGGTCACCTTGCACGGCGACATGACCGTCAATAATCCTGGCGAACCACCTCCCAAACCGGCCCCCCAAACGCCAGACGAGCAAAAGGTACCCGATGAAGAGACGCCAGAGGAAACGCCAGAGGAAACTCCTGAAGACAGAATGCGATATAGGATCCGAGATCCCAACGGACTCCTGGATGAGAATTGGGACCAGCTGCGAAAATTCAAAAGGAAGGCCCGGCAAGCGAGTCCCGAGGCGTCTGACGCCTCCGAGGAAGGTTCCGAGAAATCGGACGATAAGAAAACTGAACCTAATGTCATACCAACCCATCATCTAACGGTAACAATTTTTAAATATTTTTAAGAGAGCGTTTTACCATGAGCGTTGCTTTTCTATGCAGGGTCGTGTATTTCTTCACGAGAACTTGTTGCTAGGACCCCCTCGCATCCGACAGATTCGGGTCAAAAAAGACAGCTGCTACGTCAATGACGCTTTCATTCGATACTTCAACACGTGCTATGCTGCTTACTCCTCCGGAACAGAAGAACGAACGAATAACTACAAGGGATCGCCCTACAGATCAATGAATGACCTGGACTCTACTCCGATTTGGACAGTATTAGCTTTCTACCGCAGCGGCGGCTACGTGGTGGACTTGACATTCGAAAAGGAAGACAACCTAAAGATAATAACAGATCTTCAGAACACACACTGGCTGGACCGGGGATCCAGGCTGTGCCTGGTCGAGTTTAATTTGTACAACGAGAACACGGACATATTTCAAAGCGTCAAGTGGGTAGAAGTTTCTAATAAGAGCGATTCTTTTAAACTAGATTTTTGTAGGTTCATTGCAGAGATCCCTCCCACGGGAGGCGTTATACCCCAGGCTCAACTTCAAGCTGTCAAGCAATTTTCCTTTTTCACGGAACGCAACCTGATAATGACGGTAATTTATATCTTCTGGTACATCATGATTGTGTACTATACCATCTATGAGATCAACGAAATACGCAAGTCCGGCGCCAAGAATTACTTCACTTCCATGTTGAACGTCCTCGATTGCCTGATTCTTTTGGTATTTTACAATACCAATGCGTCTATTTTAGCAATAATTTAACGTTTTTTTTTATAGCTTTGTTACCTTGCTTTAGTCTACAACATATGGCACACATTTAAGGTCAAGTCGGTTACCTACAAGGCCACGACCCAATTGACCTACCAAAGCCTGGACGTTCTCTGTTTTTGGAACATCATCTACGTGGACATGATGGCCATACTGGCCTTTCTCGTCTGGATTAAAATTTTCAAGTTTATCAGCTTTAACAAAACACTTGTGCAATTTACAACAACACTGAAGCGGGTAAGTCTCTGAAGAAGTTAACATAATAGAAGAAATATAATAGCATTTTCTTGCACCTTTTAGTGCTCCAAGGACTTGGCTGGTTTCAGTCTAATGTTCGGCATAGTCTTTTTGGCCTATGCCCAGTTAGGCCTTCTACTATTTGGCACCAAACACCCCGATTTCCGAAATTTTATAACGTCCATTCTGACCATGATAAGAATGATTTTGGGCGACTTTCAGTACAACCTCATTGAGCAGGCCAACAGAGTTTTGGGTCCCATTTACTTCCTTACATACATTCTGCTTGTCTTCTTTATTCTATTGGTAAGTTCAAATGCTTCTTAAAATCTTGAGGGGGAATCGATCATGTGTATTATATTCATATTTCCCAAAAAGAACATGTTCTTGGCCATTATAATGGAGACCTACAACTCGGTGAAGAGCGAGATCACTCAGGGGCGCAGTCACTTGGGTTCGTACATCTACAAGAAACTGACTGGACTTCTTTATTGGATCACACATTGTGGTCGCAAACGGCGGGTACGAGCCCAAGGAACCCCCGAGGAAGAACTAGATCCCAATCGGGAAGCCGAGGTCACCCATGAAGAGCCCTATGAATTGCGCAGTAACATGACTCCTGCCCAGTAAGTAACTTTTTTATACCCTTGCAGAGGGTATTATAATTTTGGCCAAAAGTGTGCAACACAGTGTTGAAGATATTCGATCATAACTTCAAGAATATATCATCTTCGTCTCCGCCAGAAGTTAGCTTTACTTTTTTTGTTTTTAACTTAAGTAATTTAAACCCGACTTTCATCTTTCAACACATTTTGCAGAGCCAAGTATTTCCAAGAAATTCCGCCGAATGAAAATCCAGATATGGTTCGGTAAGTAATTTTGAGTTGAATTAACCGTTGAAAATGTTATAATGTAACTAATTTTAGTCTAACTAATCGAGTGGGTCTGCTGGAGGAGATATTGGAACAGTTGATTACGAATATGGACGATATTTTGAAACGGGTTGAAAAGGAAAGACCTAGAAGATGAACTCAAAAAACGGTTACTTAATATTGTAAAACGGTTTCCTAGTTTTTTTAGATTACTTGGTTTATGGAATTTGAGTTTAATAATAAAACAAAGGAGCTTAAAAATTTATTTACTCTTAATTAATATTTTTTCAAACATTATTGATACTTGAGTGTCCTTTACTAAACATGTGCCCGTCCCTGTGTCTAAAGAACTTTAAGATACATAATTCCGAACGAGTTAAATTAAATGAGATTTGTTATAAAGCAAGAAAGTTAAGTAATTATGTTGGAAAATCAATTAATAAATTTTAGATTTAGGCTGCCCCTCAATTCAAAAGCAGCTCTGTTAAAGGATTCTTGGACCACATAGTAAGTGTATAAGTAATTAAATATCTAAAGGATTTCGTTGTGTTTACTGCTTAAATTTACTCAACCATCGGACCAGACAGGTAGATATGCTTCTGTGCATATCAACATTTTCACATTTATATGCCTTGCATTGTTTCGCTTTTGTAAATACAAATTGAAAAGTTGCAATCAGTGCAACAGCCAAAGCAAATACACAAAGGATAAAGACAGGTGTGTGTGGGGAAATAAACCATCGGGCAGACAGGTGGGAGAGGAGTGTTTGAAAGGATCTGCAATCCGTAACGTCCAGAGCAGAAGATATGTATACAATTGGAGAGGACGGGAGCCATAATTACCGATACGCTCTTCACCCACTCACTGCCGGAGAACTCGAAAACCAGTAGCATCCTTTATTCGCAGAATAATCACTTTGGCTGGAACATGCAAACAAATCCACCGCATTTATCTGCAATTCAGTGTAAATATTACAATACTATGGATCTTTGGTATGCAACTAGGGCTTGCCAAATAAAAATTTTATATTTTTTCCATTAAAAAAAATGGACTTTTAACTTGTCACTTTTGCATGCCCAATGCAAGACAAGACAATGATAAATATTTAACTATGAAAATAACATAGAAAACTATTAATTCAACAATCGCATTCAGCCTTTAGTTCAGTAATTAATACGCTTTTAATTCCAAGGCTCTGTTTGATAGAGAATAACAGGCAATTAAGTTAACCATAAGTTGACCATAATTAATTACCCCAATACTAGTATGGAAAAAATAATTAACTAGGCTGTTTTTTATTGCACAAAGAACTAATGAGGCATACAATGCCTATGGATCGATTTAAATCAAGCCTATCTCTATCGGCCAGTTGGAATTTAATAAAAGGCTGAAAATATGTTGCACGCTTTTAATTGCTGTATGGACGGGTTCAATTCATTTTTATTGAGCCTATATAAATCACTGCAGCCGTCAAGATGAATAAATCTGTTGATCTGCGTTATCTAGAGTACTAATTGATAATAAGTTAATTAATTTATTCAAAAGCCTAAACTAAACGGAAATGGGTGAAAAAATAAATAATGGTTTCTTTCCTTCCTTACCTCCCAATAAAAAGTTATAGTTTCGCAAAATTTCTTTAAATTTTAAGCTGTTTATTTTAAAAAACTTTTGTTTGGCAATAAATATTCTTCCATGCGTTTCATACGCACGCCTTATTCTCGCTGTTGGTCGAAATAAATACGATAAATTACGATTTCGAATCAAAATCCGATTGCTTTGGATCTCCCAGAGATATCCGTGACTTAAAACTAGCGTCTTAGGACTAACGACATAGCTAATGGGGGACATCCCTGCCTATTTGGAAGCCTCTCCCAGAGAGAGCTTCTCAAACATGGGCATAGTCCGGCCTACAGCGGGACCCACAATGATCTCAGCATCAGGATTCAGTGGGAAGTCTGGGTCAGCGGCAGCAAAATCGTTGACAGCTATGTCATTGGAGAGGTCAACGGGCACGAAATTCTCCTCAATGTCGATTTCGTTGTTCAGCTCATTCCCAGCATCAGCTTCGATATCCAGCTCGTGATCCTGGTCCTGATCTCCTTCCTGGTCAAACTCAGCCCACTCCTCGTTGAAGGCATCGCCCATTTCAACTGGGGTTGTGGCCTCGGCATCTTCATCATCTGACGAATCGAACTCCTCTCGCTCTTTCTTCTGCTTCATCTCCAAGGACGCCTTGTCCTCGTGATCCTGCTCCACTCCTTCACCTTGCATCCGTTCGACTTCCTTTTGTGTCATTTCGAGAAGAGGGTCCATGATTGTTTTTTGGTTCTGAGAGGTGGCCTCCGCTATATCTTCGCTTATATCGGTGGCTTCCGATTCCAAGTCTGCGGGTGAGTTGGTGGCAAATTTTGTTGTATAACTTGTGGGTGTTGTTGTTGTGGTGGACTGTGCATCGTGTTGTTGGGGTGTGTTGGTGACATGAGTTGCGAGTGCATTAGTGTGCGGAAGTGCGAAATAAATTAAATAGAGAGATATATTAATGTACTATTGGATTATAATGAGACCAATTTTTAATAATTAGTTTCCTTGTGCGGCTGGAAGTTATTAAGCTTTATATATTTTAGTCTATATTAACAATATCGCATGCGATTTAAAGCAGAAAATTCAAAGGTTTTTCTTTATATGTGTTTTTTACACTACTCAGTAGAGTTTATTTTTAAAGACTTTCGTGATAAATGATTTTGTTTGATTTCCAATACCCCTTTCATAACTCACAATTTTAGGTCTTATTTCCGTTGTCTTTGCCGATTTGACTGAGCTTCATTCAAGCTAGGCTTACGTTTTTATAGAAAAAAATTCAGAAAATAAGATTATTCACTTCCAAAGCGGAGAAACAAGACAAAAATATCAACAGGGGCTTTGGAGACTTAACAGAAATCTTCTCTTCCGCTGTTAAAGCCCTCCCACAGTCACCGGCGCTCTTTAGATTCCATTCATTATCTCCGGTCGCGCGTTGCCCCACTCGTGATTCACCTTCGTTGCTGGTAAATCAGCATTCATCTCACTCACACCCCCCTTGGAGGCCATCGCCTTCATGTGACGTCACAAGCTCCGATCGCCCCTCACCGATTGTAGTCCAAATTCACTTTTCGCTCGTTAGAAATTTCTGAGAAATTTACATTAATAATACAACAGTTTTGCACACTTATTTATTTTTACGCGCTTCGGTCATTCGGCTCAGAGGTTGTTATTTAAGATTATTTGCCACCAAGCGGAAGAAATGATAAATAATATAGAATACTCAAGGTAATTATGCAGATGACTGACTCACGATCTCTGTTTCTGGGGAAATTTAGAAGAATTCGAGGTGATTGAGAGATTTTGTGAATTCCTCGGGCAAGCCTCAACAGATTTGCTACTATGGTACATTTTGGTATATTTCAGGTGATTCAATCTATTTTGTTTAGTTGGTTTTAAAAATGTATTAAATGTATATATGATAATTTTTTATAATTAATTTCATGCTTTTAAAGAATTTATAGAAATTAGCGAACTTTATTGTCAGCATTTGTCAGCAATAACATTTACCATACTATACCATAGTATGACTAGTGAGTATAGTATAAAAATGTACAAAAAATGGGTCATACGCATAATTAAATAAAATACTTGAATTGAAATGTGGAAAAGCCATTTCATGCTCAAAGGACTTCCATTGAGCATCTTGGTTGTTCAGTTTTCAGTTTGAAGCGAGTGCACAAAGTCATGTAAGCAAAAGTTATGAAAAGCTCACCAATTCATAAAGGCGAATTATATGCATTTGCAGGAATATTTTTTGCAATTGGAAAAATATAAATAAAACGCCCAGCCGAGTGTGCGTTTTTTGCCAGAGCTTCAATCGCCAAATTGTTTAACAGCTTTCAACCATTTTGCAATATTTCAGTGCAGCTGGCGGGGAAGTTATCACCCTCTTTCGCCACCTTCCTTCCGCGAGTATTAATATTTATAACCATGAATATTAAATTCAAATAAATGCATGAGAAGCCAGGCCTTCCCCTGTCCCCTACCTAACCCTCATTCCCCAAACATCGACCACAACTTTCAATATCCGCGAGAGATGGAAAATAAAGTTTGGAACACAAAAAATAAAAAAAGCCAAAATGAAAACATAACAAATCGAATGAAATTCGCAACTTGTGCGAATAGTTTGCATTTTATTTTCTTCTGCTTCCGCTGCGGATACAGAAATGTCACCGCTGGCATTATTTAAATTTAAATTGCGTATTTAAACGTTGACATGTCACTTACAACCTTAAAGTTGTTAATAATTGCGCTTTACTGCACGGGCCAGCTTTTTGTTGCACGGTCATTTATTAATTTCTCGCTGATTTATGCAGCTCGCGCCGAGCAACAAAAAATTTATCCAACCGGCACTCGTCGATTTCGCCACAATAAATTCCCATAAATACGAGCCTGCCTTCCTCCGACCCACCTGGCACGCCCCGCCAAAGGGGCGGTCCACCGCTCAAGACAAGGATTTATGCGAGCCGGAGCGTGTGACTTTTAATAAAAATTAATTTTTATTATGGCCTAAAAGTAATTAATGGACTTTCAGCAAAAACACGAAGGAAAATTGGCGCGTGTGATGCATGCAGCTTTGGGCGGAAGGTAACATCTGTAACCCGATTGAGAAATAGAGAAAAAACCAGAGAGGACGGCCATAATTCAAGTTTTCCGACTATATTATACCCGGTACTTATCTCTGCCACACACTTTTGCGCTTGGCAAAAGAAATACCGGTCATACCATATTAACCTGACTAAAAAGTCTATAGCTCCTCTAAAAAGTTTCCTATTTGGCTGATTTTTGATTCGAGGTGTAGATTAACCATTGGAACAGTTTCGCGCTACAACCAGATTTCCGTTTTTGGGGTGGATATCGGCTTGGAAAAATTTTCACACAAACTTGATCTGCGTGGATACCATACCAGTCCAAGATCCAAAATCGGTCATCTCTATCTTTTATAACCTTCCAGATACACGCGTTCAAAGTTGTAGCCCGTTTGTATGGGAAATTATATATGTGATATGGGCTTATCTTCTCTAAACATCGGCCGAATTGGATAGAATTTGTTTCTCAGATAAGTATAGAAATAATTTGGCATCAAAAGTTTTTCAAAAACCTTCCATTACTGGGGCTACAGAAATTCGAAATTTATGTGAGCGGAAGAAAGCTTGGCTATATTGACTCGGCTGTTGATGATTATTTATACTTTAAGACGTTGGAGAAGATTCCTTCTCCACGTTACAACATTCACACGACTACAATGTACCCATGTATTCTACTTGTACCGGGTAAAATCTGGATGTGAAATTTAATAAAATGTATCATCCATTGTGTATCTGCTTAAATTGAATATACTTTAGAAATAAACAGTGGGGACCAAGCGAAAGATTTTAAAAAGGCATATCGAAAAAAGAAAATATAAAAATACTATATTCCCAACTGCCTGTCATTTGGCTTTTTCGCTTATAATTATATCAGTCAATTCCTCGACGTTGCAAATATTCTTCTCTCATCACCATTAGCTTTTTTCGCATTTTTTCGAAACATTTACATAATATTTTGTTTCACTCTGCTCAGTGTTTTTGCTCTGTGGCCACAAACTATAATTTGTTTGCATTATTAATTTAGACGCACTGCAATCAGAAAAAATGGAATTACTCGCAAATCCAATGAACCAATATGCATATTACATGACTGCAGAAACGATTAAAAAATAGTATCAAAAAACTGCATCTAATTGTACAATTAAACATTTTGTCGTGTTAATAAAATATTTACGATTGCGGTTTGAATAGATTATTGGCCTGACAAATTATCAAACTTAATTATACAGCAAGACCAACTACAAAAATAATGCAGCTTAAATTACAAGTAAATAGAGTAAAAAGTTAACAAAAGCTTTAAAACAAAAGAGAGGCTTAAACATAATAGGCAACCACTGCCGAACCAAACCACCAAATCATACTTTTTTTATTGGCAAAGTTTAATTTTTAGTAGGGAAACTAAAGCGGGCATTCGCATATTAAGGGTAGAGTAGAGTATATACATATGTACAGGCTTAATAGTTTAGTTTATGCAAAACTTTATTAAAAAAATATTAGAAAATATTGTATAGATATATTACAAGTTTTTATAAAGTTCTCAATATACAGTTTAATATTTTCAAACGGTTAGTATGGCGCTTTCGAAGCATATCCTGGTTAGAGTTTGTTCGTATTTCATTCGAAAATAGTTTATACCTGGGGCTCGTCAATGTCGCGGACCTCGTTCTCCCGGGGCTGCTTCTCCAGCGGCTCGCGACGTCCCTCCTCCACCTCATCGTCGAATTCTCCGCCCTTGGTGGGTGGGCCAGAGGTGGTGGAAGGTCCGGCAGCCGCCGCGGGCAGGAACTTGCCTCCGTCGGAGTGCACTCCCTCGGCCACCTCCTCGCCGCTGTCCAGGGGACGCACGTTCACCACACGCAGCTTGAAGATGCTGTTGGTGTCCCCATAGGTGGTCTCATTGATCTCCACCTTGTGGCCGTCGACAACCTAATAAAGCTCAATCAATTAGTAGAAAGCCAACTCAACCCAACTAATCGGGAAAGGATTTTCATTACCTTGACAGTGGAAGTCGTGTTGCCATTCTCGGTGCTCAGAGGGATCCTTGGAATAGGAATTAGGGGCCGCAGACCGAAGGCGAAGCCAGATCCAGAGTCATCGCTGGAATCATCGGTGCCCGCAGCAGCTCCGTCTTCGCCGGAATCGCTTCCAATCACAGGCCAGAGACGAGTACGCAGGCGACGGAACAGATCTTGAAAATATATCATAAGCGTTTTATTACCCTCTACTAAAAACTTTTAAAGCATTTGCTAAAGTAATGGGAGGTGTCTAGAAGGCTTCTCCGTGGGAAAGACTGCAGCTGCCCGTGGTATGAAGGCTAGACCAATAGTGAATTCCTCTTACTGAGACATTCCAGTCTAATGTATTTTTCAGCTTGAAAATCCCTAATCCGTGAACGCACTAAAAAGCATTCCGTGTCGCCGGCATCTTGTCATTGTCTTGTCTGCACTTCTTAAGACCCCCGGATGCCGCCCATTTCTTTTCGCCAACTGATGACCCATGACTCAGTTCTATTGGCCTTTTCAAGACTTCTATCTTGGAATTTTCTATTCTCTTCAACCTTGTCATAAATACTTGACCGCATTGTTTTACGACTTTGTTTGGCCTGCCTGTTGATTGTCGTTTGTCACCCGTTCATGTGCTGGTTGCATCTTAATTCGCTTAAGTCGGTGTGTAAAATAGTTTGCGTTTGTTGGCCAATGTACTCATTCTGAAACGTTGCCCGATAAACTTAAGAGCTCATATACCCTCTCAGCGAATGTATTTCAATATAAAACGAAAGTACATCGTTCAGTTTTCGAGTTTATCTAAGAACACAAGACTTTGCTCTCAATCAAAATAATGCGCTAACCGAAACTTTGCCAGCAGCCGCATCTCCCAACTCTCTAGATGCCATTTTCTACGCTTCGTTATCTCGTTGACCCCCTCGCCAAAAAGTAAAAAGTAAAACAACAAGGAATAAAATAACTTTTATGCATATACAATGCCAGGGGCTTTGGGAAGTTTTTATCCTAGACCCTCGAACGTATTAGGATAAGATTTATGATGCTTCGGCCACATCGTAGTCATCTGCGACGTCTTAGTTAAGCAGAAATTGGCAAGACGAGGCGCAAAACTTTTCACTTTTAATGGTCAGCAGACTGGTTTGACCTACTCCACTCCGCCCCGCCCCCATCCTCTCCTTAACATAAATATGGAAGCATATACAAGCGCATAAATAAACTTTGTCTGTCTACAAGAACTTGACATAATATTTTGATAAATTGTTTTCGCTCCACTCCCACCGCCGGATGGGCCGGATGGACGAGAAACTTTAAAAAGCCCCCAGAGGACAGTTGGCTAATTGGCCAGACCTAAGGGATGTGTGTTTAAGCCAAGCGATATTTTATAACCAAACTGTGTTTAATACCCCTCTATTTTGTAAACTTTATTAAACAAATATTTTTGTTTTTAAATTTTTGACTAAGAAACTATCATTTATTTAAAGTCGTTAAGCGGAAAATAATGACGATATTAAATGCAATCACAGCATGCCATTACGATGCACACAGGTTATTGGGAAAAATGAAATACTGTCTAATTAAAAGGTCATTAAAAATGCTTAAGCAATTATAGGGCGCATCACGTTTACGCCGCATGTGACGCTGGAACAGAACTTACCATCGAAGGAGTTGAAGAAGCCCTCGTTGAAAGACGAGGGATTCGACTGGAGGAAAGGATAGCCGGAGCCCGTATCGATGACACCGCGGAAATTATGGAAATTCGGATCCGGCTGCGGGCGCGAAGGAACGTCAATCACCTCGGCATCGTCCTGAGGATTGTTCCGAGCTGAAAGAAAGCGGAAAAGGATTTTAGCGTGAATTAAAAATTTAAAACCAGTTAGTCATCATTAGAGAGTAAATTGGGTGTGCGAAGATTGCATTAATTTGGCCAAATCAGCGGCAAAAGCGAATCCTTTTGACCCCTTTTCACTGCCCCATTAACGCTGATTACGCCCTCACGGCTTGCGCATAATTTCACCATTTTTTCCATTGGTTAGCTTTTTATTCGACTTCGGGGGCTAAATCTTAAAGTAGGACCCGCTTTCTATTGAAAATAAATCGCAGCTCTTTCAAAAACTGGGCCAAGGCTCTATCTGAAAACCTCTAAATAACAAATCCTTCACAGGCTTCAGAGAGGGATAGCGACGCAGTCTGCCTGCAGTCAGAGATGTGTTCCCTGGCAGCCCCACGCCTAGCATGGCATTCAATCTTTTTCTCCCTCAATCTTTAGTACTGGCATGTTGCACTTCATAAATCTCGGCGGCTGACACTGACAGCGACAACAGGCAAAACAACGCAGCACAGCCGTCTCACAACAAGTGGCCAGTGGGAGTACAAATAACATAAATTGGGGGCTGGGGAAGAACATGTTCCGACCAGGCAATACCCCTCAGAACATAAGTCGTGCTAGCCTTCTAGCTCTGAACATGTAATTATTATGGTTTTAATTTTGTCCTATACAGTTTTTTTAAGAGAACTTGTTTCATTGCATGTCTTCATTGTCTCTACTGATAGATACTATTTATAACTGATAGATCACAAAATGGAAACAACATCCTTAGTCCCCAGTAAGAATAGCTGGAGTCAAACTCATATAACACCCATTGTGGGGCTTTCCCTAACGACGTTAAAAATAAGTCAAGCTGACTTAACTTCCCACGTCGCATCTCAGGGCAGTGCAGTTCGCCTCCGGTTGGAATGAAATGTGAAATATGAAAAGCTTTACGGCCCCGGCTCCGTAAAATTGCTTGCGCAGACGGCGAGCGTATGTGACCCCTGGACCCCAAGGGGCACGAGGTCGGTCACAGGATAATGTCTGATGCACCCCTGAACGCACCCCTGAGCAAAGAAATGCACTGCTGCTGCTCCCTTTATGCATTTGTGTTTTAAGCCGATTTATGAGAAATGTACACGAAACCCCACAATATGTTTCGGGGACTTCTACAACAAAAAATAAAACTGTCCTCAGCAGCGAACGATGAAAAAAAAAGTTCAAAAGGGCAAAGAACAAAAAACCCCAAATAGTGGGGGGATTGCACACCTGAATGTCATTTGCAAGTGCAAATATTTACAATTCGTGGTGCATACGAAAGTGGGCTACCTTTCGGCAAATATACACTATGAATGTATTTATTGCTATAAAAATACTCAAAATACTCAAGTCCCGTGGGAAACCAATTCAAGATACCTATTTATAATTCTTGTCAATATTTTTGGTTTTCGCACAACTTTCATGGAAAAGATTAGCTTTTCTTGCATTGACCTTTTCCAAAAAATTATATAATATTAAAATACGAGAAAGGAAAGCTAACTTCGGGCAATACAATACAAAATCAATTCGGCCGATCGTTATGAAATTTGGTAGCACGGATCAACTGATCAAAAATAGAATCTGTACGAAGTTTGAAATAGAATCTGTCCCAACTTTCTGCCTTCATAAGAACGAAAGTTGGGTCATCTCCGTTTGTTTAGTTTTAGGGCAGTTATAGGATATATTCGGCCGATCCCTTTGAAATTTGGTATTATTTTGCCAAATATTGCATTCATGCAAAATGCGAACTCGTAAAACCCCCAAGCCCGTAATTGTACCCGTAATTGGGTACATTTACAAAACAGATTAATAGTTAAATAACAAACTATTTACATGATATTAATCTGCCCTACTCTATGATATGAGCTGAAGACCACTAGTCGGTGTAGGTGTACCCCCTAGCTAACTTTTAGTTTTAACCATAAACCATCCTAAAATAAATAAATACTACTGTTTTATACAAAATTAGGGTATAAAACCCTTCCTATGGGTGCAAATATGAAAAATTATTCGCAATATTTCCATTAAAGATGGCATAAAATTTTAAAAAGAGACTTCTTGGTTACACAAAGAAGTTGTTAAAAATGTTAACTCCACGTTTTTCCGCCCAACACCATTAATCATGCGAAGCTTTGGCAAAGCAAACTCGGCGCGAACACACGAATTATGAAAACATCTAATACGGCAGATTCATTAATTTTCCAATAATTAAGCCCAGACAGGGGCTACAACTTTTCACCCACCAGTCGCATTATTCCTGCTGCCGCTGCTGAATTATGAAATTAATAAAGCCAGTTGGCGGCCTTATGGAGGTGGAGGCCGAAAGGGACGACCTGTGAAAATTTCTGCAATGCGCTGCGCTTTTGTTCTAAACACAACGAACATTTTTGTTGCTAATTATGTAAGGTTAACAAGTGGCAGCGCGCTCAGGGGCGTGGCACTTATATAATTTTTTCGGTCTTTCCTGGCGCTGCTCTGCGCACAGTGGCCCAAAATAAAATCCTCGGCACTCGCTTCGCCTGCGTTTTATGGCGCTAATTGGCCAAGGGGCGTTAGGTGGGGGAGGGCTCCCGACTGTCTGCGTCAATTAATTAACATAATTGTACAATTTTGCATAATTCAAAACCCAGCAATGGTGCTTTGACCTTCGTTTGTCTTGATTATTCGAGAATCTCGGATCCGCAATAAAAGTTTCAATAGAAGTCGGAAAATATTTGATTCCCCAACTTACTAACTTCCAACATGTCATCAATTTTACTTAACTGTCAGTTTGAAAATTCACAAATTTTTGAATAGGCTCATATTTTTAATATGCATTAAAGGAAAATGGTCTCTAATAAATAGCCAAGATGCCCAAAGAGAAGATATGACAAAAGGACAATTATATATTCTAAACACACGTTACTCGACTGGAGCTCTCATAATTGAAAGCCAAGATGTGGAAACAAAGGGTTTTATGAAAAACCTAACAGGTACAGGATGATCATTACCAAATAGCATTGGTTATCGCACTGATACTCCCCCCGATTGGAGAGGAAAATGCTTGAAAATTTCCAAATGCTTTTCTCCATATTTTCCCATCGTTGCACCCCAAATGGTAATTAAACTGGCCAGTCAAAAGTGTGGGGCAGGTTCGGATTTCATGCCCGTTTGGATTTCGGCCTGGAAAAGCATGGCCTGGGCTGGTGTGGGTCGAGCTGGCTATCATAGATTTATATTGCGACTGCCCGTGGCAACTGAAATGCTTTTGGCCAACACACAAAATTGCAATACGCTTTCCGCCATCATCGATGCATGCGTTTTCAATTACTTTGATGTCCAAATTGTTGATGAAATATGTGTAATACTGGCTCCGGTTGTGTCCGAGACAAGTTTTCCACTTTTTCGCAATTCATTTGCCGGTTTCCGGATTTCCAATTCAGAATTGCAAATTCAATTTTCAAAAAATTTGATTTGCCACCGTTGTGGCAAAACTTTACTAATTAATAGAAAGCGTACTGGACAGAATATGAAAAATTTTTTCAGAAAATACAATAAACAAAACTTTTTGCAACTTTCGCTGCGGGGCATGCTCATTAAAGGTTGGCTCTTCGCCGCCCACCCGTCGCCCACTCGACAAATCCTCTGGTCTATCTATCAATTATTTTACCATTTTGGCCCTCGCAAATCAATTAAACTTTTCCCGCGAATTTCTGCCCGACTCTGTTGCGCCTTTTTGCAGTTTCATGCAATTAATGAATTTTTAATAGCCGCACTTTGGTTAATGTAAAAAGTTTCTTGCCCCAGTGCGGCGGGGGCATGATGCTGGCAGGGTCGGGGTGGCTAAGGCTACTTGTAATTATGATTGTAGTTGCGAAAAGTTCGTTGGCTATGCAAATCTTTTAAGAGTCTCCTTTTTTCTCCAAAGTCTGTTATTATGAATTCCAGAAAAAAATGGCACAGGTAGTTGGCAAAAAAGGGCGTAATATGAAAAAAATATATTAAAGCTAGAATTCGGATAAAAATATTTAGGCCAATAAAAATTGTTTAATCATTGATTCAAGATTAGGGAAAATAAGTTATTAAAATGGAAGAGAAGGAAAAGTTCATCTCATTTTGGCTTAAATTTCGTTCAAGCTACTGAAGGGTTCTTAAAATCCTTTCTCTTTTTAAATGACATATCACCTTAATCCATTGACCTAATCAGATCTTGGATTAGATTCCAGGCTCACCGTTTCTGGAGCTTTTGCAATCCACCGGGGCGGCTGGACCCCAACGCCTCTGGAAGGCCTGAGCCGAAAACCAACACGCCTCACGCACGTCGATTACACACAACCGAAGATCCTCCCTCCGGCAGTAGGGTGTGTGTGGACAGGATGTCGGAATGCCTGCCTCCTGGCAAACTGGATTGTATGCAATTTGGGTTAAAATGATTTCAAATCAGTTGAAAACCAATGGCCAGGACAGTCGAAGGCCTGTCGAAGCCAAAGCAATCGCAATGGCCCTAAGGGGCGGGTTGGTTGGGGCCTGGCCGAAGTGCAGACTTGTGTCACGTTCAAGAACTCTAAACAGGAGGAAAATTAGTTTGATGCCACACACAGTCGCACTTGAGGGGCGGCGAGTGGGGGTCAGGAGACAAATGTCAACAGCAGTCGAGCCGAAAGTGAAATCAAAGCCGGCTTTCGAGCGCCCCACCCACGCACTGCCCCAGCCACCCCAAGTCGAGTGAAAGTGCGGACCGAAGCTTAGTTGCTGTCATTCTCGGAGTGAAATGCCATTCAATTGACCTGCTCGGTGTGGATGGCCAGGGTGTGGGGCAGAAACGCGTTTATCCCACACTTGAAAGAACATTTTTCTTTGGGTTTCTCAGTCAAACTTGTCTCAACACTTATGTTTTTATACAAACAGAAACACAATACAAATTCAAGTAATCCAATTACACATTTTATAGTTCCTTTCAAAGCGTATATTCTTCCAGTGCAGACGTGATATGTCATTGTATCGCCCCAATCACATCTGAGTCTGAAAAAAAGTTTAACAAATGATGGACGTGCTGAACCCCTTCACAAATGGGCACATATCGCCTCGGCTGAGCTTTGGAGAAGCGAAAACGAAATTAGTTTAACGTCTGAACCCCTATCTGGCCAAAGCTGGCCCTCCCTCCTGGCCAGGCCCCTCGTAGGGGCTGTTGTCTGTCTGCTTGCTATCAATTCTAATTACAAATGTCAACAATGATTTTTCGGCCATCCCCTGGATGTGCGATGACGTCCGAGTGTTAAAGGGGGCCGGCTTGGGGCAGTGGGTGCCTTGATTAATGTGGCGCGTTGCAACAACAGCTGGGCTCACACACGGGTCTCGTTTTAGGGTTGTGTCCGTGCTAGTGCCCATCACACTCAAAACAATACATTTGAATTTCAATTTAAACATCTATCAGAATATATTTTTTGACTTTAGTTCCTCTTAGAGTTCCAAAAGTAGTGCTAAAGTATGCCCCTTGAACAAAGTACACGTTTTTTTTCTGTGCACATATGTGAACGCGGCGAATTCCATGCCTACGGGAGGATGTGGCGGAGTTCTAGTTATCTGCATGGTTATTTCCCCCTGTCCACAATTGATTGGCAGCCACGTTGAGTGGCGACTCGGCGCGGCTGTGGAAAGTTCAGAGTGCAGCCAGAAGAATGGCCTGTGACAGATTCGTATTATATGAAGGCTTCAATCACTCAGACGACAATGAAATGGAAGTTCCGTGGACGGGGCAGCTAATGGCTTGAGAGGAGATAACAAATGCGATTTGGAGGATAGCTCAATGTGGGATTACGGCCAGACGAGTGCGAGACAAATTGGCGGGAAATCATTTAAATCTCAGAAAGGTATAGCTGATTTTCAGAGATCGGTTGAAACATTTTTCAAGTCGGAAAGGGATTGCAAATTCAACGAGCATATTCAAAACCAATTATTAATTTGGCCTTTATTTGGCCAACAATACGACTTCATTAACCAAACAAGCAAACAAAAAACGCAATGAATGATTTCTCACCCACGGCCCACTTCTTCTGCCCGTCGGCCCACCATCCTCCAAGGGAGTGCAGTGGAAACAAGATTTGCATGACAAACAAATTTTGACGTGCCCAGGCAGCTGGCAATAAGGAAGTGGCCAGTACCGCTAACCGAGACAGAACGGAATAAATATAAAATCAACATTTAATTCAATTAATTTTGGGTCGCTAGGTCATGTCTCCCACCCCAACTTATCCTATAAGTCAAGTCAGGTGCTGCGTTCATTTTTCATTTCTCTCTCCACTTCATTTGCATTTTGTCAAAACAAAAACAAACGGGGGGGGCAGGCCTAAAAAACGAAAAAATAATCGAGACTGTGGCAGAACACTGAGAGAAAAACAATCAAAAAATTTTAAAATTTTAGATACTTTCCTTGCATAAATCTGAGTAAGCTCCAAACTAACTTGAAACCTCTAAACAAAAATAAAATATTGGAATCATCCCGCATTCATTGCGAATTTTCTCTCCCATTCGCCAAATGTGACAATCGTGTCACGTAGCCAATGTTCTGGAAGATTGAACGTTACGTTTGTCGCGTTTAAAATGAGTTTTTTCATCTGAATTTGATTTTGATTGTTTGGTCCCGGGCTCCAACCTCCCGGATTCCCAGGGAGTGTGTTGTTGCCTCCACAACGTCACCACATGCAACAAATTATTCTCAAAAGCAGCAAAAATGAAATTGCCAAAAGTAAAATTGTTTAATTTTAGGCTTTCCCCACCTTGGTCTGCCCGGCCTTCATTACTCCTGCTGGATCAAGAATCGTTTTTGTTGCCGTTAGTACGTGCAGAAAATATCTAAAGGGAAAAAATAACGCTCAGATTTGATTTCTGGGCTTGATTTGTAAATGGGTTTTGTGTGTGTGTGGTGTCGGAGGAGAGGAGATTGGGAATGGGGATTTCCTGACAGGTGCTGCAATTGTTAATGATTTGTGTGTCTGCCTGGGGAGTGAATGGATTATGGGCCTCGTCCTCGTTCCGAAAGCTTTCACTTAAAGTCTGATGGTGCCGGAACACTGAGCTACAAAGTGATTTTTAAATCGTTAAAGGTATGTACTTTCTGGGGCAAGCAGAAAGCTAAAACGTCTAATTAGGGCTTTACTTTGGGAATACTCTCCTTAACTTGAATTTTTTTTTTAAGCTCATGGAACAAAGCCTGTTATTGAGAATATCCCACAATTTGAATATAATGAGAAGAAGCTCCAATTATGTCTGGATACCCTCAAATAAATCCCAAAATCTTTCCCCCATCCAATACTCCACAATTTTGGAATCCTGCCAAATGACTCTACAGCATCTTGAGCCCGGCCGGATATGCAAAATTTTCATAAATGACAAAGCCAGACAGGCTTGTGGGCTTGGCTTCGGAACATGATTTACGATTACTAAACTACTTAATGTTAATCAATTGTGCAGCCGACTCATCACGACTCTGGCCCGTTCGTTGGACAGATAATTGCAGCAGACACTTTGTGCAATCATTGCAAATGTTGCATGCCGCTATGTCGCATGCAAATGCAAATCAATCTGGTCGAGAAGCTCGAAAGGGCCCCGGGAATTGTACGAGCAGGATTTCGCATATTTTTGGTTGGCAGGAAAAACCGCAAATTGCTATTAACGAAAATCTAATCATAACCGGAAATTAATTTGACAGGAATCTCATTAAATTTACAGCCATGCCTGCGCGCCATAAGGACGTATGGCAACAGCTGTTGACCCCACTCCAAAAACCCTATCCCCATCCGTAAATCCCCTTTTGGCAAATCGTTTAAAGCTGCATTGCGTTGACATTGCAACTGCCAGCTGAGTATTTGACTAATGTCGGGATTTCATTATAATATACAATTATTCCTGTTCGCAGTGTCGAATGTACTGGCACATGAGTATCTGTTTACACTGAGCTTTAAATTGTGAAAAAATAGTAATTTAAATAAATAGGTGCACTGGATGTCTGTTCTAGACTCGTATAATAAGGTCTTATTTTCTTACATATATTTACTTAATTTATTTGAACTCCGTCCCGCATAACCCAATGGCAATCATGTAATGGTTAATTCTCCTAGTTTTGTGCTGACTATGAGCAACTGCCTCGTCTGCTGATTTACCATCCTCCCAGACAGCCCAGCCACCCAGCCATCGCCGCCCTTGACTGCCTTCTGTAATTTATTTCTGATTTCGGGTTTGCGCCATGCGTGGCTGAGCATTCGAGGCGCTTGCACATTTTGCCAGCACATAAATTAACATAAAGAGGCGGCAACTAAGAGGTGGGGCTGGAGTAGGAGTAGGTGACATCTGGGGAGGCGCACCTCCAGGGAGGCTTGCAGCGATTACGTGACATTGAACCAGAGCCAAAGTGGCTGATGGTGATTTTGATGCTGTTGCAGTGGTTCTCAATCATAGACAACGGCTTTGAGTCACCACCTAATTGGCCAGCAGGCCAGGGCGAGCCCTTCGTGATTCAGTTGGCACTACAGTATGTACTTGAACTCCAAAGTCCAGACACAAACACCACTGGATTCCCCATTGTCTTGCCAGAGCATTGTTAGCATTTGATTGTTGATTAGGCAGACACTAAACAATAAACTGCTTAGTTGGATTTTTAGTTTCGATTATAGTCTCACAGTTTCAGCGAAATGACTCACTGAGTATTAAATGTTTTCCAGTTACCGGTTCCATTCCACTTCATATACCAAGTTAATTGGAAAACGGCAAAAAAAAAAATACTTGTTACTTAACCTTAATGCCTGTTACTAATACATTTATGAAATTTCAATAAGCCCTACATTAAAGCAAAAATTATTTCTCATTTCATATTTATATACATTTTTTGTTTTCAAATAATTTACACATTAAAAATTAGAGAAAAACACGACTCTAACATCCAACCTTCATGTTCTTTTGTCCCGAATACAGAGTCACGTTATCACAATAAATGTTTGGATAGAATAGTATACATTTCCATTGAAAATGATTGATCATTACGAAGCTGACAACATATTAAAAATGTCAACTCTCGTGTAGTTTTAATGAACAAAATTTCAGTACATTCTCCCCTTCATTTTCTTAAATTTCACTGCGTGTCTCACAAAAATAAAAGGGAAGGGAACAAAAATACAATGGGCTTATTTCAATTTCTCAGAATAAACAAGTAGGTTGGTACAACAATTATAAAGGTGAAAAAGCCAGACGAAAACCTTTTCAAATAATCAACAAATTAAAATTCGACCTAAAATTTGCAATTCGATTCATTTTAATTTGTTGATTTATTTTTATTACATGTTACTTAAGTTAAAATAACAATGTAGGTTCAAATACTAATTTATTTAATCTGATATAGTTAATATTATAAACTCATTAGTAAGGTTTATTCACTAAATCAATCCACTTTTAGATCTCCTCAAAATGGAACCGCCAAACCTCTTAAAAAGATAATACGTATTTTCAAATGCAAGCTTTCTTTAATTTAATTGTTTTTCCCCTGTTTATTTTCGAAATTTCCAGAATTTGAGAATCCACAAAAGCATATATCCACTTCATTGTAAGTTAATTAAAATTACAAATGAATCCGATTTTTTTAAAGCTTTAACTTAGTGGCTTAAATTTGTCTCTCAAGCCATTTGACTCTCATTATTTGTCTTCATTTCAAGATGAATGCCTGTAACAATTTTGTATTTATAATTGTGCAAAAATGTTTAACATTGTTTAACCTTACTTCTCGAAAAGTTTAAAAAACATACAATTGAAATCTACAATATTAAAATCTTCCAAGCGGGTTCCTTTCAAAAGAAATATATTATAATATTTAATAATTATTGAACTTCATAATCTATGTACATATGTTGTCTTCAATTTAATTGTATTGTTTTATGTTTTTTAGAACGTATCCAGGGTCCACGAAAATCCACAAAATAAAGAAATTAGGAACATTTCCACTTCATTGTATTGGCAGTATTTTAAATTAAATGCTAATTAGCTGAACATTCATCAACTCCCAATAACCATTTGTATAGGACTAAAAATGAACTTCAATTTGCACAAATAAATAATCCCCTAAATTAAGCAAATTGCCGGCAACTCCACACCAACTTCCAACAATGTAAATTAAAATAATTCACCAATAATACAATTATAATTATTTTGGGCTTTATTGCTCCTCGCATACATAGTTCCACATACGGACAACAATAAAAGAATTCAAATAAAATGATTTATGTGGACATGCAATTGCAATTGCTTTCGAGCATGACGAGAGTAAGAGACGTTCCCTGGAAAAGGCCTTAAACGCAAATTATGGCCGTAATTAACCCAATTCTTTTGGCCATGGGACACTGACATGGCCCGATCCCATAAAAACAAAATTAAGAAAAATAAGAGAAGAAAAGGCAGAAGAAAATGCCCAAGAATTTCACTTGCAATCAGGCCGCCGAATGGGTGACAAAAAGGCACCACTCGGGCGTATAAACTTTACAGTTCGTTCAACCGAGACGAGAGGTGTGTAATTTCGGAGAAAGCCACAAACGCCGCAAATGTTTAAAATCTTATTCTCCTTTGAAAAATTTTTTTAATTTGGTAACTTTATATACGTATGTATGTATGTACAATCTCTTCTCAGTAAAAAAGAAAACTAGATTCTAGGAGCAACTTTCCAGCCCTTTGTCATTTTTTCTATTCATTGAACCAAAATGGCAAATATTTTTAAATATTTGAAGCACTCGAGAACTTGTACCTAAAAATGCAAATTTACGAGTTTTGTATTAAATTTCCATATTCCTTGCAAATGATTTGGACTGCAGGGAATCTGACTACTTGAAGAGGCTGCCCCCACTGCCACGCCGACCCGCCTGCAGCCCGTCATCTGCAATCTGCAATTCACTGGCAGCTTCTCCAGCAATTTATGCATTCAAGTGGCAGCCGAACAGCAAACGCTGATGATGACAATAAGGACGACGCTCTCGGAATCTCAAATTCTGAGCCGCGATTCCGAGGGCCTCTGATATTTTGCCATTTGTAGTAACTAGTGTATCTGTAGTATGCATTTGACTGATTGTAGTGTCTCGCTTTGTTATCAAGGAGCAGGCATCATTATCCTCCAGAATAGTCTGACTTAAAAACTCAGATAGCAGTAAGTGTATAGAGTCCCTAGTTTAAATAATTATTATTCTTAGTTCACCAACACAGCCTTAAAATTCCAGGAAATAATAGTGAGATGCCACCGGACTGAACCGGATAATCAAAAGATTAATAAACAAACAGTGTTCTGGGCATTTCCAGAGCTTATCATTCACTCATTGAAGAGGTGAAAAGGTTATCTAGGTATGAATATACATGTATATTTCGATCCATAGATTCAAGCTTATTACGCTGTTAAAGCTATTTTCATCCAACTTAACTCACCAGGCAGCGTCAAGACTCCACTGAGAGCAACCACGATCGCCAATACTCCGCAAATCAGCTTCATTTTGTAGTTTATTTTTCACACACTCAAGCCGTTTATTTATGTTAACTTTGTCAGTTCAAATATTGATTTGGGGCTCTGCTGTGCGTTTTTATCTGCGCCGGCCAACTAGATGGGATTCTGGTCTGTTCTGTTCTGTGTTGAAAGACAAACAATAGTCAAATGCGCTTAAATGATTTGAGGAAACGGCAAATAAACGGCGGCAGCACACGAAACCGAGCTGGGAACCGCTGCCAATGAGTGTGAAAGTGAGTACTTGCGAGTACAACGAGCAACTTGCCGACACTCTCACTCACCCGCTCATTCAATTAGTCGCTGTGTTTATTAATATTTTAAATGGACAGCCGAGTGCAGTGGTAGGCACTCTGGACAGGTTTTAATATTACGGGACACCACTGTGGGGCACATACGACGTATAAGCAATTTTTGTATAGAATGTATTTAATTTTGAAATCATGAATTTGTACAAAAAAATACTATTCTGTTTACAGTGCGTATGAGTGATAGATTTAAATTATCTAGAATCTAGATTGATTGTTTTTTTAAGAAAGTTCAAATATGTTGGCTTTGTTTTTTCTTTTTGTGTACCATATATTTAATAATTTGTTTATTCTTAGTTTTATTTGAGACTTTTTACTTTTTTTATACTATCTTTTATGGTATGGGCCCTTAAATCTGTTGGGAAAATCAAATTCTGTCCATGTTTCGTTAGCTGCACGCTCTCGGTTTTCTCTGGTAGTGTCCCTGTCTCAGTTGGTCATTATTTTCCATTCTCCGTTTTAGTTGCCGTTCGTAATTCAATTCCAATTTGCATTTAAAACGCCGAGAATTATGTCAATTGACGACCGAAATCACCTGTTGAACAAGCTTGGCTGGAGTTCAAGGTGAGCAATTGTGTAAACAAACACGCTGATTTTGTTATTCGCCAGTAGCGAAACAATCGAGAATTATCTTTTCGAAGAACTGGAAAACCAGTACTATAGCTCATATTCATATAATCCCTAATCGAAGCGGAGCTAGCTCTCATCACTCTTCCCAGTAATAAAGTGATTATGATAAGCGCTTCTTAATAATTGTCCAGACACAGTAGTCACGCCTTGATTGAGCCGAGTTCCATCACGACCAATATTACGTCAATATTAGAGATCATAAGACTTGGTTATATTTTGGGATACATTTACAAATTTAGTTCAGATTTCATGCCCTAATATTTATCTTTTAACAATCTAAACAAATAAGATAATTTCAGATACTCTATATCTATTAATGAACTAATTTTCACACATGTTTTCTATTTGATTTTTTGTTTCAAGGTGTAAATATTTGTCGGTATTTTAGGCACTATTTATCACATTTTTACGGCACGAGAAATTATTTTTTCAGTCCCGAGGAGCATAAAAGTTCCCACAATAAATTCGCATTGCCCAAGATATATATTTGCAAAAATCCAAACAAAATTAAAATTGTTTGTTTATAAACAATTCGGCCACCTCAAAACCGGAAATCGCTCAAACACTGTCCCACTCAAACAACACACACCGAGACACGAAAATTTGCATAAACTTTTATTGTTGTTATCGCGGTCATACAGTTATTTTTGTATAAAGTTACCCTAAACTGTCGATCGTCGCTCGCGATCCTCAACGTGTGTTGGCTTTTATGAAAAATTTCAGACTAAACGGTTGCGTACGAATTTGGCTTTATTTATATTTATTCCAAGGCACGCAGCTGGCACATACTGCGTTTATGCGATGGACTTTTCATGAATTACGATTACCCTCTAATTTTGACTACAATTTTAGAGTCTTGAAGTTTTTCAAACTGAAACATATTAATAAAAGGAGCGCGAATATAAAATGGATGCAGAAACGAAGATAGACGATAAAGTAGTGACTGAAATGGGGGATAATACTTATATTGGGTAGCAAACAGACTAAAACCAAAAGTACCTTCTTTAACTCGATGAAGTTTAGCTTATATCATTTCAAGCATTCTCATATGCATAAACAGAGGTTATTGAAATTCATGAAGTCCGAAGCATAAGTATGTATAAGAGAAAGAGACAACCGGAGAAATGTATGCTAGAAGTTTTACCATTTTTTATCCACCATTTCCAATTTATGAATTTATTTAAAATATATAAAAAATTATTAATTTGAAAATCAAATTTTTAAATATTATTATGATATTGATAAAGAAAGATTTCTTTCAGAGGTTTCAATTACATATTATAATTATTGTTTAACCTAAAATATATAGAAAATTATTTAAAAATAAAAAACGCTGTTTTTAAATTTAACTTTATAAGCACTAAAATTTATGTATTATTTTGTATTTTTTATCCTTAAAATTAATGATCCTTCAGTTAAAATCCTCAAACCCCACTGTTCTTAAGGGGTATCCCAAGAACAAGCATTCATTGACACGTCAGTGGCAGAAAAAGTGAATGTCGCTCTTGGAACCTGAACCCGGGGGCCATCCCTTGACCAAAACAGTTCGAGGTGTAAGGAAATCAGAAATTCAAAACGGCAAACCGACTTCGGCGGAGACCGAGGCGGATCCGGTGAAGTAGGCAAGGAACGCGCGCCAAGCTACGTTCTCGGATTGACAATGAAGCCGGCCTTTCAATACGAGACCCTTTTACCGGCCCCTTGTGAGCCCCTGGCTCTATTGTAGTGATTGGAATCTGGAATGTCGATCGTCGAAGCTCCAGCTGTTGCCGCTTCTGCGCCTTGAACAACTTTTAATTCTTGTCATCGTCCCGTGAACCGGATTCTCATTTAACTGCACTTTCGTTGTTTTTATTCGACGCTGCTATTTTTGTTTAACTATATTCAGGTTTTAATGCACTATGCCTTTAAGTGGGAAAAGAGCATTTAAAATAAATTGCCAATTTCGGCTAATTGTTGACACAACATTCTTGCGGTTGACGCTTCGAGAAAAATTCCCCAAAAACAAGCTTTGGTTGCCAAGGCTTTTAACAAAAAGAAATTAAGTAGGTGCTGCTACATCTACTTTGGCAACAAAAAGCTTAGCTTATTTTTAATTTGCATTAATGGGTTTTTTAATTTTCTAAAATATCTTTTTTATATTTTATACCGAGATTTTTATTTTCCAATTGAAGCGAACAATCTATTTTTATACCCTTGCAGAGGGTATTATAATTTTGGTCAAAAGTGTGCAACGCAGTGAAGGAGACATCTCCGACCCTATAAAGTATATATATTCTTGATCAGGATCACCTCCTGAGTTGATATGAGCATGTCCGTCTGTCCGTCTGTCCGTCTGTCCGTCTGTCTGTCCGTCTGTCTGTTTCTACGCGAACTAGTCTCTCAGTTTTAAAGCTATCGTCTTGAAACTTTGAACACACCCTTCTTTCCTTTGCACGCAGTATATAAGTCGAAACGGCCGGGATCGGCCGACTATATCTTATAGCTGCCATATAACTGATTGATCGGAAATGGTATAACTTTGGTGTTTTTAGAGTTAGAGAGTTCAAATTTGACATGAGAGCTATTTTTTGTCGTAACAAATTACGACATGCCAAATTTCATAAGGATCGGCTGACTATATCCTATAGCTGCCATATAACTGAACGATCGGAAATGACCCAACTTTCGTGTTTTTAAAAATAGAAAGCTGGAACTTGGTACAGATTATATTTTTGGTCAGTTAATCCGACCTACAAAATTTCATTAGGATCGGCCGACTATATCCTATAGCTGCCATATAACTGAACGATCGGAAATGACCCAACTTTCGTGTTTTTGAAGATAGAAAACTGGAACTTGGTACACATTCTATTTTTGGTCAGTAAATCCGATCTACCAAATTTCATAACGATCGGTTGACTATATCTTATAGCTGTCATATAACTGTACGATCGGAAATGGTTTTTGGTAGAAATATGAACTTTCATATTTTTGAAGATAGAAGCTTGTGACTTTTTTTTTCGATTTTTTATTGTAATTGATTGGTTTTATTATGATGTAATCATAAGGATTGGCCAACTATATCCGATGTTTGCAATATATATCCGGTTTTAGCTGCAAGGGTATATCAACTTCGGCTCCGCCCGAAGTTAGCTTTGCTTTCTTGTTATTTGTCGTGACTGTGGCGCTTCTTGATTTTTCATAGATGTTATCCAATTTAAATATAGATTCTTCAGCTGTGGCCGCCCACCAATGAAGACAGCACGAAAATGTGCTCTTGACCTTGACACTTTTGAAAAAGAATTACAAATTACAAAAATAAATAAATTTAAGGAACATTTCTAAAAAGTACATATTTTAAATTTCATACGTTAATTCCTAACATTTTTATTATACCTATTAAAAATAAGTTATTTTTAATTTAAGTAAATGTATTTCTTATAATTTAGCGATGTATCAAATTTAATAAGAATAAGAATAATCATAATCATAACGATCATTGAAATGTTTTTATGCAAAGTCGAAAAAGTTTCATAGTTCAGTATTAAATTTTAATAATTATATATATGTAACGTAATGTGTATACGTAATTATACATAAATTTTGGACATTTAAGTATCTTAAAATAAGCATTAAAATTTCGGCGAATTGTTATCAGAAGTTCCCTTTATGTGTATTACACAGAATCAGAATTTCCCTTTATGTGTATTACACCCGCGTGGGACATTAAAAGATCTTCTGGTATATTAATTCATTTTTGTTTAGAAAATCCCAAATTTTTTTCCATCCAAATTGGTTAAAATTTGGCATGAACTAGCCGTTCTTTTATTGAAAATCTAATATTTTTTTTTTCGCTTTGGTTGGATTTTGTGACAGCGAACTGCTCCCATAGGCCAAAAATAAAAAAATTGATAACGGCAAAAACGTACGAAAAGTAAAAAAATCGCCTCTAAAATGCCCAAGCTTCTTCATGGCAAACCCGATTTTTCTAAAAATCTTGCGGGTTTTCTACAAATTTATTTGAAGATGTGAACAATTGCTCATTTGTAAAGCGCGGCTGCGCGCATCCCGAATATTCACAACTAAACCGAACTTTGACGTGGTCAGATCATTATTTACGTGTTCAAATTCAAATTATTTGTAATGGATTTTGAAGTTGAAGGTATTTTCTATGAAATGAGATATAATTTGATGTATTAATAATAATCATTGTTATTATTATATTATTGTGAACTAATACATGTTTTTTGCGTATATTTTGAACGTCTTTTTCATGTTTAGCTGAAGTTTTAGTAGTGATCCCACAAAATTCTACAATTTGTTTATGTGTTGTCGGTCTCCAAAGGTAACAAATGTGCAAAAATTTTTTGGCAAAATTTGCAAAACAAATTTTCTTAACATAAAAGTTGGTTAATTTCCGTTTTTTCAGTTATATGGCAGCTATAGGATATAGTCGGCTGATCCTTATGAAATTTGGCATGTTGTATTATTTTGCCAAAAATAGCATTCGTACCAAATCAGAATTCTCTAGCTTTAAAAACACCCAAGTTATAGCATTTTCGATCAATCAGTTATATGGCAGCTATATGATATAGTTGCCCGATCTGGCTGATTTCAACATATTATTTTAGAATAAAAATATAAATATTTTGTGCAACTAGAAGTACCTCAACTAGAAGTATTTTTGGCCGCTCTCTTCATACAAGCCGGACCACTGTCGCGAAACCCACCGAAAACTCAAACGTCAAAACGAAAAGTGTACATTTGAGAATATTATTTTTGTTAACTATTATTAATTTTTTGTATTTCAGCTATTTATTGAGTATTTAATGGGGTGTTTCGTTTAGTGTACCTAGGTTTTGTTTTGTATTGGTTTTAGTTGTTTTAAATTGTCTATTCGTTGTTGTGTTTCGTAGTGTTTTGGAGTATTTGTTGAGTTTTTGATTTTATTGTATATATTTTATTTATTTTTATTAATTATTATTATTTATTAAGTTTTCATTATTTTTGTGAAATGAGATATTGAGATAGGAAAAGGACAAAAATTTCGTAAGATTTGCTTTTTGTTTGCGTTTTCTGGGCATTTTTGTTCAAAATCACAAGTTTTTGGCTGTTCATAAAAATAGCATAAAAATAGTTCGTAAAAAAAAATCTTTTTCTTTTGAAATAATCGTGGTGAAAAAATGTTTTTAATAACGGTTTCAAGAACAGTCGAATTTTTTTTTCCACACAATTTTTCAATTTTACAACACTTTTTCAATTTTTGAAATTTTTCAACTTCGCGGTGCCAAAGTAACATTTTTTTTCGGACTGTTTTTTCGGCACCGCGAAGTTGGAAAACGGCCAAATTAAAAAAGTGTTGGAAACTGAAATAGTGGTTTTTATAGTACATTTTATAGCAAGTTCTGTTAATTTTTAACAGAACTTTTTCTCTGTTAAATTTTTAACATTAAAAATCACAAATTTTTCAACACTTTCAAGCTTTTTTATTTTTTTTACGTTTTCCAACTTTGCGCTGCAGAAAAAGAGAGAAGAAAAAGAGAGAGAAAAAATAACTGTATTTGAATGGGACCTGAACCCTATAAAAGTCAGCCTCTGGAGGATTTTAATTCATTCGGTGGCCAGCCGTCAACCAAGAATCAACCTCTTTTCTTTGGTATTTGGTTTTCTTTTTTTTTTTGCCCATTTATTTCATTTTAAATTTACTGTTTGAGCACTAATAAAGCGTATTTTGGCGTTTCAACAAGACAGCCGGTTTAGAATCCTGGTGCTTAATCTTTCATTTTATTTTAATTATTTAATTTTTGACTTACCGTGGAACTTGTTGAAAATAAACCGACTTGTGTTTAGAAAACTTTTTAAAGCGAACCTTTTTTTTTTTCTTTTAACTAATTTACTACTTGGGTCTTATTTTATTTGTTTTATTTTATGAAATTAATGTCATTTTAATAATTGGAACGTTGTCGGTTTGCAAATTAGGATTATAGTTTCCACTGCTGACGCATCACGCGTCGCTGAGGAGTCGGAGGACGACGACGACGCAGTAAATGGGCACTCAAATTGCTGCCAGATAAGTTTTTAAAGCGTATTTTATTTTTTTTTTTAAATTCTTATTTACTAGTTGGGTCTTATTTTCTTATTTTAACGCGTTTTAATTTTCGGCAAGTGCCTGAGCATCGGCTTGGAGTTCGGCAAGCCCTTGCGCGGCTCGTTTTAGCTGTAGTCTTAAGCTTCGTCGGGGAGGCATTTTTCCTGTGTTTGGATATATTTAAAATGTGAGTTAGACTCATGATACAATTAAAGAAAAGAAAACTTACTTTTACTTACTTAGATGAGTAAAACTTACTTAGATGAGTCGGGCTAGTTACAGAGGATCTATTTTCCATTCCATCGAAATTTTCGTATATAACCTGGGAAACTTCGGTAAAAATCTGGATACTATAAGTTAAAGCTGCCATAGGAACAATCAGTGTAAAACGAGTTTTCGCCGGGAAACTATTTCGCCTTAAAATAATAATGACAGAAATTATAAATGTAATTTACAAAAATGAACATAAAATAAATACATTTTTTTAATTTATATGCTTATCCTTTAATATTTACATATATGTGTAGTAACAATTCAACAAATGAATGTTTCAAAAAAAAAGGTTAGGTTACCTTTTTGTATTTTGCAAGCCGGATGGCACCTTAAGGAATATTAATACAAAAAGATTTGTGAATGCCAAAGAGTGCCATCACAACTAAAGCTCTACTAACCAAACACAGAAAAGACAAACTAAGACGTTCACAATTATGTACTAAATACAACAATGATTTACACAAAAAACAACAAATACTACATGTACTTTTTATTGTAAAAAGAAAGTTAATACCTTTCTTTAAAATATTAATCACTTCCATGGCACAAACACTTTTTTTAAAAATGTTTAACAAATTTTTTGCGGAGAGCTTCACCTCCACGTTGCTTACGCTGCAATACACAATGAATATCATGCTATCTCTTTCGATGCTATTCTTGAAGCGGACAGACCGAGCAAAACAAAAAGATGAACAAATTCAAATAGCTAGACCACTGTGCACTGGTACTAGAAAATTCCTCAATCTTGGAAAGCAGAAAGTCTTCGAACCAACGCTTGCGCTGCTGGTACACCGGGCATCCACGATAAAGGCTTACATGTCGGCCCTGACAATTGCAACACCGGGATGGGGCGTCACGGGGCTTCTTGCAGGCCGTCGACAGGTGAAAACGCGCACATTTCATGCAGATGAAAGAGCGCTTGCAGCGTTCCTTAGTATGACCAAACGACTGGCAACGGTGGTATTGTTCCAGGAAATTGGGGGAGAAGGGCTCCAAGAGATGAGGAGGAAGATGAGTCGGGCTAGTTGCAGAGGATCTATTTTCCATCCTGGAGTCCGCCGCCGAAACACGTAATGAGCCCCGGGGCGCTCTCTTCGGAATCACACCAGACATACTGGAGGGTGCAGCAATTACAAAATGGTTGGCTGAAGCGGCTCTTTCCAGTATAGTCTGGGAGATCGACTACGTATAAATTATAAAGGGTTGGGGCTAATAATGATCCTTGCGGCACACCATCTATCACATTTCTGACGATCGAACACTCATTTGTATCCATCGAGGGTCAGTCAGATAGCAACATAGCAATCTGGATAACGATGGATCAAAGTGATATCCTATACGTATTTTGTATAGGAGACCTTTGATCCATACGGTGTCAAACGCAAGCTATGGTCGCTTTGCGGTTATGTATGTTGCCATATATGAAGCTGTTGGCCGCAAGCAGTGCATGGTTAGTACTACTAAATTTGCGGAAGCCAAATTGATTATCTTTTAATATGTTATTATTATTTATATGTTATTGATTGATTTAAGTATTATTGATTCGAACAGCATTGCGATGGCCGATAGATCCGTGTTTAATTTGTGTATTGGGATTACAGTGGGCGGTGTCACGCCCACATTTTTTTTAAATCTTAAATCTATTGACCATGTGAACTCAAATCAAAAATCAAAACTTAAATATCTTTTTTCGTTCTTGAGATATTATTTTTGCCAGAAAAGTGGCCATATTTCCTATTTCCTATGTTTTTGTGGCATTAATTAATAACTCGTTCAGTCTTTGAGATATCGACATGAAACGTTACCAATCGTTATTATTTGATCCTAGGCACATATAGTATGAAAATCGTTCGGATCAGGAAACTATATCCTATAGCTCCCATAGGAACGACCGGGTAAAAGTAAAGATAAATTAATGAAATTTAAGGATCTGATATTTGTTGCTATTTTAATATGATATAGCGATTTTGAACCAAATCCGATAACGCTTTCCCTGGGAACTAGCAGTATAAAATACCGGATTTCAGTGTTTTCCATACAAATACAGTAGTATTAATCTTAATATTCATTTATTTATTTTTCTATATCAATATTATCTAAAAAAAAAAGCTGGAATCGTCAAATTCGTAATCTTCGAGACAAACATTATTTTCGTATTCTCTAGAAAGCATCTCAATTACCGCTATTGGAAGTGAAAGACTTTTGTTTTTTATGCGTCTCGATAAATTAAGGGACGAAATAGTTGGATCTGATGTATCCATAGCTCTGTTGAACACATCAGCGAAGGAATGTAATCGGCTGTGCTTTCTGAAGTGGTGAGCCTGTCTGATTTATACAGCTTGAAGCACCGTATTTTCCATTACTTCCATTTCAAATTGGTGGCTTTTTTCTTTTAAAATTGCATTATTCACATTGTTATTTGCATGGTGTTCAAACATTGTACAACCATTTGTTGGTCAGCCCGGCCCCTTTTCGCTGTTCCAGGCAGCGACCAAATCGGCGTTGCAGAAAGTGAGGTTATTTAAGAAAAATTCAAATTGCACCAATAGTGGAGAAAAGCGCACAATAAGACTTATTATTAAGACCATTGCTCAGTATTGACAACGCTACAACATACACTTGGACGCATTGAAAACTTTCTATTTCTTCTATTTCATAAATCTTCCCAAAGTAGAAATTTGTTTCCCAAAATTCAGCTTAAGGTGCATTTATCAAATGACAAAATGTTTGTATAGACACGCACAATTTAAACAGTTAATACATTTAACATGTAGTACAAACCTGCGAAATCAGCGTCTATTACTATTTTTACTTGTTAAATGGTGTTTTACACAAATAAGCTAATTTCACAAATCACCAGTGCCGGATTTAAGAAGAAAGGACCAGTGGCCAAAATTTTTTCAGGGAAACTCCGGGAAACTGCTGATCCAATTTTTTTCAACGATGAAGTTCAAATATTGCAATGAACTATGCTTGTTCTTGTGAGAAATTGTATATATCCGCAAAACTGATTAACTCATACTTCAAGGCAGTTGTAAAAAAAGTTGGATATTTCTCCATCAAATTGCACACATTTTTTTCGAATTCTTTTGCTTCCATGTTTTTGAAGCATTCAGGTTTGAGAAATCTGAAAAGTGAGTTTATCTCATCAAAACCTTTGGCCCTTTCTTGTAATTCACTGCACATTCTGTCCAGAACTCCAAAGTACCCAATGCGATGTTTCGTTGCCATATCCAGAGTCCTCTGCTTTCTCGCCTGGCATTTTTTTCGTTCGTCGTTGTCTAATGTTCGGAAAATCCGGATTCTTCCATCCCATCTTCTCCCATTGACATTTAGCTTTCGAAACGAAAGAATCATACTTGCTCTCCTCACGCAAGTTTTGCAAGTTCTTCATTAGATTTTCGAGACAATTTTGGGCTATCAAAAGATCAACTTCTTTTTTCTGTAATTGTACTTCAGCAATGTCAATGAATGATAGGACCGAATGCCACCATGTCAGGTTTAGTAAAAATAGTAAAAATAGTTAGTAAAACGTCGTTAGCTCAGGCTTTCCCCTTTCGATCAACCCCAAATTTGGCCAAAAATACCAAAAATTGCCGAAAAACGCTGGGGGGCCCCTATTCTAGGATTGCACCCAAAAGTTATTTGATTTTATATTCAATTTACGATAGTTATCAAGCATTGCAATTATTCTGATAACAGGGGGCCCCTGAATGAAAATTGAACTTGTGCTGTCCACAAGAGACTCACGGAAACATTTTTTCAACAAACAAATAAAAAAAAGAAATCGAAGGTGTAACTGTCAGCTTAAAGATTTCCTCGGGGGGCCAGTGGGCAGCGCGCTTTTGCCCACCTGTTAAATCCGCCACTGCAAATCACTATGTGAAAATTACAAATTTAGCGCACGTGCTCTCAGATGCAACAGCTGACTTTGCAGTGGTTATGCTAATAATAATTAATATTTTGAGTATGAGGCATAACAGTTTGATGTTCCATCTTTGACCATTATACCCTCTTCAAGGGTTTAAAAATTAGTTTATCGACTATGATCCAGGTTAAGACGCGTCCTGGTGTCAGATATTAAATGTTCTATTACTGAAAAAAAAAATAACTTTAAACTTTTAATTCAAGAATTTAAAAAAAATGTCCTTTTTTATGTCGATAATTAAAAAAATCGAAAAACATCGATGCACCGATGTTTTCATCGATATTGTTTCATATTTGCACCTGTAATATGAACGTAACCTTAGCAACGGAATTTTCGATTTTAATGTAAAAATATAGTCAAATACAGACAAAATGTTTCGCCGCGGCAAATTATCGTTTCTAAATACCAAAGATGACCGTATTAAAATAATAAATGAGCGCATTTCACTCACCGAACGCCATTTGATGGAAATGTGTACCTCCTTTGCATTGGTGACCCGGAAAATGGCCAAGTATGTAGGGCCACAATGCCTTTTTAGAAGTCTGCCCGTTAAAATGTTATTCCAGGTACCGCGATTCGTTTGATGATCTGGCCAAAGGAGTCAAGAGCTATGCGGACGATGAGGAAATCAATGAGAGTCTCTGCCAGGGACTAAAGAGCTTCACTAATGCTGTGACTCTTATAAGCGACTATATGGACATTAATGTCCACCGCTTGGAACAAAAGGTATGTAGATACACTGCGTAACATACTGAAAATAATTCTAATATTACATTCTCCAGATCGTCAACGAACTGGCCCAATTTGAACAACTTTGTAAATCCACGAGGGACAATTTGCGCCTGGCTGTAATTGCTCGCGATAAGGAGGTTCTGCGCCAGCGCCAGATGCTGGAGCTCAAGTCAAAGTTTTCGGCCAATAACGTGAGAATTTGAACTAATATTATTTTACCAGAATAATTCCCATGTAACCCCTTAGAGTGCCGCCGATTCGGAGCTTTTTAAGGCAAAGATGGAAGTGCAGCGCACAAACAAGGAAATCGACGATATTATCGGGAACTTCGAGCAGAGAAAGTTGCGAGACGTAAAGCAACTTCTCAGTGACTTTATCCTCATATCCATGAAGCAGCATACCAAGGCTTTGGAGGTGCTCAGCGCCAGCTACTATGACATTGGCAACATTGACGATCGGGACGATTTCCTAGAATTCCAAAAACTAATGAAGACCAAAGAGGAACCAACTACCCGGAAGGCAGCCTTCAAGAAAGGATTGCGCTCCCAGTCGATGGATAGCTTGGACCATGAGCATCTGGTTAGTCCTTTGAAGCGACGCCAAAAGCTTTCGAGGAGCACCAAAAATCTAACTCGTGCCGGAATCAACCATGGCAGTAAAACCGAGCCGGAAGAGAGCGAGGAGCAGGATGACGAAGACGAAGAGGATGATGAAGAAGAAGAGGTAAGTTTTGACAAAAAACTTTTTCAGATTTTTAGCTGCGTCGACTACAAAAAAAATTATGTAAATATTTTTTTAAATGATTAATAATTATCTTTAAAATGTTTTCTGCAAACTTAAAAAGGAAACCGAACAAAGTGGCGAGGAGGAAGAGGAATCTGGTACCGCCTCCGACGATGAAAGAGAACTCACTCAGCCGAGCACCCAAGCCACGCCTCGGGAAAACGTCTTCGGGGCCAAGTTGCGATCTGGAGGAGGCAAGGAATCCACAACACCTTCGTCCACAACCAGTGCAGCCTCGGCTTTGGCCAAGCCACCCCGCCAGCCGGTCAAGCATCCCTTTAAGGCAGTGGCCTCCACACATGTAAGGCTGCAGAAGCAGTTCCATGTGCCCCCACACTAGCACCCGCTAAAGCTAGACTAGATATCGCAAAGCAGTATTACTAAAAAGAATCATTTACATATGTATGTGCCTCCCGCTAAGCTTGAAAAAATAACAACCTAACTGCTAATTGTATCTCATATTTTAAATCCAAGCTCAACATCGCTTATCCCATATCGCATTTTAGTTCTGCACAATTTGGATAATAATTTTAACAACTGATAAAAAAAAAAATGTATAGCCCCAACTATATTTTCTGAAACTATGATACGTAATAAAAGTTTTGAGGAAAAGTGGCTTTATTTGAAATTTTTTTCAACCACCTTTTTTAAAGCTTTTAGAAAATCAGACTAAGATAATGTAACTAAATAGCTGCCAGCATAACAGTTTCCGGAACATTTGCGAATGCCTTATAAATGCTCGTAGTTATTATTTACAGATACATTTTTATTTTCAAATAAAATACTGGCAAGTATCCACATTAATGATTTGTTTTCAAAGGTAGGCACAAAAACAAGACTGATTTTCACTTTTAATGGCCACGGCTCACGATTTGCATTATTTGCCCCAAATAAACAAGAATAAATATATGCATATCATAACTAATCAAGCGGAAATGTCACCTTTCTCCCCCATATCGCTTCCTGTAAACACGAAATACTTGGCGCGCCAGGCAAGACGGCGGAAAGACGGTCGCCTGGTAACCGTTGTTAAATCGAAATCCTGAAGTGTTACAATTCTCGAATTTGTTTTAATACGATTATAAATAGAAACTAAAAGGCAAATAACTCTAAATTATTGGCCCGTTGCTCACAAAACGTATTACTTTACTTAAATTATGATGCTCCCGTTCGGGAAACTTAAAGCTACGCAATAAACAGATGAGCAAGTGTGTTGTTGAGAGCAAATGGGTGCGGGAATATACATATAAATGAATGTGATAGCCTGGAATTGTAATCTTTAATTCGGTGACGAGGTGAGGATGGGACTGGTGCCGGGTGTTCGATGCATGTGTGTATGTATCTTATGGGTTTTGGATTTCATTCTCCAGAGGGGTGTGGCCGGCGGCCAGCACTACGGATCTCATTTCTCCGGGACCTGTCCCTCGATCCCGGCCTGGTTCATCAGATCGGCGATGCTCTTTTCCAGATCATCGATACGGTTCCCCATGTCGTCAATGCGCGTGATTATCTGATCAGACATGGTCTGGAACTTGTCCTGCACATTCTGCAACAGATTTTGTACCTGATGACAGGACGCGTTGTTTACTGGGTGCTCTCTTTGTTGGGTGTCTCATGTTGATTACTCACGTAAATGGTCAGCTCCTGCATGTTCTTGGGGTCCGCGTTGCTGTTCAGAGAGTAGTTCTGGTCCAGGTCACTGTCCATCTCGTTCCGCAGATCGGTCATCGTGTGCTTCTTCCTCACGTCGTATAAAAGTACAAAATTACAAAAGCTTCAAGCTGATGGTAGCTACGATTCCGGCGGCGGCTGCTTAACTTCTGCAAATTAATTTTTATCAGCCCTATTATTGTAGGGTTGTCAACAGAATGAAAATATCGATAATCTTGGTTAATAATGTATCTATCGTTATTTGTTTCTTTGCCTAAATATCGAAAATTCGATATAAATTTTGATATTTTCTTATTCCAAGAAGTATGCATTATTGGTAATAAATAGCTATTTATTGGTAATAAATTTATATAATTAAATATATCTACGCATTATTTTCTCATAAAAAAATGACCAAGTTTATGAACTTCTTTCTCAATCCATTTGTTTTAATGAATCATTTACATAGAAACACTAAGTTAAACTTTTCTTTAATAATTGAAAAATAGAAAATTATTCAATAAAAATGGATTATGTGCATTTTATGCAGCCATAATAATTGTAAATTATTTTATCCCAATTAGAAAATATCCGTATGCATCTTAGTGTAAACAGAACATTAAAAACAAACGGTGACGACAACCCTGCCACACGTGTCTGTTTTACCGCCTACCAAATGGAAGTGGACGAAGGAAAACAGCAGGTTCTTAAACGAAATCATTTAATTCACTTTTTGACTGCTATTGTCTATTATAGGATGTCATTGAGGAGAACCCCAATGAGCATGTGATTCGTGAACGCAACGCTGAGATCGTATCCGGCGGCAATGTTTTCTACAACCCCGTGCAGGAGTTTAACCGGGATCTCAGCATTTCGGTGCTGAATGTTTACCACCGGATATTGGTGAAGGAAAGGATCGAAAAGGCGGCCAAAAAACAGCAGCGGAGAAGGCCGAAAGATGTAGAGGAGCAGGAGGGAGAAAGATGTAGAGAAGCGAAGGAGAAAGCAGAGACCCCCGTGGTAGGAACGGAAGATTCCTACACTTATGTGGCCGGCAAACGCTACGAGGATGGCCTGCGGATCCTGGAGGCACTTGCAGCTACTGGGTTACGGAGCATCCGATATGCCCAGGAAATCGCTGGGGTCCGCCAGATTGTGGCGAACGACCTGTCTCGCCAGGCAGTGGCCTCCATAAATAAGAACGTGGAGCACAACAAGGTGGAGGAGCTCATCGAAGCCAGCCACGCGGATGCGATGTTAGTGTCAGCTTTTATTATCTGTGCGAAAACTGCATTTACTCATAAATTGTCTTCTTCAGGACGTTGATGTATCTTTCAACTGCTCAAGATAAGCGGTTCGATGCCGTGGACCTTGACCCGTACGGATGCCCGAATCGCTTCCTAGATGGCGCCATTCAGTGCCTCGTTGATGGAGGTTTGCTTCTTGTGACCGCCACCGACATGGCTGTGCTGGCAGGCAATGCACCCGAGGCTTGCTATGTAAAGTACGGATCAGTACCCCTGAGGATGAAGTGCTGCCACGAGATGGCACTGCGCATCTTGCTGCACTGCATTGAGAGCCACGCGAACCGGCATGGAAAGTACATTGAGCCTTTGCTGAGCATCTCAGCGGACTTTTACATCCGAATATTCGTCCGAGTTCGAGTGGGGCAGGCGCAATGCAAACTGTCAATGAGCAAACAGTCGTGGATGTATCAGTGCACTGGATGTGACACCTTCACACTGCAGCCGCTGGGCACCACCAAGCCGAATCCTACTGCGGGAAACCCACAGCAGCTGAAGTTCGGCATACCCACGGGTCCCGCAGTGAATTCTCAGTGCGAGCACTGCGGACACAGGCACCACTTGGGGGGGCCCATATGGTCGGCTCCGTTACACAACCCGGAATTTGTGAACCAGCTTTTACAGGCCGTCCAGGAATCGCCCTTGGAGTCCCTGGGCACACAGAGACGAATAGTTGGTGTACTGTCCATGGTGCAGGAGGAACTTCAGGACGTGCCGTTGTACTATACCCCGGACAAGCTGTGCTGTGTCCTCAAGCTAGAGATTGTGCCCATGCTCAAGTTCCGGTCGGCTTTGCTCCATGCTGGCTATCGAGTTTCATACTCCCATGCTTCGAAAAACTCTCTGAAAACCGACGCACCGGCTTCTGTGTTATGGGACATCTTGCGCAGCTGGAGCAAGCGGCATCCGGTGAACCCGGATCGAATGATTCCCGGTACTCCTTTGCAGGTCATCCTTTCCAAACCAACTACCAAGGATTACGAGTTTGATAATCTACACCCAGCTGCCAATCCAAAAAGCCGAAAGTCTGCCCTTTCGCGCTTCCAGGAGAATCCGACTCCACACTGGGGACCAGGAACCAGAGCCACTATTATGTAAGATTATACCTATATATTCATTGCGAGATGTCCTTATTCCATTAAGAATAATTCTTTGTTAGGATCGCCTCTTGAGTAGATATGTAGATGTCCATCGCTTTCTAAACAAACTTGTGTCTTATAAAAATGTTTGGTGTTTTGTTTCAGGATTGGCGACAATAAACAGCCCAAGAGCTATCGGAACCAGAACAAGAAGCAACGCCAAAAGGCTCTGCACCAGCCGGTAGAAGGGGAGAATGAAATCACTGCGCAATCGGAGGACTCCGAAGAAGTGGAGCATCAAGCCAAACAGCCGAAACTAGAAGCCACTTTATGACAGCAGATCCACAATTGCATCAAATCGACAACTTTTATAGAGCTGAAATTTTATACTGAAAAATTAATTTCTTAAAAATTATAATTTTACCCATTCAGGGGTATTTTTATTGGTTTCAAATATTTTTGAAATGGACCTGTTATTAATTAAAGGACTTGCAATGTCAACAATGAATAAAATGTGCTTAATGTAGCTCCGCTACAAACTAAATGGTATTGTAGTGGACTGTCGCCTGGTAGTAAGTTTTAACTTAATTAACTGGAGTTTTTTATTAAAAGAAAAAGTCAAAATAGGATACGAGTCGGTGGGCTAATACATGCAGTAAACAACGCCGTGTTCAAGCATTGAACACGATCCTAAATACAAATTGCAAAGATCGAGTTTTAAGGGATTGGACCCATGGAAATAAGAGATAAGCAGCATGGGTTAAAACCGATCCCCTGCAGCCTAACACAAATATATAAGTGGTGCGCTTATGTCAGTTAAGAAAGGGTCGCATAGCAGGTCAGAGTCAGGTGCGTTGATAAGTAAGATTTAAGATTTTCATGTATCTTTCTTGTAAAAGATTTGTATACAAAATATACACAGTTTCCAAAAGGAACTCATTGGAGTAAGACCTATTCGTAGGCAGCCAGAATACCCAGATTTTGACCTTTTCAAAAATGGACCTTTAACCAAAATTAAAAAACAAGTTTTTTGAACCAAAAGGCACTAAACGTCGCAACATCGGAGCAAGAGAGAAGGCAAAATAGAATATATTTTGATAGTGGATGAAATAATCCGGCGATCCATTGCTCCGGTGTTACAAATTTATTTCCAATTTTCAGTAAAATGCGAAAGATGTTTAACTTCTTCTATTTAACTTCTTAGTAGCGGAAGAAGTTGCCGTCGGAGGTCTGGCGCGAGAATCCATTGTTGACGAGCTGGTTGTGGACGCCGCTGCAGATCAGCTTGACGCTATGGGGGTGGATCTTCTCCTTGCAGCCACCTGATAATGAAGGTGTTTTGGGGGAACTGGGGGATGACAAGTTGAAAGTGCTTACCAATTCTCAATGGGTGGCCTAGAACATCCTCCTGCTTTCGACGAATTATCTTCGTGTTGCGTAGAACCCTGAAGGACTGGTGCTGGGCTCCAATCTCCTTAGCTGCTCCCGGAGCCGACCAACTGGATATGCACGACTTGCAAGTCTCGTGCTGCATCACGTAGTCCACCTTTTGGGGAAAGGCTTCGCGAGTATGGTCGTAGCGCGACTGCAGCCTGAGGTCCAAGACATCCTTCGGGATTTGGGGATTGGCACGGAAACGCTTGCTCGAGCGCACCGAGTTCATGGTCTGGTGATAAAACAGACGCTGATAGGGCTGCAGATGGCCATACCAGTTGCCCGGGTTCAGGAGGGGGTCCGGTGCCGGAGGTTCCGGGAACTTGCACACATAAGTCCCCTCCTTGTGGAGGGCCGGCTGCCTAAGAACCGTAATTCATAAACAACATCTTGCGATAAGGGTAACCCACCATGAATCATTTTTTATTTGCACTAGATCGTAACGAATCATCCTTGTTTAGGGAGTCTTAGGGATCCTTTATTATCGAATTTTGTCCTGCAGTGTAAGCTTGATTCTGTCCTGCAGTAAGGGTAAGACCTGGATGTTTGATTTTGTGTCTGGTTTTACTATGAATGTTTTGTCGATAAAACAAACGCCTGCCAAGGGAGATGGATCGAAAAAACTATCAAAAATAAGGGTTCAAAGTTTGGGACCTGGGGGTGGAAGACGTCCCCCAACTTTATATGTAGACTTTAGGCTTTCTATTATATTTTACTTTTTTCTTGTACTTCTTGATTTTAAATCTTCTTTTATTTACAATCTGTGTGTAGGAAACAATAAATAAATTGATTGATTAATATTAAATTAACAGAAGTAGCAGTTTTCCAATGAATCCAGCTATTATATATAACATCTTTTCAGATGTGATATCTTTTCTGTCTTATTATTGTTATACTATTGTCTACTATTATTTTCGTGGTTATGAAGTCTACGGATGTACACCCAGTCCCTTTTTTACGCGATTTCGCTTTAACGCGGTTATTTTTGCAGCGCAAATTTCTTTTTTACGCTGATTTTTCACATTTACGCGATTGCGATTACTCTATGCGTATCAATTATTGCAAATCTAGTCATTAGTCATTTATTTAGCGGTTACCATTTTTACGCGATTAGTGGCAGAACCATCAATCGCGTAAAAAAAGGACTGGGTGTATTTGTTACTAATCTTATTCATTTCATCTTTTTTTGTTGGGATATTATGATCTTTATAAATTTTTGCATAAGATATTAATTAATAAGGAGCATTGACAATTTGTCGCTATGTTTTAGATTGGTAACGCTGAAGTCAGGGCCGTAGCTAGCATGGGGCAGGTGGGGCGGTGCCCCAGGGCCCCCGAAGGGAAGGGGCCCCGCCGGGGCAAAAGACTTCCGTATAGGGGCCCCAAATTTACTTGTTGCCCCAGGGCCCCCGAGGCTCTAGCTACGGCCCTGGCTGAAGTATATCAATATTTGAATTACTAGCAGTTCCCCAGAGCTGTATAGAATAGGTCCAGACAGGCTTCAGTATGGAATTGCAGAGTAGGATTTTCTTTTCCAAGGTGGTTTCTGACTTATCAACCAGGACATTTTTAGTGTTTCAAGTCTCAGTTGCTGACATTTTACTTTAATGTGGTTTTTCCATGTAAGTCTGCGATCGAGATGCAAGCCCAGATACTTGACACCTTGGTGAGCCGTTAAGTGTAACATTTGGACAGTTACCTGGTCTTAATAAAAAAGTTATTTGGAGGGATTTTAGGGAGTTAATTTGTATACTTCTAGTATACTTCTATGCTAGAATGAAATTTTTTTATTAGCTTTGGAGAAACATTTTCATTATAATCAACCTCGTTCTTCACAAATTATTCAGACTTCACCAGTCTGTCTACCATTACATTACTACCTACCATTACCATTTCTTGCAAATCTGAAACTGGAGCCCACTTTCATCACCCCTCATCAAAAGAAAAGAATTTGACTTAGGAATCACCATTTTTTATTTCATTTTTTGCTGGAAAGGAACTTTGTTAGTCTTGTACTCACCAATCAAAAGAAGCCGTGAAGAAGTAAAAGCAATAAAGTATTTATTCCAAATCATCTTCGACATGAACGGCTCAGCTGGAAAAGTTTATGCGCCTAAACTCAAAGGGGCCCAAACCGATTTAGCCCAGACCAACAGACAGGAAACCACCAACAACGCCAACCAGCAACAAATGACGAGACGAGATGAGACGAGGCGAGAACAGGAGAAGAAGTGACAGGAAACGGCAAACGGGAAACAACAGGTTAGCCGCCCGGTTGAGGTCGGCCCAGCTCCCAGCTCCCAGAAGCTGTAGCTGGGGGCAGCAGGAATGGAGTGGAGTGACTGTGGCAGCGGCTATCTGGAAACTGCAACGGCGGCAACGGCAACAGCAACAGCAGTAGCAGGAGCAGCAACGGGAGCAGGAACAGGGGTGCAGCAGCAACAGCAACAGCAGATGCAGATGCAGCAGCAACAACAGCCACGTGATGTCCGCTCCCGGGAAGACGGAGGTGGAGATGGTGCGCTCGCTGCTGCCTCCCTCGCGATTTAATTACAATCTTTTATCAGAACCGCACCAACGGCCACACACCTTTTCCTTTTCCTGCATGTACATAATAAACATGTGGTAGAATCTTGTTAATTAGTTTTGTCGTTACATTGGTACAAAGAACGGAAACGGAAACGCAACGAGCAACACAACCGAAACAAACTTATTGGACAACCCTATCTCGCGCTCTCATCTGCAATCTGAAATCTGCAACCTGTCTTCACCTTCGTTCGCCTCCTTCATCTTGATATCTTGAGTCTCACGATCTCAGTGCTTATTTGCGTGTTAAATCGAGTTTATTTTGTTAAGTTTTTGTTTTGTTCAAGCATCTCTACTATGCTACTAAGTGTTATCAAAAGCCTAATTGGAAAGAACCAGTTATCGAGGGATATCCGCCAGATGCGGGTGCTGACCCCTCACCATAATCATGCGTTCTCTCTACCGTTTTGTTTTTCCGCCGAAACTTAAAATAGTTCGCTATAAATAGTTGTGTAAAGTGTAAGACTGTTCAATGGTTTGTATACCTGCTGTTCGGGTACAGCATGACACAGGATGTGAAGCCACGGATCCGGACACGGCAACGGAATCCGGCTTTGTCAGCGAGAAACGTCTGAAAAAACGGAAGTTGTTTAAAAATTTAAATAAATAGGAAGTACTTTATTAAAATGCTATTGCTTACCTCGCACTTCCACAATTGGAACGTTTTAATCTTATTTAGGAGCCGCTGCGGCTGCGGGAACCAGATGCGGCCAGTCCCGATCCTCCACCTCCTACCCCATTGCGACTGTCGCCACGCACTGGACTACGTGAGAATTTGGAGCGGCGCTCCGGCGAGCGGCTGCCCGCCGAACGGGAACGAGACCGTGGCGAGTAAGAACGGCGGCGTGGACTGCGCGAGCGTCGGCGCATCGGGGAGCGAGAACGAGAGCGGCGACGGCCGCCACCTGGTCCTCCTCCACCTCCACGACGCCCACTGCTGCTGCGAGTCGGAGACGAAGGGCGACCATAGCGGGCCATCTGAACACGGAGCTCCCTTCCATCCAACATGCGTCCATCCATGGCCTCTAGTGCGTCCTCGGCATCACGTTTATCATAGAAGCTAAAATAATGGAAGACAGGAGGCTTATGAGACATGTGCAAATTGCAATTTACTAAAATCTATTGAAATAAGTTACAGAGTGTGGGATTCGCAGTATGTTGGCTAGTAGGGATTTGGTAGGCAACAGTTGCAAGCGAAAACAGTTCATCTGGCATTTTTTGCAACGAATATGTACAGACTTTTGGCTGATGCACATTCAAATATAGCAAATAATGCGGAATATAATTTTTCATTTCCTCAATTTAACTAAATTTTCAAGTTAAGAAAAGCTATCTTCGGTCGAAGCCGAAGGAATGGATTCCAAGAAAATATACTTCAATATGGTAACCTAAGTACTCTTGTTGAATTCTCAGTATGTTGGCTAGTAAGGATTTGGTAGGCAACAGTTGCAAGGGAACACAATTTTTCTGGCACCCGTTTGCGAATAAAAATGTACCATACTGTTTGGTACAATTATGATAATAGCAGATGATGCTCAGAGTTACTAAGTTTCATTGATTAGTTCTAGTTGATTTGTCGTATTCTCAGTATGTTGGCTAGTAGGGATTTGGTAGGCAACAGTTGCAAGGGAACACAATTCCTCTGGCATCGTTTGCAAGCGAAAGTGTCCGAATGTTGTTGGCACACTTTCAATTAAGGCAAATAATGCATATTAACTAATATATTAATTAAATACCCAACACTTTAGGTTTCCTAAAAGGTAAAGCGTTTAAAACCATACACAGAATAGTACTCTTAGCCGACTGGAAACTCACCGCACAAATGCGAAACCACGGCTCTCGCGTGTGTAACGATCCCTGGGTATGTATATATCTCCTACCTCCCCGCAGCGCTCAAAAACACGACGCAGGTCCTCCGGTGTGGTTCTGTATGTGAGGTTGTCCACCTAATCACGAAATAAAGAAGTTTAAACTATTTTGCTTTTGGTCCATGCCGTCACAGAGGTTATCTAACCGGGGCAAAAACGTTGCCAGCCGGCCGCCATTTTGAAGGCGAAATTTCTCTTCCCACACAATCTTATACTTGCCTTTAGGGAGACCATGCCATCAATCCTGGGGGGCGGACGAGCACCGCCTAATCCTCCGCCGTTGCTCATGGTGAAGTGGGTATTCAATTTACACGCGGATCAAACGTTTTCCTGGAAGCTTGATTTTTCTCGGCAGACAAATTTACGTTTTCTGAATCAATGGCGTCCACCAAGTGACGTCTGACGTTTAATGACTTCCCCCATCGCTAGCTAGTATCGATAACAAAAGTTGTCACTTACTATCGGAGTTGTCCATGGCACATGTGTTAAAAATTATTTAAATATCGCAAGGCTCCAGATTCCATTTAAAGATATTTTAAACTGATTCCCTAATTTATATATGGATGCATTACATAAACTAGAAAAAAACATAACATTCTGATGAAAACCGCATTTCGTGATATACAAAAATATGTTTCAACAGATGCAGCTTATATTTAGGAAGATTTATGTAAAAAAAAGAAAAATATTCGGATTTATTTTTTTTTAAGTAATTCCAATATGCAATGATTATTTTAAGAATTCAATGAATTAAACATTCCCATGGTTAATCTTGGCCTTAGTGTATCTCCACTGTACATAGAGTTATCGATAGCTAACTTTCTTGTGACAACCCTATCTCCATGCGTGGCTTGAAACGTGTAAAAATAACAGGCAATTGCTGAATAAAGGAATTGCATTTAAAGTTGAAGAATATTAAACCGCTCCTGGAAGTCAACTAGGAATCGCTACTTGCGATATTCGATAACTTGAAAACCAACACTATCCAACATAGTTGGCCAGGTTACAACTACAATAAATAACACTGGCCTAACATTTAACCGAAAGAAAGTCTGGCCAAAACCCCTTAACCTAAGCCGCCCCGCCCCCCTTTTGTACCGTTTGTGGCGTTTGTGTTTTTGTGCCATTCCCGATACGAAACTAAAAACGATTACAAATACGATCCGGAACGACCGCGTGTGTTTTGTGTGAGTGCGGGAGAAGCAAGAAGAAGCAGAGCGCAGAAGTTGCAGGAGGGCGAAAGTGTGTCGCGTGAAAAAACCAGAGATTTTCTACGGTAGAGGAACAGGAACGGAATCCACAACGATGGCTGCCCAGGAAAATACCGAAATCACCACAAAGTTCTCCACACTGAACGTGAACGCCGTGGAATTTGTCCCCAGTTTCAGTTACAGCGTGGCTGCAGCGGCGGCGACGCAGCCAGAGACGCCGCCCCCGCCTGCTTCTGTAGTCGGTGGGGCAACGGATCCCGGCCCGGGTGCCACTGCATCTGCATCCGCCTCTGGATCCGCCACACCAGCCACAACCCCCGATTCCACCGGCAGCGGGGGATCCACAAACGCACTGGCAGCAGCGGGAACGGGGGCAGCCGCGGTAGCACCTGCTGCTCCAACAGCCACGGTTTCCACCTCCAATTCCGCATCACCTCTTCAGGGTTCGCCCGCCACCACGCCCTCAAAAACAGCCGCGGCGGCTCCCGTGGAGAACATCAATTCATCGGACAAAACTGCAAACAATGGTAAATAGCCGACCCCACTCGCCCCCTCCACATTCCTACTCCCCACGTCCGTTGAACCCTTCCACTGTGACGTCAACAAAGAATGTTATTGTTGCTACCTGCTGGAACATAAAGTAGACACGAAAAGAAAGGAGCAGAAGAAAGAGAAGTGAAGTGGAGCGAAAGGTTGCATTTGCTAGGTTATTACCGCCCGCACATAACCTCAATGTGCCTCGAAGGTGGCTCTGCAGTCGGCATCGCATGTGTTGCTCTCTGCACCCGATATTTGTAATTTAAAGTGGAAGCAGTCCCAGCTCCTAATTGCCAAAGCCAGGCCCCTTAACGCTGCCAAAATACGGTGGTTTTTGCGGCAACTTTTCACGCCGTCATGTCGCCAACGTATGTAGTTTGAAATCAGAGATGCGCAGATCGCGAAATACGTGACTAAAGAGTGTCACTGTTTTGCACAATGGTATATTTCAGAAACTTTTTTTTAACTTTATTGCCAGTGACACTAGGGACCACTTGTTAGCTTTTTATACCTTTTGAATTAGCTTATGAAGTTCAAAATCTGTTAGATTAACATATGTTCGTATTACATATTTCATTCGATAACCTAAATATCTTCACTTTTCACTGTTTTTTTTGTTTGATATTTTAAACTACTTTATTCACTGGGATTATGCAGCTTATAAGATGTCTATAATATCCGCGTTTATTATCATCGTTATAGGTTATTGTTTTTAAATAATTTTATTGCACTATTTAAATGGTTATTCATTTCATTTCAAAATCTTCTGTTGTCTTCATTATTATAACCAGAATTGCAAACTAACATTTTACACTCACAGAGCATCTCTAGAGACTCGCACTTTTGCCATTCACCCGGAAACGCAGGCAAGCAGCTGTTTGCTGCCATTTTACTCCCGGTCGGCTCCCTCGCCTATTTGGCCATTTTCCCCCATTCTCCACCAACACACTCTCACCAGCCACGCTCCATTCATGTGTTTTGACACGTTTGCTGTTTTGGTAGCGCTCATCGGGGCCTGCGCTGCGTCCGGATTCTCCGGTCGGACTGTTACCAATTGCCATTCCAATGCCGGATCAGATGGTTCACTCGTTACTGCCAACGCTCATTCGCTTGTTGCTTTGGGCTGTTGGGCGACCGTTTGGGCCGCATGGAAGCGCTTACTGCAGCACGCCGGCGGTTGTAACCGCTTTGAACTCGATTTCCCTCTCCGCGGCAGCCAAACTGAACCGAAAAAATGTTAAGCAGTCGGAACGAAAAGTCTGCGACGACTGCCAGCATTTTCGAAGCCGCGCGATCGTAACTCACGGATTCGCTATTTTCCCTTCTTTTGAATACGTGTTTGAATCGTAGCTATGAACAAGAATGCCCAGAGATTTCGGTCCAAGCTTGCGCGGGGAAAAAGTTAGTAGAAAGGATCGAGGTTTAAGTCATCTCCCATCGTTGGTATCCAGCAGCGCTAGCCTGAATGTGTAATCGTAGGCTGAAAAGGTTTGGGTTCCTGGCTAATCGTCCTACCCTTCTATGAAAACTTTCGCCACACCAGCACCAGAACACGTTTATCGTAGCACGTCGCCGACACTCACCTTCCTCACCGCATGACTCATCTGACCCCCAAGTTGTCTGGGAGTCACAAATTACCAATTAGCATGTGGCTGACAGGTCAAAATCAACAAGTGCATGCAATGTGGCAGCTCTTCTCAATAGTGTGCTTTTGGGGGATGTTGAGCACGAGATAATTATTAACGTCGTATTTTGAGATAAAGTATCTTGTTTTTGTTTTCTGGAAGCTGTTGTTTCTATTCCATGCTCATTGAAAAATAAAAATTCTTAGATTATTAGATGTGGTAGCTTCTAAATAGCAATATTATTTTTACTAACATTTCTGTGTACTCCGATTTCGAACCTCTGATTTCAAAATTCCTCAGATAATACTTCGAACGACATTCCCCCAACTTTGGCGACAGCTCACTGTGTGTTTATTTTCTTTCAGAAACTGATCCCGCTGATAGCTGGGACGTAGAAGAAGACGCAGTGATCACACCAGAAGACGAGGAAGTTGAGGATGCGGAGTTCGCAGAGGGTGAGGCCACGCCCAAGGTCTCCAAAAAGAAGGTGGTGAAGGTGGGGGAGGAAAACAGAAGCAAGCGTGAGCATGTGAACGTTGTCTTTATTGGCCATGTTGGTAAGTCAATACCTAGAAAAACACGAATCATCAGAATTTAAAATGAATCTCGTTTCCAGATGCTGGAAAATCAACGATCGGTGGACAGATTATGTCGCTCACAGGAATGGTTGACAAGCGGACACTGGAGAAGTACGAGAGGGAGGCTCGCGAGAAGTCGCGTGAGAGCTGGTATTTGTCATGGGCGCTGGACACCAACCAGGAGGAGCGCGACAAGGGCAAGACTGTCGAGGTGGGACGTGCTTTCTTCGAGACGGAACGCAAACATTTCACCATCCTGGACGCGCCCGGCCATAAGAGCTTTGTGCCGAACATGATCGGCGGTGCGGCGCAGGCCGATCTCGCGGTGCTGGTCATCTCGGCGCGAAAGGGAGAATTCGAGACAGGTTTCGATCGTGGCGGCCAGACCCGAGAGCACGCCATGTTGGCCAAGACGGCCGGCGTCAAGCACCTGGTCGTGCTGGTCAACAAAATGGACGATCCGACGGTTAATTGGGATCAGGTGCGATACAACGAATGTAAAGACAAAATACTACCATACCTCAAGAAGCTGGGCTTCAACCCGGCCAAGGACCTTACCTTCATGCCTTGCTCGGGCCTCAGCGGCTACGGCCTAAAGGATCAGATCCCCGAGACGCTGTGCCCCTGGTACCGGGGGCCTGCCTTCATTCCATTCATCGATGAACTGCCGTCACTTAACCGCAAGTCCGACGGTCCCTTCATTATGCCCATTGTTGACAAGTACAAGGACATGGGCACCGTTGTGATGGGCAAGGTGGAGTCTGGAACGGCGCGGAAGGGTCAAAATCTGTTGGTGATGCCAAACAGGGTTGGTTTGCAAACAAAGAACCGATTGAATGTTTTACTAATTTTTATCCTTTTAGACGTCAGTGGCAGTTGACCAGCTGTTCTCCGACGATTATGAAGTCACATCTGTGGGTCCCGGTGAGAACGTCAAAATCAAACTGAAAGTAAGTGTACATTGGGTTGGAGTTTGGTTGATACTATCATCATAATTTTATTCCTAGGGCATCGAGGAAGAGGATGTTTCACCTGGTTTTGTGCTCTGTGATGCCACTAATCCCATCAAGACGGGAAAAATCTTTGATGCTCAGGTCGTAATCTTAGAACACAAATCAATTATCTGCGCAGGCTACTCGGCTGTCATGCACATACACTGCGCCGCCGAGGAGGTCACAGTAAAGGTGAGCGATTCTTTGAAAATAGTTACTGAAGAGTACTTATAGTATGTGCATTTCAAAATGTTACAGGCCCTCATATGTTTGGTCGACAAAAAGACTGGCGAGAAATCAAAAACACGTCCACGATTCGTTAAGCAGGATCAGGTCGCAATCATGCGCATCGAGTGCTCCGGAATGATTTGCCTTGAACAGTTTAAGCTATTCCCCCAAATGGGTCGGTTCACGCTCAGAGATGAAAGTAGGTTCTGCAAAATCCCTTTTTTAATACAAATTAATAATAAATTTTGCTCCTTTCAGATAAAACCATTGCTATTGGCAAGGTACTAAAGGTGGTCGAATAAATTGAGCCAAGCTAAATTCAAGCGCCCGCCTTTCACTGCGATTTTTGAGATAGCATTGCACGCCAGACGAGAGACAACAGAAACAGCAGCGCCACGCCACGCTTTCTTCATCATTGACAACCACTCACTCACCACCACACACCCAGCAGCAAACCCTCACTCGTACTCCTACACACATGTGGTTACTTTACTCCATACCTACCAGCAATAGAAATTTATACATTGGTTAGAGGAAATCGGTTAGGTGTCTGACAGAAGAAAAACCTAGACCTAACTGATGGCAAATGAAGGTAGTGTGCATTATTAAACGGGCAAATTGAAAGTTAGTTAACTACTCGAACGAGTAGCCAGGCGGAGAAGAGATGAAAACAGAAACGCATTATATACAAAATATTAACTATATTATGTGAAACTATACAACAGACCGGAAGCCAATGCGAAAAAGAATGATGAACTATTTATATATACACAAAACACTCGTTCGTATATAAACGACTATGTATGCAAGAGAGGGAGTAGGAGACGAGCCGGAATGATAATTGATGATGCACGAATAGGTTACACTTGATTCCGTTTGTTGAGGCCTATTATCGAGAATATTGAACATTGGTAGCCGCCATCGGTATACATACTTTCGTTTATTACTTTTGTATAAAATATAAGGATTACACGCCCAACACATGCAGGCCTAACCGCGCTCAAGTCGCGAATTTTTTTAAGAACTAAACTACAGCTGCAAGCTACCCTTTTTGTATTCGTAGAAGTGAGACGCAAGCTGCCAGGCTCCGCCGCGGATCCAGCCGCTCTCTTCCCATTCGGCTTCCTGTACGCGCCTTTAAATTGCAAATTTGTTAGATGTCCCGCAAACACATTACGATATTTCAGCTCTTGTTTTTTACACGATATAATCTAAATGCTTTAATTTAAGTTTAAGCTTAAAATCATGAAGTACAGTTTGTTTGATTTGTAAGCTCAAAATGATAAGTCGTTTGGTGTATTTAGCAAACGCAATTAGAATCAGAAACAGAGAAACATGTATCAACTACGTAATCTTTAATTGTTAACCTTAATCTTAATTGAATATCCTTTGATAAACCAATTTAATTTTTGCATAAACAACATTTCATTTTCTTATAATTTAGTTAATTGAAGAATTCGTGAGAGTTGAACCTGAGACACGAAACCGATATTGAAAAAATAATAAATGCCTTTTGCTATTAAGCAGAAACCAAAAACCGATGAACAACTTTTTCATTTCGTTACCCAGCCTTTGTTTCAACCACACTCATCCAGATCCTGGACCAAGGCGGTTTCAAAACATTCATGAGTAGTTCTCTTCCCTCTCCTTCCAGTCTTTGTTAACCGAAAATCAAAAATTGTTGCCCCTTAACCAGACAATTGTATTAACTAATCATAGTAATGCCGATTTATGACGTTATCCAGTCGCCCTATCCAAGTTAATTTAATTAACTGACTAACACTCAAATCGAAGGATATCAAATCTGCTTGAACGCTTTGCAGCCTCCTAAGAATCGAAACTCGAGAAATAAATAATTCATATAGTAGCATAGTAAGTGCGATTTAATTGTTGACTACGCGGGAACTTATTTAAAATAATTCTTCAACACAAACATGGACACTGACACGCGACACTGAGACAGACCGGGAATCGGACACTTTGCCATTGACAAATAGAAGCGATCGGATAATAGTAATTATAAAACAAAGCGGGAATATTTATACAGATAAACGAAATTTAAATGTATTATTATTAAACATATACAACACGTATAAAAGGAAAAGAAACCAAAAACGATCTGCATAAATTGAAACATTTTTTATCAATAAATGAAATGAAAAGGAACAAATAAAAAAAGAAAATATAAATGAAAAAAACTATATTTTAATTAGCTTTTAATTTTTTGGGGCTATGATCTACAACATGAAAACAAGCCGTTTTAAAATATTTTTGTTTATTCACAGTAATAGATACAAATAAATTCTTTCATTTATATTACACTAACCATACTGCAGTATGTCATTTATTCTTAAATAGTAAAACATTTACAAAGTTTATCCAACATGCACATGGTATGGTGACTATCCTACTGAAAAAACGGATGGTTTGTACATATGGCTGCAGGTTATAGGTCATCTTCCCGAAACGTCTTCACCTCTTTCCCAGGAAACTTTCTCCGGGAAAGTGCTTTAATACGGTATTGGGAAAACTTTTGTTTTTTTTTTCTACTCCTTAGAATTGAGTATCACGGGCGGGGGGTAGAGAGCCTACTAGTATTCCTCCTTTTGGTTCTTTTTAGCCAAGAGCGGGGTAATGGGTTGGTCTCTTCTGTTGGCGCGCTCCTCCTCCTTGATCTCTTTGTCTCCATAGATGTCCAGAGTTCGGCCGTAGTACCAAACCAGGATGTCAAAGAACATGCCGATGAATGTAAGGACTAGGTTGCCGAAAAAAAAGAAGCTTTAGAATAAAAACATGATCCACTTTTTAAATACAACTCACCGCAGGACAGGAAGTTTAGAGAGTAACGGAACCGGGTTTGGTCATACAACTGGCAGTTCCCGCTTCCATTGCATGTTTGGGACCACACCAAGCACGTGGAGTCTATGAGGCGTCCAAACATAATAGGTCCCGGGATGAGGGCAAACAAGCTGATCATCATCAAGGCTAAGCCCTGGGCAAAGGACTTATCCTCGTGCGCGACAGCGCGGTAGTTGACAAGGACATTGCCCACGCGGCCTGAGGAGCCGAACCAGTTTATCACCATGGAGGTTATTGAGAACACCCAGAAGCTCCAACTGCAGTTCTTCGTGCAGATTCCTGGTCGTACCACCTCTTCAGGAACAGCCCTCTTTTTGCGGGACATCGGCTCACTGATGAAATCGTTGTCGTCATTCAGAAGAGGGAGCTGGTCGAACCCTAAGACCGTAGTACTCTCCCATTCCGGTTCTGGTGTGGGTTCCAATAGTTGTATGAACCTTTCCGCAGCACTCGGCGGGGAATTTGAGTTGGCCAGGCAACTGCAGTCTTCATAGAGCTTGGACGTAGCATTGTAGCCACGGCAGCCGGCATGGCAGGCCGAGAAGAAGGTGGTGTCCGTAGGCTCGTGGCACACTGGGGTGTAGCTGATGTCTTTGCAGGTGCAGTTGGAGTTGCAATCACTCGTCAGGTTAAGTCTTGAGAAAACATATCCATCAGTTTTCAGATATTGTAAAGTTTGATGTTGAACACTTACTGCCCCACATGGGTCATGGAGAAGGAGTCTGGACAGTAGAGGAAGGCATAGGATATATTTCCCAGGATGTAGATGAAGCCCACGATCACGTTCCAAATTAGCACCTTGCTCACATGAGGCTTCTTCTTGGACAACACCAAACCAGATCCGATAAGACCCACTACCATGCCCAAAATGGACACAGGACCAACGATCTAAAATGGAAGTTATTTTTAAGCTCAAAGGACCTTTTTGGTTGTATTCTTGGTGGCGTCACTTACAATTGTGGCCTCCTGCGAGTTCTTGTGGAACTGCACCTCCATGTACTTGGTGAGGAAGGTCATGAATCCCGAGGCTCCCAGGATATAGAACACTCCCGACAGGATGTTGAAGATCAGAAGCTTGTTACGCAAGAGGCGCATGAGGGCACGTGGGAAGTCCTTCAGCTTTGGTAGCTCCGAGTTAGCTCCCGCAGCCGCTCCAATATTGTCCAGGGCGGCGTTGGAGGAGAAGCGACTGCTCACGGATAGGTTCTCCTCTCGCTTCAGTTCGTCCTTTGTTTGGCGGAGAGCCAGCGGCAGGTGGGAGTTGGTCTTTTCCGGGTCATTGGCCTTGGGAAGTTGCTTCGGGAAAAGCCCTATCAGGCCAGAAAAAAGGCACATCAGTGTGCCCAAGATCACCCAGCCCAGCCACCAGGCACCCAGCCAACGGGGATCTTTTTTATCGATCAGTGGGGTCTTGCTGGGATCGATGAAGGTGTTCAGTGAGATGTAACCTAATATACACATTTGATAAAAGAAATCCTTTCAATAATCATCTTAAGCTTACCAAAAAAGAATCCCACAACTGGACCAACCATTCTAAGAGCCATGGCCACGGAGAGCATCAAAGGGGTGTTTGTCTTCTTGGTGTTGTCATCCAAGTAGGTCTGACCCAAGGAGTAGTACATGGTATTGCCCACGCCCAGCACGAATTGCGAGAGGAATATGAGCACCAAGGGCACAATGCTGAAGAGGTCATCGCAGTCCTCTTCCTTCTTTCCCGCTCCACAAAGCTGTTCACTTTGGGCAGAGCTTACATTCTGCAAGAAACACGTCACAGGTCAGTGGGTGGTAAGACACCTGATGTAGAAAACATACCAGCACAGGTAGTCCCGTAGTGGAGTTGCCATTCAGAAGGCCTTCTTGGTACTCCTTGGTGAACTGCAGCACCTCGTGACCAGCTCCGTAGATAAAGTGTGGCAGGACGAGAATGTAGCAGGACAAGCCGCAAAACACTATGCCCCAGGCTATCCACCGAGGGCGATTCCGCTGACCGCCGATATAGGATAGGATAAGGGAGAGCATGATTTGGGAGATTTCGTTGCCGCTGAGGATGATTCCTGCAAGAAAAAAAATTTTTTATACAGTTCCTGTTTATTTAGGGATATTTTTTTTTAAATACTTTAAAAAATAATTAAAGTAAAAATACTTTCTTATAAAATTATTGTGCAGAATCTTTCTAAGCCTATCTCTACAAAATTATAAACTATAACTAATTATAAAAGTTAATAATTAATAATACTAAATATTTCAAAAAAAAAATAACTAAAAAACAAAATTGTTGCAAAATATTTTATTAATTTTTTTTTTAATTTATAATCTACTCTGGACGACGAGTCCTTTCCCTAATCGTGACTCCAATCGCGCGAGTCTTTGCTCTCATTATTGGTCTTATATGGGTTATTAGGTAATTATTACTGGGTATTATTCAATAATCGTAAAGATTTCATTGTATTTGTTATTACCTGTCGTTTGGCTGGGTATCTTAAATCTTTTCTCCAGCGTGGTCAGGGTAACGATGAAGTACATATAGGACATGGCCTGAATGGTGCCCAGCAATCCGTAAACTCCCATGAACATCTTGGTGGTGGCGTATTTTTGCAGCCAGGCTGGATGCCAGTTGGCCATGCCGCACAGGTGGTTGCCCGGTGGGGGGAGGGATCCCCGTCGCTTAACTTCCGTCATTTTTGGAATGCTTGAATAGTGTCTTGTTGTTGGAACTCAATCGTCCATCGGCTTCCCTCGATAAGATAGTGATCTAGTCTGGAAAGGGTTGATTCAGATGGGACCATTGTAATTATCAATAGATTCAAGACTTCTTGGAAAGAATCTCGAATCCCTTATTGAATTTCGCCACGCGCTGGTTGGACAGAGAATATCTTCCGTAATCGTGACTCTCCAATCCCGCAAATCTTCGTACACAGTTTAGGGCATATAAATGGAAATTCGGCGAATCGATAAAGGCAACTGTTCTCAAGATCACATTAGGTCTTGGTCGGGGCGATTAGATAAACCTGTTTACCTACGCAAGTATAGGATATCTGAATGATTGGGGGTACTGTTCCATAAAATACTAACATTTTCCTGTGTAACGATGACCAGTTGAAAGATCATGTCCAGATGGCACCACCGACCTAGTCATGGTTATGGTCCTTGACATTTATATTCCTACCTGACGACAAACAATATTTTACCTCCCAGCTACTCTTCAATCAACATAGTTGAGGCAATTAGATCGACAACAGTATAAAGAGTTCCGAGCTCTTGACCTCTAATTGATAAAGTATATGTAAAATTTTAACTCATTGTCCTTTGCTCATATCAGTATAATGAACTCGGGTTTTCAGTCCTTCACAAACTCAAACAACAATATTATTAATGTTATGTGTTTAATTACAACACGGAATCACCATTCTTTTGTGACTCAGATAATGGTGAGGTTCTTTATTGCTTTGCTGCCTTTCAGTGAGTTAATTCTTAGAAAAATGCATTTTTCCACCCATTATTTTTATCAATCTCAAGCAACTGTTTAGCAAAAATGTTTCATTTATGGGCTCTTGAGTTGTAAATTTGTGCTGTCACGCTCGGTAAAAGATGGAAATTATTACCAAATTGGCAACGTTAAGGAAGAGAGTGGTGACACATGTATTCCTTTTCAAGATATTTATCTATTCATTAAAACACTCAGATATTCAAGGGCTAGGAAAGCAAGGACATCATTTTATCACAATACACTGTTATTTTCCACAATACATTCAAGATCAGCAGCTTTCTTTGTCTTAGGACACCAAGGACACCATTTTAGCACAAAAGACTCATATCTTCAGCTTGACGGGCTACCCCAATGCCGATCGACGAATGCCGCCCTCGTATCTACCATAATCAGATTACCAGACAGGTGTACGTACGTTTCTGGACGGCCTATACAATGCGCATATTATCAGCAGTCGAATAGTAACACTCGTTTATTTTTCAGTACAATCTAATCGGCACTTGGGCGATTAATTAAATTGCCGTTTGCGCTCCTTGTTCCAGCTAGGAGCAACAGGAGGACGCCTCAATCGTTTGGTGATACCGAGGTTTTCGTTGGCTATTCGCAAGTGGTTAGTGGCGGGCGGCAGGAGGCAGGTAGCAGGTGAGAACCGATCCGCTCAGAATCGAGGCGCGAGTTGAACTAAAGACTGAAATTTGATATTCTCGTCTAGCTGGTCACCGCCGCCGCCAATCGAAGCCTGATAAAGCTTTATCAGGCGATAAAGACCCTACCACCCGATGGATCCAGTCGGGTTGCCGTTGCCGATGGCTCTCATTTCGGACCCACGTGTAACTAGAATTTTTGGAGGTTTCTCAAAGGAGGGAACTAAGTCACAAGAAATGTAAAACGAAGAATCTATATTGTGGCTCTTTGTTTTCCTCTTGGAGAGTGGAGAGTTTAGGCGGAATCGCAATGACAATATAGAACCGACAATAAAAGAACGCGACAATGACATTATTATTACGATCTCTAATCCCTCCCACCGACCCACACGACCCACCGACCCCCGGCTCATGCGATTAGAATTGTAAGCAAGTGAATTAGCAGAATGTGTTGAATGTAGACCGGGCACTGCACAGGCCGGACCGAGGGCTGCCACAACAGTTCAAGCGTCAGCCTTGATGTGCAACGGCGGCTCTTGCATATTCTGAACGAAGGTATTCCTTCCTATTCCCCACAGAAGGGACAGGCCGATGGTCAGGACCACCAGCATGAACGCTGTGATGAACGTGATCTGGGCCAGGGGCGGAGTGATAAACTGGGAGCAGGTCCAGCACTCCTTCGCCACGTAGTTTTCGTCCAGGCCATTTTGATTCTCTGAAAAAAAGACAACAAAAGTTTATAAAATTGATAAAGTTCATCATTAATAACATATATATATGAAAATTAAAAAATATTCTAAATGTTTAATGTGTTCTGTTTATTAATATCTTACATTATGAAGTGAATAAAAACCCATAAATTTGAAATGTACCTACATAATTTGTACGAATTAAAAACGTATCAGTCCAAATACCAATCAAAAGTCAAAATATACCTAATTTAAATATTTTGTTGACTAAAATATTCTTATAATAAATAGTATTCTACATCGTTACTTCTATTTCAAAAATTATATTGTGATGACATACTAGGTGAAGCTCCAAAAAGTTCTGATTAGGAACTCGGGGTCTCGAAGGACCAAATTTTAAAAGTAGCCCCACAATTTAAGTCGTGTCATTTGCGCGCTTTTAAGTTAGGCTTCAAGAGATCATCACTTCATAATTAATTACTTCCTCTTGTGGGAAGAAACCCACACTTGAAACCCTATCTTAACGATTATATTAATATTGTCTTCAATGCTTTTAATGTAATTACAACTTACTTACCATTTGAAACAAGATCAATGTGAAAGGAGTACATAATCATTCGACCATCTTTTGCTGAAAAGAATTTAATTCTTTCGCAGCATAGACTGAAACTGTCAGAAAAGAAGACCAAGTCCCGAAGATGGTACGTTTCGTTTCCTTCGAAAACTGCCCGAGTCAAGTACCAATTACCATATACGGGCAAAAACTCCAGCAACAGAGGTCCGCTAGTTGTCCCCAGGACAACTGCGATGCCCTGCAGAATGTCCTTGCCATTGATCATAGTCAGGGACAAACTGTCGTTTCCTTTCACAATAGAGATGTATGTGGTATTGAAGTTGACACTAGAACCCCTTCGGTCCTTTTGGATGCGTGCGATTCGGTTGAAGGCAACCACAACGTGTTCGTGGCGCAGAATGGTCAGGTTGGCAGTGTTAGTTACCACATCGCTTAGGCTTGAATTATTTGGTGAAGTTGGCTCCGGCTTGCTGTCAGTTGGCAAATTCTCTTTCGAAGCCTGGCGCCGCAAATAAGCGTGCGATTCCTCCGTGAAGGCCGAGTACAGATGCACTACAGGACAGTCAGTGAACTGATACGTGGAGACGGCCATCGCCTGGTCTAAAAATCAAATCTAATGTTAACGAGAGAAAGCCAACCTTAAGGAGTTTTAAACCAACCGTGAGCCAAAAAGTTTCTGTCTCTCAGGTCGAAGCTGTGAATCTTCCCCTTTTGGCAACGCATCTCCATTTCCAGCTCTAGATTAGAGACATCCGAGATTGTGGGGTAATGCCAGACCATTTCCTCTGTGGTTTTGGCCACTTTCTCCAGTGCCAGGAATGGTTCCTCCACCTGAGTGTAGAAGTTCATAGGCTTGATCTTATCCAGGTATGGAAAACAGACATCGCAGTTTATGTCCTTGGCGGTCAGCTAATGGTAAACTTGTGGATACTTAAAAAAATAGTATATAACGGGGAGACACCCACCTCTGATGCCAAATAAGCCACTATCATGTTGTCCTTCTGCCAGCTTCTAATCATACTGATGAACTGCGAATTCTTTAATGGTTTGAAAAGACTCTGAGATGGTGGGCTACGGAAAGGTTATTTAACAAACAGGTACTCAATATCTTTGGAAGTTTTTAACTCACGTTTCCAGACCCCAGATCAATACTGGCGGAGAGCTCAGCAATTTGGCAGACACCATGGAGAATCCAAGCCCCAAGAAGAGGCTTAAAACGTAGAACATCTCCATTTTATGAGATTTAAAACTTTTACATGAGCTACATATACTTGTATATGTCTTGACGTTTAATTCTCTAGTTTGTCGATACCAAACAAGTTTGAGATATAAAGCAAGAGTTATAAATTTTTTTTAAATAGATTAGGTTTTATAAAGGATCACATTTTTTTATTATTAGTATAATTACTTAGTTCAACTCAGTTTCGATTCAAAACTCATCGGAGCATCACCTAGTATCCAGCAGATACTATCCACTCCCTGTTGGGTTATGAAACGAAAGCTAACTTTTAGGTCTATATACCCTTAAAGATGTTTGACAGATTATTTTTAAAGGACATATGTATTTTAGTAATCTAATGTAATTTCCGATCGTTCAGATATAAGACATCCATAAGGTTTAGTCTACAAATACTTAGTAACTAATTAAAAAGGATATTTTAAAATTATTTTATTAATAATCGAAATTAAAATTATTTTGGTGCTTAAATTGTAACGTTTTTAGTTAAATATATACTTAAAATAAAATGTAATTTAAACATTGGTCAAAGTTCTAGGCCTGAATAAAATTGATTTGCCCACAAAGGTTGTGCCAGTTCCTATCATTTATATGGCAGCTATAAAATATTGTCTCCAGACGTTTAATCTACATTCCATAATTCAAAAGCAAAAGGGTGTGTTTATAAGATAATATCTTCAAATGACATTTTTAGTAAAATTAGACGGACAGAAAGTCCCTGGAATCTTCATCATCATATCAACTTTTTACTGTCTTAGAATTACTTTCTTCAATATTTAAAGGATCTATTATTTTATTTATACAACTAAGCACGATTGCTTTTACAAATTATTATTATTATTAACTAATTATTTCGTAGAGCCAAATTGTATTTAAACTTTATTTTTTTTTAGTAAAGATGGTCCGATCTAGATCAGAGTTCAGAGAAATCCACCCAAAATTAGTATGAAAACTCACAGATATGACGGATAATTACGATCTCACGATATGAACATGTTTAGCCTCTTGTTGCTGCAACATGTTCCTTTCGATCCAGGAGTATGCGTAAGCGGTGGCAATAAACTTGCAATTAAGCACCGTGGAGAAAAAAACAAACGGACGATAAGATAACTTTGTTATCAAGCTGATGACTGGAAGAGCGGCAGGTGGTTTTGGGCCAAGAAGCATAGCAATGCTCCTCAGTTTGCTCTCGCTGCCCCTTTCGAATAGACGTTGGCTCCGTTGCGGCGGGATGACGATCGGTCCAACCAGGGCCACAAACAAGTACATCAGTAGTATCCAATGAGTACAGTGAAGTGAAGTGAATATAGTGAATAATACAAATCGAAATCGAATACGAATATGGCGCAGAATACGCGCAGCTCCGATTTATCGCAGATAGCTGTCAATGCCAACAATATACCCGATGGTGCGTGACCCAAAAAATCAGAATGAAATCGAATGAATAATCAAGAATTGTCTCTCCCTGAAAATCCAGATAGTGTGGACTGCGGCATCAAGGGTCTGGGATGGTGCCGCGGCCCTGGCTGCCAGAAGTTCGCCAGGCTGCGCACATTTGTCATAGTCCTGGCCACTTCCGGAATGCTGCAGGGCGCCTGCGAGGCCTATTTCCGAGTTTCAGCCAAGCAGGCCGCCTTCCAGTTCGACTACAATCCATTGATAGTGGGTGAGTAAGCCGGAGTAAGCTTATCGCGAAAATGCGAACCCTCGTATGTGTGCGGTGGAGGAACTCGTAAAAGCTGTGCATGTCGAGGTTCTGGCCCGGCTCTACGTGGAGATTTTTCCGTTATCAGTTTTGCGATATTGCTGACGAATGCCTGGGTCTGGGGGTGGGGAATTCTCATTGTGCTATATTTTCGATTAGAAGTGTCTGTAAAAATAGAGAGGAAAGCTAATTTAGTACCCATCTTGTCCACCCGGACGAAGGTTGATTGCAGTTAAGTAGACTTAAGTAGACTATTATTATTGCAAGACTTGGGTCGGACTCTTGGAATTAGTTATAACTTTTCTAGGATTATAAAAATACATTTATTTTGTACATCTATGAAAAAGAATACTCCTCTCTCATTACTTACGTTTTTTTTTATAACAAAAGTTAAGAAAAAACTACACTATCACGAAACCTATGCTGTTGAAAGTGTTTACTTTATTCGTCATTCACTGCGATATCAAGAGAAGTCAATTATTTGTCACTCACAATATCCTTTTATGATTTTCCTGGAATTTCTCAAACTCTTATTACCCAAGACCCCCGTCAACGGAAGTGAATTTCCCACCATTACAGCTGCCAACTTCTATTCATGAGTGTAGTTGTGAAGAGAAATTCGATTGTCCCCTGTCGCCTTCTCATACGTCATATCGGGTTCATTCAATAGGTTAGATAAGGCCAAAGCTATTTTAGAAACTTTTGTTATTTTGTAACCCACCTAGATTGGCTTCTGGTAACCAGTGGGCTGTGCCAGGCAGTTTTCGCGCTGGCCTTTGCCTACTGGGCGGACGTCTACCACCCCATCAAGTGGCTGGTGGGCACCCTGATGCTGCAAGCGGTTACCTGCGTGGTGGCAGTGATTCCATCCATAATCAATTTGTGAGTATGCCATATCTTTCATCATAGTTGCTAATATTATTTACTATTTTAGTGCCGAGGGAACCAAGGCGAAAGATGCCGTCCTGGATGCCAATCTGTGTGCCACTTCGCTGGCCCAGTTCCAGAAGCTGACGCTCACAGAGGCCCAAAGCAGCACCCTCACATTGACGATGCTCTTCGTCCTGCAGCTGGCCTTGGGCATGGGAGGACTGGCCTATTACACCTTGGGAGTGAGCTACATCGACGACAACTCCTTGTCCCAGGATAGCCCGGCAGTGATTGCAGCTGCACTGGCTTCCCGCGTGTTTGGCCAGCAGATGGGATCCTTCTTGGTGCTCGGAGTGGGCTTGACCCACGTGGGCTGGTGGCTGGGTTGGGTGATCCTAGCCCCATTCATTTTTGTGGGCGCCGTGAAGCTGGGACTATTTCCCAAGAGGCTTCCAAAGACAGTCATTCACCAGGCGGCTCAGAGGATTATCGAGCAGTCGAGGATGCGGAATTTCGGAAGCCAGTTCTCCACCTACCTGGACGACTCCAACTTTTGGCCTTCCCTGAAGAGGCTCTTCAATAACAGGCTCCTTATGTTCAACCTGCTGAGCATCATGTGCGTTCAGAGTGCAGTGGTGAACTACGGCCTCCAAGAGGAGAGCTACCTGCAGAGTCGCTTCTTCCTGCCCTACAACGAGCAGGACGGACTAACGGACGAATGGCGGTCGGCCTTTGTTTCGTACTTCCTGAAGCCCCCAGTCATGGCTATGGGCATGCTGATCAGTGGTCTGGTCATCTCTAAGGCTCAGCTATCGGCCCGCACTATCACCGGCATCAACATGTTCCTCAGCATCCATCTGGTGGCCATTTTTGTGGGCTTCATCTTCGTGAAGTGCGACGTGGGCGCCATTGCCGGCGTGGTGGGTGGAAAGCTTAGCCAACCCTACTGCTCCAGTCAGTGCCTTTGCACTCCCACGGCATTCATGCCTGTCTGCCCAGAGAACAGTACGATCACTTACTTCAACCCCTGCTATGCTGGCTGCTCCAAGACCTCGTCTATCAACACGTTCCAGATCTACGAGGGCTGCAGCTGCAGTGGGGATCAAACCCAGGACGCCAAGGGTCAGATGAGGGCCACCGCCGGAGCCTGCAGCGCCAACAGTTGCCAGTCGGCGATCCTCATGTTCCAAATCATGAGCATTTCGGTGGCCTTTCTGATGGGCGTTGGTGCCATCGGCAAGACCCTGATCACTTTAAGATCTGTGCTGCCCCAAGACAAGACTCTGGCCCTGGCTTTTGAGCTTATGATCGTGGGACTATTTTCTTACGTTCCCGTACACCTCAGCTATGACTTGGTGACCCGTAAGTATTTTATCTCCATTCTAGTTTAAACATTATAGTATTAATATTTTCTTGAAGGATCCACCTGCGTCTATTGGGCCCCCAATTACGAGCGTTGCTTGCTGCGCGAGACCCCCAAACACGGAAACATCTTGGACATCCTGACCGCCTCGCTCATCCTAGCCAGCATACTGTTCGACATTCTGGTGTTTATCTTCGCCAAGGGACTCAACCTTTATAACTGCAAGGTGACGGACAACAACTACACTCCCTCCTTGTACGCTCCGATCCCCCACGAAGACACTCCCGCCGCGGAGACAGCTCCCAGGGGAGGGAGCCCTGTAACCACGACGACGACATCAGTGGCATCTCCTTCCCCCATGCAGCGGCGGGATGTGCCGCCTCACGAGGACAGAGAGCCCTACCCAGCCACTGTCTTCCGGAACCCCAGCTCGGTTACGACCTCGTCGGGTGGAGCCCAGAGTATTGTGGAACCAAATGCCAGTGGGGTAACCTACGCCCAGGTAGTCTTCCCGCCAGACAGACGCAAGCCGGACGACGGTAGCACCAGTCCCAAGAGGTTGGCTGTACCGGCCAATATTCCCGTACATCACCTATCCGAGGCGGATGTCCGCACTCAACTGAGCACCCTGAAGTCCTTCCATTCTCCCAGCCAGGTGGCAGAGAGCGGCCAGGATACAGTGGACACCGACGAGGCGGTCGTGGTCAACCAGCAGCCCAAAGCTCAAGCAAACGTACTGCCGTATGTTCATTCGGAGGTGCCGCCCCCAGTTCCAGACACCTCACCCCCACACTCCATAGTATCCGGAGAACCAGAGATCCACCAGAGACCGCAAAGTCCCGAAACGGATTTCTGAAGCTAAAATAAAAGTATTTTGTATTACATTCTTCATTACCTTGTTAGTTTTAAGAACGTCATCCAGATGCCTAAAATAATAAAGTTGAACAAATAAAGTTATCTTCCATTTAACTTTTAGTCTTTAAAATTATAATTCCAGTTGGGATTATTATGTAAAAAACGAAAAACAAACAAAATAATTACATACAAAATTTTAGGTACAAAATAAAACTGTTGAAAGCATAGCATACTTTTAGGTGGGATACTTGGTGGGACTTTTCATGTAAAATACATACTATCTAGTACGTATGTAGATAAATTGTTTAATACTTTCAGCCTCATGTTGCTTCGAAGTTTCTTTTTTTTTTTGTAATTGAGGTATGAGAACCAACAATTTTAATTTATTCTGGATGCAATTTAGTTTAGCGAATTCTTCTTCTTCAGTATATATTTCATGTTGGACTTTTCTTATGGCAATTTTAGTAGCTTCTAAAGCTGATATCTATCCAAGCTTCTATATCTGAAAAATCAAACAAGTTGTGGCTTTCCAGTTGTTTAGTTTCATGAAATCTACAGGATATTGACTCCCGATCCATATGAAGTTTTGCAGAATTGTAAATTGGTGCACTTGACCAAAGATGAAATCCGTCCCAACCTTCAACATTTAAAAATATCGTAGAATTGCCATATAGGCAGCCATAATATCCTTAATATATACTACTTATAAAAGAAAGATGTGTGCAAAGAAACTACAAGAATGGTTCGTCTCAACGTATTATCCTCAGGGTAGAATAATCCTCAGTACAATAATATCCTCAGAATAAGCGACTCCAGGTATAATCCTCATTCAGAAACACAAACTGTATACTACTATACTATACTATATTATCGGAGATGTCTCATTCTCAACTTACAATACCCTCTACAGGGAGATAAACAATTCTATAAAATAATTTCAAAGTTAACACAAACCTATAAAATATAGAATATTAAATAAATTTATAAATTCATTCAATTCGAATCTTCACATAGGCCGTTAACCCAACCTTTTGAAATAAAACATTTTGTATTATTTTGGTTTTCAATATAATTTTATTTTTTTCCATTAATTTAATATAGGTTGTTTGCAGTTTGTTGTTTATATTTATTTTAATTGGTTTTGCGCTTACGAACTAATTAATAAATTAATAGTTAGCTTAAAAAGAGGCCTAAATGGTAAAACTGATAAGAGGAGAAAAACTAAACATGATTTGAAAATGGAAATCATAAGAATACTTTCAACTGAACTACTAAGGATTCGGGGAAGGCGTTGCCTGTCGGTCCGTCCGCTCCTCTGCATGTCCTTCCGTCGCCGTAGCCCCGTAGACCGCTAGTTTTGTGCATTTGAAATCGGAGTATTATAGTTTGACTTTACTTTTCATTTGGGGTGGCGATTTCCACGCAATCCTTAGACAATTCGAGTCTCCGCAGGTTGCATTGTGTTCTTGTTTCTTTCTTGGGAGCAGGTCACTGTCCCCACTAGCTGAGTGCAATGTCGCGATTCAAAACTTGGCGTCTACGGGGCGGGAGGGCGGTTGACTTGGGACGGGCCAGCGCCAAAGCCTTGCCCTTTCAGTTGGTCACACTTTTCTACCATGGCTGCAGCAGTTCCTCATGTTTGGCTTTAAATCTTCTCGGTCCGTGTAGTGTCGAGTGCGGAGGTAAGAAAAGAGGGGATAATGTGGAAAAAATCCTATAACAGATTTCGTATGAAAATCGAGAAGTTTTCAAAACTAAGGATAATGCAAACTATCAACTAAGTATTTATAACAGAAATAGGACGACTTGCTTCTTCTTAAAAGGTTAGCTTTCATGTTGTTATTGTTATTCTTGTTTGTTTCATATTCATGTTCTTGGCAACACCTCAACACTTTGGAAGCTATCTTTAGCTTTAGCGTTTGCTTGTTTCTCAGCTTTAGTTTTAGTTTACACAATATTTACAGTTAAATTGGGGTCTTGGCTTGCAGATAGTTTCGGGGTTTAACAAGAATTTTGATAAGCATTCGTTTCATTTGTGTCTCTTGTCCTCCCTTGGGTAGCTTGGGAGTAACTTTACAATTTAAAAAATAGAGTTGAAAATATTCTAGAATTACTACAATTTCCTACTCGTCTTGCTTACGTTTTGTTTTTCTTTTTTTTTTTAATTAGAAACATGCATATTTATGATTTAGTTAATATTTGCTGAGTTATTTGTTTTGTTTTTTACATTAAAAGTAGAATTTAAATGTAAATTATAAAAATAGCAGCTGGCTTCTCATATAGTGTATTATTTGTATTTGTTATCGATCAAGATTAAACATGTTTGGGAATTTGAATTTTACATTCCTGTCCGTCTCCTCCTCCTCTTCTTTGTTGCTTTTGCTTTTTTACAATTTACATCTTATGTCTCTGACTGCACAATGCAAATTATCACATATTTTCTTTTATTTCCCTCCTCTCTCTGTCGGTCTGTCTGTGTTTTATCATTCTCTATCTGTTTTCCAATGCACTCTATTACACGTTATTGATTCCTCTCTCTCTGCTGCTTGTTTTTATCCTTTCTGGCCAAAACTCTACTTGATCAAGTATCGCCTTGAGGCCATTACATAGTTAGTGTGGGTGTGGTGTTGCTTTCTTATATCTTTTTTTATTTCATAGCGTTAACAGCAATTAAACAAACGGATAAACAAAACTAAAAAAAAAACTAAAAATCTTCAAAAACAAAAGCTTGGGGAGCGCAGCAGCGCCTCCTAAAAGGACTCCTACTAATCGCCTGTTAACAGCGCCAGCCGCAGTCGCTGTTAGCGTGCAGTCTATGTGTGTGTTTGTATGAGGGTGTGGGTGTTTCCAGGAGTGCTGGTGTAAGTCTGTAGGCGTACAGGTGTACAGGTATACAGGTGTGTGTATGTGTGTATGTGCTAAACAAATATCACAATCGAGAAATTAACAAAACGGCGGCTGCAGCAGCTCTCACAGCCAGCAACAACACCACAGGCCCCGGCAGCAGAAGATCCTGCCGCTCCTGGCTGTTGGTGTTGTTGTCTATGTGGCCTAATACTTTGCTGCTTGGCTCTGCTCTGCTCTGCTCGGCTCCGTCTCCCTCACACACTCGGTTAGAAAGAGACAAAGCTGAGTTAACATTACGGTTTTCATTCTTAAACGTTCATTTTCCCCACAATCCTGCTGGCGGAGTGGGCACAAAAAACAAACACTGTAGCTGGTCCTGCTGCTTAGGACATGGGACCGTTGGATGTGGGAGCTGTTACCGCTGCCGCCGCCGCCGCTGCTACTATGGCCGCCGGTGCCACCTGCTGCTCCACTGCCGTCACAGCATCGCCGTTGCCGCTGCTCACTGCACCGCCATTCTCGGCGCTGCCGTTGGGAATGCTCGTGGGCGCCACCGCGGAGGCCGGGCTGGTGGCCGGTCCCGCTCCGGCGGCCGTCACTGCCTGGCCCGCGGCAGCTGTGGCGCTGGGGGGCGCCTGTATGGCTGGGGTGGCCGGGGGAGCGGCCACCGCTGCCGGCTGCTGGCTGCCGGCGATCTGGAGCTGCATCTGCAGCTGCTGCAGCGTCTCCTGGGGGATGTTCGACTTGAGGATGTTGTTCTCCAGCTCCAGCTTGTTGATCTTGTCCATCAGCTCGGAGATGCGTTCCTTCAGGACTTCCACCTCCTCGCGCACGGCGATCATGAGATGCGACTTGACCAGATCCTGCAATAAAAAAAGAAGGGGATTGGTTAGATGGAGGTTTTCAGACTAAAAGATAGTAAGATAGTAAGACTATAAGATAGTAACTCCTGATCAGCTGACTCATTTTCTGATGATTCTGTCTGGATTTCAGAGACCAGACCGGGCCATTCATAAATCACCAACCAGCACTGTTTGCCCAAGGTGGCGTGTTCGGCTGGGATATTCGCGTTATTCATTATTTGGCGTGTAAACGCTTCCCCCAAGAACCAAATATGTTCGTGTCATTGTCAATGCCACAGTCGCAGTGGCAGTGGAACACGTCACCAGGCCGAAAACCGAAACAAAGCCGAAATGCGGCTGTGGGGCTGGGGGGCTGTGGGGCTGCTCACCTGGCCGTGTGTACCTTGTGAAAATTTAATAAACCCATTAAAGAGGCAGAGAGTCGAAAGGAAAACGCGTGCACGCCAGCCAACCTAAACATTTGCTAGAATAATCGCCCCAGACATGCCTCGCCCCCTCCCCTCGCCTCCCCTTTCGATGGCCGTGCAGTTGGTGGCACGTGTTCCTCAGATTCTTTCACATTGCGAGTTCACATTAAATGGGAAATGTCAATAGAGCTCCACCGCCTGTCGGTGGGGTAGGAAAGGAAAACTGGCATGGGGACACCCGCCAGCTCGCCATCTCGACAGTTTGCCAGTTCCGCTTTGCGAAAGAGTTTTCCTCGACTCTCGAGTCTCGACTCTTTCCACATGCGATCTCTATAAATAGCCAGCCTCTTCTTTCGCTGCCACTTGGATGCGACGGCGTGGCTTTCGTCGTCGTCGTCGTCTTTACTTTCAACAATTTCTTTCGACATTTTCTTGTGGCCTGAATTTTTTTCCCAGGCCGGATGGATAAAAAAATAAAAGTTATGCGCCGTAAAAGTATCGAAAAAGGGAAATCACTCGCTAAACTTTTATCCCGAAACTTGCAGTCGCCACCAAGTACGTCATTCAGATAATTCTACAAATTATGAAAATCAGAGAGGGCCTGTGCTGTGGCAGCGTCACTCCCATTAGTCATAGGGGCCCAGAGGACATGAGCATGAGCCGTAGGCATGGGAGGCCATCGGAAAGTGGCATGTTCTGGCACCAGCGCCAAAAAGAGCCGCGAATCATAAGAATATTTTATTTTGCACGTTTTTCGCTTATTCCGCGGCGGCCAATAAATAATTTTTATAAAAATACCCAGCCGTATTTTTAGACTCTCCTCGCTGGGCAGATCAATAAGTGCAAAACGGGCGGCAGAAAGCGAATTACCAAAATTAGAAGTCATCCGAAATCAAAATTAATACTTAATAAAGCGCGGAGCGGACAAAAATTGGGCAGCTCCGGGCTCCGAAGAGCAACCGCTTCAAACAAATGCAAACCGGTTCGAACCGCCTCGACTTGTTGTTAACAATGAGGTGCAAAAGCACACAAAAAATTAATGAACACGACTGGCGTTTTAGGGGAGGGCCCGGGGTAGATCACTGCCGAAAATAATAAATATTTTTTATCAGCTTTTGGCATTATTTTCAAATCGAAGGTGAAGAAAGTGGAGGATTACAGCCATCTCGGAAAATGGAATGCTAATTGTAGACTCTTGAGGGGAGAGACACATACACACACACCCGGAGAGGAGAGGAGAAAAGCGGGCTGGGTTCGCTGACGGGTCAGGTCACGCGCCTCTGAGGTGTCTCTCCTCTCAAAATCTCATGCACTTCTCATGTTCTCGGTTGGATTTATTTTTCGGCTGCATTTTCTCAAACAAACATGGCGGCCACCACATTGAGGTTTTTTTCTTCTTTTTTTTGAGTCTCGAGTACACTTGTCAGGGGGTCCTTTAGGTACCTTTGTTGAGAAGAACAAAGGACCCTCGAAGCGAGTTCTTTTGCACATTACTGGCCATCATTTCTCATCGAAAATAGCCTGAAAATGTACTCTTTTCTTTATTTATTCGCTGCCTTTGGGCAGTTCTCAATTTCGACATTGAAAAGTCGCCAGAAATCGCGAGGAAAACGCGCGCAGCCTCACACGGCCAGCCAAAATACGAAAAAATCAATAAAACTGCATCTAGTCTCGGTTAGAGACAAGGTGAACTGGCTCGGGGGTTCAGGGGTTCAGGGATGGTGTAAGGTGTACACCTCTGGGGGATATGTCACCGAGATATACATACTTTTGCATTGGGCACCATCACGTAGCAGGGGCTGTCGCAGCCCTTCTGCCAGATCTCGTAGAGCCAGTTCTCGGGCTGACGCAGCGACATAGTGCCCATCATATTTGGCTTTGTTTTAATTCTGACTGGACTGGGCAGGGTTTTTCTTAAAAAAGTGTAGTTTGCTTGGAGATTCGATTCTCCCACTTTCGCACTGGTTGGGCTTGATTTTGTAATAAACTTGTAGTAAAATGTTTTGGGATCACAGTTGGGTAAAATGTATGTAGATTTTCTTTTTTTTTTCTCTATTTTCTCAGTATGCACTTCACTTTTTTCTTTTTTCTCTTCCGATTTTTTCGGGGCTTGTGCTGCTTGTATGGCAAAAGTTCAGCAATAACTGAATTCACGGTTCAGCTTTTTGTGTGATTTACGAGACCGGCGCAGAGCTTTTCGATTTCGATTTCGATTTTGAGCTTTTCTCAAAGTAATTGGCTTTTTTAAACACTGCGTTGCGTTGTCTTGCTCTTCGAATTAATATAATTCACTAACGACGAGTCTCTTGTTGGCTTTTTAGGTGGATTATAAAAAATAATTGTTTTAGCTTTATTATTTTTTTTATTTTATAAAATATCAGAGTGCCAGCTTTGTGTTTTTGGCGATGTGTTGTGAAGTGAGTTTGTCTGGCGACTGGCCGTCTGCGTGCAATTAGCGTAGACTTTATATGAAACGGCAAAGCAGGAGAGCGCCGTTTTGAGTGTAACTGCGCAACGGGAGAGAGCGTAAGACTGAGTGCGCTCTCTCGCTGCTCTTTCTGTGTGTCAGCTGTGCGCCCGTATTCGTGTGTATCCGTATCTGTATCTGCCGTCCATCTATCAGCATTCATCAGATACGACTCTCTGTTTGTTTTGACGCGCGACTCTTTCCCACTGTTTTCTCGTCAATTTATTAAGACTGTTGTTTGATCAGCAGCATTATGTATATGACTTCTCCAAAATGTTTGCCTGAATTTCAGCCGAACAGCCAGCTGGTTGTTTTTTTTTACAAAAATATATGTATCGGTCTGTTTTTCTTGTGTCACTTATTATTTTGCGCTGCGACGCAAAAACTTTACGACACTTTTGTTTATCACTCTCGCTCCGGCTCCGGCTCTGGCTGCGGCTGCGGCGCTCTCTCGGTGGGACGTTCTTGTAGATACTTTTGGCTTGCCACGCGGTGGTTTTCGATTTCTTGGCTGTATTCCTCGGAAAAGGGTGGGTTTCTACCTTTTGCGCATTGCGTTTCCTCGCATCCCTACCAAATCAGCTGAAGTAAACAGTAAACAAAATTCCAGAACTTGAATTTCTGTTTTTTCCCCTCCAGAAGGCCCTAATGATCCAAATCTGGCCACAAGACATTATATAATACTCGACAGAAATTCAAGGGCTTGAAGTATGAACTTCGGAGTGAAGAATTTGCAAGGCAAATCGAACGAAAACAAAACAATATAAAACAAGAGAGGAAAATATATATAAAAACAAACAAAACCGGGAACGGAACGTATCGGTTTCACGCGCATGTTGAAGGAAGCTCTTTCCCGTCAATCTACAATACCACACGCCGGGGAGATTCCGATCTATATAGGAACAATAAGCCGGCATGCGACGCTCGACGCATCGACAACAAATCGTTCATTCACGAAACAAACATCCGCGTTAAAATTACAAAAGACAAACAAATAAAACAGAGCCACCGCCTCAAAACAATACCATATATCAGCAGCAACGAGGAAAAGCAGCAATTAAATGCACATTTAACAACAAATTCCAGCCTGAAAATGATATGTCAGCTTAATTGCAACGCAAACTGCGTAGATACTCTCTCCAGGGTGGGGGTGTCAGTTGTGGAAAAGCTCTGAAAGCCCTTATGAAAGAAAATTGCATTTCAGAACATAAACCCGAAAATAAGCACTAAAGCCCAGCTAGTTATAAATCAATGTCCTTAAAGACTAAGGAGTTTATGCATTTTGGTTACCCAAGGTAGTCATATAACCAGTAGGTCCTACTCCCCAGAAGACTTTTCGTCATAAAACTTGTCAAAACTAGCTCCCATTGGAATCTCATATTCTTAATCATCCCGAAAACTTTCCTATACGGCTGGCTCGTGTCAGCTCAGTACACAGACTTGGGGTGCATCTGTTGACGACTCGGGGCACTACGTGTGAGCAATATTCATTAGAGAGCCCCCCACTGCATACAGAATCGAGAATCAAGAGACAGTGCACATCCTTTGTCTTGTGTTTTGTGGGTCTTTGAATCAACAAATGAAAATTTCGAAATCGTCGCCGCGTCTGGCAATCAATAAAAAATTGAAACGCAATCGAGGGGGGGAGGCAGGAGCAGTGGGGATAGTGCCCGAGCAGGCCCCCAATGTGTTGTAATGGCTTGACCATTCGCACCCTGCCCATCCTCCCCAGCTCCCTAGTCGGCCGCACTCATAACACGCGGAAAAGTTATAAAATATTTGAAAAATCTGAAATATAAAATAAATAAAGAGCGTAGATGGGGGGGCGGGAAAGCAGGCGAAGGCGTGTGGAAAATTACGACATTCTGTTTTGATTCAGTTGTTGTTTCGGTTTGTGGGTGATTATTGCACGCCCCCGACACGTGCACTGGCCAGTGGGTGCGGTCTGGCGCTGGCTTCTGTGGATAAACGCGCTCCTCTCATGCAACTCGATTAGTTCTGATTCACTGTCCGCGCGTGTCTTCGGTTCGGAGGGGGTGGGGGCGGAGGTGCAGGGCTTCGTGTGGGAAAGTTTGTTGCTCTAATTGCCGTGTTTGGGGCTGGACTTTGGGGCTTGTTCTAACGAGTTCCCATAGTCTTGGTTGATAAGATAGGTTATCGGTCTGTAGAGCAACCTACAGCAACACAGCCCGACTGACAGGTTGTCTAACACACAGTCCTAAAAAACAGCTATAAAGCCTATTAGGAGGAGGTGGAGGGGCCACTGGGTCGTCACACAGTCTCCCACATAGAGCACTCCGTCCAGAACCGAATTGGCAGCCATAGCCAGGGGCAGGGCGGGGGGTGGTGGGCCTCTGAGGTGGCCAAGGTGCGACAGGCAGTCTCGGGTGCAGTGGAAACTTACAAGTGCTTTCCCATTCAGACAGCCAAGAGTGTGGCCAGCGGCCAGTGGAAAATTTTGTTCATTATTTGAGATTTTAGGTAACGCTCCACATAACCAGATGCGTTTCGAGGGCCTCAAGAGGCGATGCTTCAAGTCCGAGTGAGGAGAGTATTCAAATAATTGGGTAAACGGTGTTAGCGCTTCGGGGAAATCCTTCCAGCAAGGTTGCCCCTCCCCTGGGGGTAGGTAGGGGTAGGGTACCTTTTATTCCATTCCAATATTGCATTCCAGCAAATACAATTTATTGAGCTCGTTTAGAAATTGTATTCCTCTACTTTGGCCAATCGACGGAATATATTTTGATTAGTGATTTCCTTGTGCCGGAGAAGAGAGGAACTGGCCTGTTCGCGGCAGAAGTATCTGCTAGATACAATTATACAATTACAAGACCGACGGCTCAGAGTAGGCTTCAATGAGGGGTCCACGTGTCAGCGTCGAGGCAGGAAAGAGTTAATATTGGGAATAGGTATCTCATAGTTTCAACAAATCAGACGAACCACCCACCCACTCACACACTTTGTTTATCTGCTCGGCTCTTAACTCCCATAAGGTGGACGAAGTAAACAAACGTTTGTCTTCTGGCCAGAGATAGTTTCGAGCATCGGGGCTGTTCTATTTGCCTTTGGCTCGCAAATCACGCAAATGTTGAGTGGGATGAGTGGCTGATAAGGCCCAGCACTGATAAGAGGGGCTGATAGGCTGATAAGAGCTGCCTCCTCCATAGTTTGGGTCAATTTTCGAGCGGGAATCGCAGCCGCCGGAGTGGCATTTGAGATTCTGAGCATTTTTGTTTTTGATTCGCTTTTAATGAATTTCAATTGTCGGCCATTTAGCAGCCTGGAAGACGTCAGCAGCTGTATCACAATAAAATTGAGCAGAAATCAAAACAAACAAAGAAGTCGGCTGCTGGGCCGAATCTGCTTAGAACGAGTTTTGTTCGCGATTATCAGGCCCTGGCCTCTACAATGTATGTGGGCTTTGGTGAGCTCATCTTACAGAAACTATGAGGTGTCATCCTATCCCAGCAGCTGTCTGTCAGGGACTTCCTTTGCTTTGATTTGGCAAACACTTGTCTGGGAAGCTGCTTGGCGATCGTCAGGTGTGGTTGGGGACTACTTTGGCGAAATAAACAGAAGCAACCAGAACAATATTCTTCAAAAAAGGTCATCAAATAATGCGTCCGAGTCAGTGCAAAGGCTGGGAAAGTAAAAATACAATTGCAAATTGCACTTTAATCGCCAGACTGAGGCAGCGAGACATTAAATCGTTTTATGGCGGCCCGGCGATCCTCAGGTACTCCTCCCAGGTACGAGGAAATGGCCACCGACAGCCCAGGCAGGGGCCCGCCGCTAATTGCTTTCGAATGCGCAGGGATCTGAGGTCCGACCGCAGCACGTGTGGCCAATTAACTTCTGGCCAAATGTCAAGAGTCCGCAGACATCTCAAGGTTTGCCCGCCGAAGGATATATGTATCTAACTTTACTTGGAACCGCCTCCGAATAAAATATTCATCGAAATATACGCATCGCGAGCGTGTTTTATTTTTAAGAAGCTGCGGCGGTTGAATAGACTTTCATCTTGACCTGAATTTTCCGATGTTTCGCGCTGCTGCTTGTCGTTTTTTGTTTAATAATAAAACCCGTTGAATTCTCAGTATTGCTTGATGCCCCGCATCCTTGTCACCATTTTTTGTACTATAATTTAATTGAAAAATGTCTCCCGCGAATTTTGGGTTAAGGACAGACACGCGAAATATCAATTACCTTTAGAAGTTCTGTCGAATTCTGACAAGAGCCAGCCCCCTATAGAGCCTCGGTCAAATATTGGCCCGCTAATCAAGTGTTCTGTTCCACTGCGGCCCAAAGGGCCCCAAAAGTTGGTAAACAAATGAGCAGAACAAAGCGGAATAGCCAAACAAAACGAGAACTACAAACAAAACACAAAAGTGAAGAGCCACAAAAACAACCATTCACGAAAAATTAAAACTCGAAAGCCCCCAAAATGGTGAGCAGCCATAATCATGAATTATTCAAGGCCGATCGAGGCGGTCACAATAACACTATTTGATATATGTCTGGGGGTATCTGTGTGCGAATATCGTTCGATTTGTGTGTTTACTAAGCCCTAGGGTTCTCCGCAGAATAGTGCTGATACCCTATTTAGGGTGTATCAGCTTCCTAATGTTCATGCTGGTCTGTCCAGCCCCAGGGTACTTCTGATTTCAGTCTACAGAAGTTGTCTATTTTTTATCACGTCTATTTTGAATGATTTCCTTTTGGGGCGGGGGCGGGGGGATGGGTGAGAAATTAATGCGAAAAGGCTTAATTATTTTGTTTTTCTGCCAAAGAAAGGGGAGCGCAAATATCTATCCGGCGTATATCTATTTTTGGCAATTAGTTTCAGAACACACGGTGCTGGTCGGTCCCCCAGAACCATTCAATTTGTCAACATAATTTCGATTCATTGTTGGTGGAATTTTTCTTTAATTTTTTTCCCCCTTTGTTTTGATTGGAATTTGTACAATTTTTGTGTGTGAGTGGAATATTTCAGAGGCGACCGAGGCGACTTCTAGGCATGCATGTGGGTTAACTAATTGACTTACGCCGCCGCACCGAGAACAGAACAACAAACCTGGCTGTCTATTTTCTTAAATGTGTTTTCGCTTTCGGGTTTTGTTTTTGTTTTGCTTACCTGCAAAGAGAAGAAGCAGAATGGGGGTGTCAGAAATAAGTAAACAATATTATGGTCGAATATTTCTTATTTCTTAGACAAAATATATAAAACTGTCAGCGGGAAATTATTTTCCGAGGAATATATGTGCCGCATATACATATGTATCTATATCTTTTCTTTAATATATATTTCTATAATTTATTTTTAATTGTTTTAGGTGGTTTAGGCAGATATAGGCTGTGATGCATACTTTGTGGAATAAAACCTTTCCATTCATGATATTCAAGAGCTAACCTAGTACATCCCTAGCTGCTATTACTATTCTCAAGACCCTCTAATACTAATTTTCTCTTGACTTGAGTTATAGTACGGAAGTCGTTTGTTGTGTAGCCCCTTTGAAATATTTATGGCCGGTGCTTCCACCATTTAATCATAAAATAGAAAAGCCTGCGCCTCCTCGTTGTGTGTTTCAAATGACATATTGGTGTCAATTAATGCAAAGTCCCAAAAATAAATACCAAGACAAAGGCAGGCCAGACGATAAACAAACGAGCCAACAAACAGGCGGCCGAACAACATTAATCACCAATTGCAAAATCTTATTTCAGCCTTACGACGGGAGAGAGCGCGTTGGCGTTCGATCATGGCCAAATTTAAATCATGCGACTCTGCTGTGTGTTGGCCGGTCCGGCCCGGCCAGGCAGCCAGGCCAGGCCAGGCAGGTAGGTGTGTCTCGGCCAACTGCCAACTCGCACGCCGTGCCACGCACACGCAGCTTGTTTGTGATTTCTGAACTCGGCTGAGATCAGATGGGTCCAGTTTAGATCTTTGGCGATGGCGATATCGATGGCGACCGAGCCAGTTGTCGAACAGGTCCCCCGAAATAAAAGTCACACCTCAGTCTGATCGATTAACGCATGTATTTTAATTGGGAGATGGCGTTGCCAGATGAGTTTAGAATAGAGAGTACAAGAGTTTAAAGAGAGTATCTTCATCAGGCATCCTTGCAACCGAGTAAGTCCACAACTGATCTCAACAGACACCTTATCTATAATATATACCCTGCATATGGTATTATTTTAGTATTTTTAAGTTTAAGCTTAAATTGCACATATAGCTCCTCATTTTTAAAGAGAGTATCTTTATCAGACATCCTTGCAACCGAGTCAGCCCACAACTGATCTCAACAGACACCTTATCTATAATATATACCCTGCATATGGTATTATTTTAGTATTTTAATGTTTCGAAAGATCAGCTACTTTGGACATCCTTGACACCAAGTAACCCACTCCTTATCTGATCAGACACCTAATATGCCCAGCCCCAATTCATTGGCAAGACCATCAGGTAGCCCCCACATCGTAAATCCGGCAATTGAACGACTTTAAGTCTCTAAAACTGGTTTGGATCTGCTGTGATGTCACAAACCCAATTAGAAAGCAAGTGCCGCCGCAGACAAATTGCTGCCATCAATTTGGCCAAAAAATAAATGACTTAAAATGTGTGTATATCTCTGTATGATATTCCGATATTAAAGCTTTAGCAGAGATACAAAATCGGGTTATTTATAGAACTTTTTGTCGAAATGCGGCTGATGTTTAGGAAGGCTTTTCATTTTTTGCGCTGAACAAGTTAATTAGGTCAGCAACTGTTTTTGTCACTTTTCGGTGATTGTCTTTTCGTTTTCGTATCTTTCATATTTTTGCTGAACGAATAATTCGAATAATTCGAACTGGCCAGCTTGGCAACAAGCTTTGGACAGGCAGAAATAGCGTAAAATTGGGAAAAAAATGGAAAAACTTTAGTTGTCGAGTACAGTTGTGTGTCGAGACAGCTGGACAGCTGATTGACATATTTAGTCGCTGTGCAAAGTGGCACACAGACCATGGGCTGAAAATGAAATAAAACAAAAGATAATTGTTGCCCCGAGGGGAGAAATTTTGTGGCAAGCACGCCTTTTTCGGACACACCTCCCCCGTGCACTTCAAACGCAAAGCCTGAGGTCTGACGGCTCTAAAGGTCAAACACCGAGCCGCTCGGAAGGCTGGAGAAGGTCTAGGACGGAGGTTGTGCCCCCGCCAGGAGTTTATTTCAACTGCAAGGTTATTTTCGGCTCGCTCCGTCTGATTTATCGCGTTTGCGAAATCAAAAGCGATTAAGAATACGTTGAGCTTTGCTTCCTGCCTTTTAAAAGCGCCTCTTAATTATTTTTCTCGCGCGATCGTGTCGCGAACAAAGACGGAAGATATCGGCAGCTGGGATTCATCGAATATAGCACAAAGGTCAGCCATCTAACCCGCCATCTATCACAGTGCCCGAGTGGGGGATTAACCGAAAACAATGCTCGCAGTGCTATTAATTTTACTTCATTACGGCTTAGAGTTTCATAGCCAACCGGTTGGTGACGTGCGAAACTCGTTTAATATCGAGACTCGAGTGAAATGAAAAGGCCCACCTCAGCCTCAGTTGGCAGTTTTGTGGCCGAAAGTCAAAGTGTGTGAATTGGAAAACGTTTATTTGGCAACCGAGGGCCCTGCTATTGTTTCGCGTTGTAGTCGGCCCGAGCAGACAGGAAGTGGTCTGTCGAGAGTCGCAGAATAGCGAACTAATTGCCTTGCGATTCGCCGATGATGGCCAATTAGCGTTGCTCTTGAATGGGTTTTCGGCGGAGGAAACGCTCCTTATCCCTGCCGGTGCCATAAAGTCCAATTTGTAATCTAATTGAGCCACACAACACCCCTCTTTATTAGCCCAATATTCAGGCATTTCGCAATCACAGACTCGATAAGAGCGATGGCTCTTGGGAGTTTTTAAATTCGCTGATAGAAGGCACAGACTAGGCCTGTTCCCCTGGGTTTCGGAAAATCAATACTCCCCGATGGTTGAAGTGCTTTAATGAGTGCACAGTGAATATTAGATAGAGATAATGAGTATTCAAGAGCACTACTCATTCGCAGGGGCTCTCCTGAAGACTTTTAATCGAATTCTATCTTAAAGCTAGGGGCTACTTGTGTCCAGCTTTTCTTACTGGCGTTTTCTATCAACTGCATTGCACTTTGCTGAATTTGAATACTGTGAAAATCGAGTGCACTTGGCAACAGCCAAACAGCATAAATAAGCACTGCAAATGGGTCTACATGTGTAGTGCCTGTGTGTAGCCATGTATTGGCGATAAAACTGACCCACTTTTGAGCCGCAATGCACGTACAAACAAAAAACAACAGCCCCAGCAACTCGAACGACTCGAACGACAATTGCAACTTAAACTAAAGGCTATCTCGTGAGTAGTCTGGCTTCGAATGTTGAATGTCTAGTCCGGCCGAGGGTATATCACTGCTTAGATTAGGCCCACGCGTCATTCTCCAAAAATCAATCACCCCAGAGCACTGCACCCCCAGATCTGACCTTCAGGCAGTGGAAATTAAAGTTCAGTTCGAGGAACTCTGCTCGCATGCCAGCGAAAACGAAACAACTCTAATTGCAGTACACTTTTCCCGGTAAGCTGGTGGCATTAGTGAGTCACTACAATTGGGTTGGCGGGGGCACCTACCGGGGGGTGAGCTCATCGCCGCAGAATGAAAATATTAGCTCACTGCACTGCCACCTCTCCCTAAGTCGGCGACCTCGCTGGAGGGGAATCACAAAACAAAAGACCCGAATCAGATTTCCACGGCTTCTGGGAAAGCATCTTCTTGGTGGGATTTGGTGTGAAAAGTGTCACAATGGCGAAGAGACAATTATCCGGGCATTGTGTTACTGCCAGCTAGTGACGCAACAGGAGGCTAAGAGCTGGATTATAAATAAATGACGTCAGCACGGGGGCTATTACAAAGTCCACTTGCTCTTAGAGATGGTGTAATAGAATGGTGTAATAGATAAGTAGGTCTTAACCTCTATAAGATATCCTTTAATCTCAACCCCTTTTCAGGCCATCAGTGTTTGATATTTGCGTGCCTTCGTGGGAATCACGAGTCCATCCCTAGACTAATAACCACGTAGGGGGACGTATCGGAGCAGATCGACTGATAGACACGCAGCCACGTCTAATTAGCACTCGACTGGCTCGAACTGTTTGGCTTTAGGATATAGACAAAGCCACCGACTGACCGACCGACCCACCGATACAATATCGATTCTGACGTCAATGGCTTGAAAATTGCGGGGCTTGCGTTGTCAATGCAATTAGAGAAGCCGGGCCACAGATCATGATACGGTCCGAGATGGCGCATGATACTTGTAGCTGGAGCTGTAGCTGCCTGAGCATTGGTTACCGATACTCGGAAAGCGCCGCAAATGAATCGTTTCGGACAACCGTGATTCCAGAACCATGGGTTTCATGTAAGAGATCGAGGAAAAGTACGAGCGGCACGTGGCCAGTACACGGCTGTGTGCCAGAAGCAAACACCATGGTTATGCCAGACCAGTGCCAGCGCCGATACTTCTGTGTTTACGCATCCAGGCGATACATTGGGATTGTGTTTGTTATGTAACCATCGTTGTTTTCCCAGCCATTCTTATCGGAATATCTGTATGGAGAAACTACGAACTGTAGAGGCCTGTTTTTCGACCAGAAACTCCCCACACTTGCACAAACATACCGGCCCGAGTGGTAAAAACCCAACTCACGGCCCAGAGTGTTTTATTTTTATCTTATCTGTCATGCTGTTTATGGTCTTGTTTATGAGTTCTGAGTTTTGTTTTCCTCAAAAGCTGAACAAAACGAGCCCAGCCCGTTGGAGAGGCGAGGGGCTCGACCGAAAGACCGATGCAGACCGAAATAAAGCTCCATAAATGTCATCAAGTCGTTAAATGGCCTAACACTGAGGGTTCCTGATTGTTATCTTGTTTTCTTCACAACCTGGTTGCGAAAATATACTTCCATGGTATTATTGCTATAAATTAGGTCTTTTGTTGTAGGGATGAGCTATACTTTTATTGAAATTCAAATCGAATAGAAGCCATTATCTTGAAATCCTTCAAGGCTCCCATACTTCTTACCTTGGGCCATCACATATTTCGAAACTTGGTCTTCACTAGCCACACCACTGATAAGTACTCCCTAGCTTGTGCCAGTTCGAATCAGTTATTAAATGTTAGTATAACCTAAAAACCTTATCAGCCCCGCCCTAATCATTGGCGCCGGGTCCTCTATTTCTTGCAAGATTGGAACTTGTTTTCTTCATCGATTGGAGAACACAAAGACCTGAGATTAGCATGGAAAGTGGAGCGTGTAGAACAATGGCAGACTCCGCTGCGATCTCCTGCTAGAGGCCTTATCGTCCGAAATACTTCGCCCATATGCGGCAGGGCAGTAATTATACAAACGGTGACGTTATTGTGGGCTTCGCCTTGATTGATAAGTGTTATAAGGCGAGGAGGGCGACTGAATCGAAAACAATTGTTTAAGGAAGCAAACACTTTTGCGCCGCACTTCCGCCTGCTGGACTTCTTATTTGTTTTGATTCATTTCTCATTTTGATGCACTTTGCATTTAAAACAGGAAAAGACTGTCGTCTTGCGGAGGCTGCGGGAAATAAATTACATTTTATTCGACGCGCCTTTGTTGGGCGTAGGCAACGTCGGCAAATGACTAAAAACCCATCATCCGCAAATCCACAAAATCCGCAGTACGTTATCCCCAATCTGTGCCCTCATGTCCGCGACGTGACAGCCGAACAGCCGAACAGGCAGCGGAATGGACATCAAAGTGTCCCCAATTATGAGTGATACGCGACATCTGCTGGGGTTAGAGAACTGGGAGAGATCGGGACTACACCTGGCGGGAAATGTACACCCAACCCAGTCATCCAGTCATTCAATATGGACCACAGAACTATTCCCATTCGAGCCCATATTATCTCGAGTGGGCATTTGTTGCCCGTGAATTGGCGAATAATTTATGGCATTTTTGAAGCGGCAGATAAGCTCCCTCCTCACACTCACAACACAATGGCAAGAAAATAAAAAGTCTGCCATTTTGTAAACAACACAAAGCCCGCGCCTGATAATGGCCAGACCGTAAAAATATCAGCCCCAAAGTCTCGTATAAAAAGTGTATATTTCTCGCCTCCTCAAGGTCAGAGGCAACAACAGATTCGAGCTCTGAATGAGTACGAGGAGTGTTTAAAACTAGCAGACTGTGTTTGGCCAGAAAAGTACTTTCACAAAGAGAGAGAAAAGCGGCAAACTTTTCTTCTGGAGGGAGAAGAAAGAAAAGAACTGAAATGAAATGCGTAGCTCTGAAGAAAGTGTGTGAATGGCGATGGGGAGAGCAATTGAATTGACCCAAATGACCATTATGGGTGGCAAGTTGCAGCTGAGGCGGCTGCCACAGAGGCAGCCTCTGTCCATTGGATTTCGTGGAAAAGGAAAAGTTGATTGACTTTAAATGAGGCACAAATCAAACAGCCTTTAGCGCCGAGCATGAGCCTCGCAAATGTGTCATCTGCAGTTCCGCTTGGAATTTTCAATCGACTCCCAGTGCTTGGGTGGCTATCTTTCAGCCTGATTGCCTCAGAGACAAGTACTAAGGCTGGCAACAAGCCACTTCACTTACCAACCATTGAGGCTTTTATTTTGGCTGATAGCTAGCAGCTTTGCAGGTTGATTAGATTTCCTCTGGATCAGTCATAAACCACGAATATGAATATGAATACCTTTTCATTCATAAGGCCTTCCATTTCGACAACTGGCATCTGCTCGAGAGACTCTCGAGCTCTTTCCAGCTCTTAATTGGGTCTAAATATAGAACCCTCCATGGAACGGCGTGCCATCTCAGTGCCAGCAAAAGCAAATTCAATTCAATTGAACTAAATTCGTACTTCATGCATTGCTGGTTGAACGTTGGCGAGACTGGAAGGAGGGCCACTTGATTGGATTGTATCTTTGGTGGACAGTGGACGTGGGGCTTGGGCATGGGGGCTGAAGCATCTTCAGTGGCTCCCCAGTTCTATTTGTGGGCCGCCGAGACTCAAGACCTTGTCTAATCGAGATTAAGAATGACCCATCGAGAGTACGCACTTTTGTCTCAAAAACAACGACTGCTTCCACGGCCGAAAGTTCAAAAACGATCAGGCCTCGTTCATGACGTCGCTTGTTATTGTTTCATTTTTGTTTCTGAGCTTCATTTGATAAGAATTGTTTTATTGCCGATTTATAAAGATTGGCCAGAGTGTGTTATTGGCCCTCTTATCAGTTTCCCGCTGGCCAGTCTTCAAGGCTCGGTCCTATCTTTTAATTTTGGATATAAAATGTTTTCAAACTTACCATTGCCTGCTCGATTTTGTTGTCAATCGCAACTGCACTTGTTCCAGATGCACTGCAATAAATAGAAGATATTAATTAAGCTCATGGGAGTACTAAGACTAATAATAATTGGGGAGGAGGAAATAGGAGTATTAGGACTTTTAAAAATATATTATTATTCAATATATTCTGTTGAACAAGATCGGTCTTTTAAACGAGCACTTTCAACCGAGTTCTAAACTCTTTTTTAAAATAATTCTGGTACTCTCAATTTATTTCCAAGTATAATGGAAGGTATTATTATGTTTTATAGTCAAGGTATTGGTATAAAAAGGAGGAAATGCCTCTCCAGACACCCTATACACTAGAGATGCATATAAAACCTATTCTATAATTTATTAATGGATTTTTTTTTCAAATATGCGATACATCGACTTTAATCGATTTTTAATCGAAATACTTCCACCACCAAAAATGTCATTGGTGTGCCTACGTAAACTTGTGGTAATGCTACTTGCGCTAACGAAAAAACACAATAATAAAAACTATTTGAAGAATAAATGTACGTTTATAATTTTTAATATTTCAAGCCTTAAACAATTTTTATTTAAATCGATCTTTTCCTAACATTTCTTAGAAAATATCGATATAAATCGATTTATTTCGAGCTCTACTATACATCTTCTATGGTAGATCGAAGCTGTCTCTGCTCCGAAACACCTCCTATGGTACATCGGAGCTATTTCTGCCCCTACCCGGCACCCATGTAGACAAAATGAAAACACCCTCTTCTATGTAGGGTATACCAACCGATAGATAGACCCATTATCAGCCCGAGTCTTCATTTAAGACTCAATTAAAAACAAATCAAGCAAATTTAAATTGCCATTTTGTGCGCCTCAGACCATCGCTCAGGTGAGACAAGAGACCTTCGAACGGAAGCTATTTTTGGCGATCTGACCTTGCCGATGACAGCCCCGAATTGAGGTCAGCACGACAATAAAACTTCCTCCGCTTGAGTTTGGCGAATAAAGCCGAATCTCCCCATCTAATTGCAATGCCAGGCCGGCAATTAAACTGTCATAAGACCGAAGAGAAAGATGAATTGTGCGAGCGGTCGGTCTGTAATCACATCGATTCGATTTAAATACGATACAATGGATTTATGCAACAGAGTGGTGTACTATATGAACCAAATCCGTTTGGCACACATACTTATTTAATTACGGAGTGGCGGCAAAAGTGCACACGGCTGCATTATGGGCCCGATCGACTGGCTTGTAATTATGCAACAGCGGCGAAAACTAGAAAAGGCGAGAGACTCCCAAAAGCCAGCACTGCAATTCTGCAACTCTAATTCCGATTACATAAAAGACAACCAATAAATGGCTGAAAAAGGCTTAACCCATATTGGGATACATGGTGTTCTAGGGGAGCGGTAGGTCGGTGTATTCTAGTGTTTGCCTTGAAGCTCAGCAGAGACTTTATCGAGACTTTATAGAGATTTGGCTTGGAGAATGGAAAGATACAATCAAGGACAGATTAAAGTTCCCCTTCCAAAGACATAATTTAGATACTTTTAGCAATCTTGTTCCAAATCGTACAATCAACTCCGCAACTCCCTTTTAAGAGTTTGTCGATTACAATTATTGCTATCAGTTATTTTATCGGGCTTCTTGTGGCTTCCATAGCTCAGGTCTCACGCAATAATTTCTAATTATAGAAATGAAATGTGTTGAAAATGTGTCACTTAATGAGGGAATGGAGAAAAATGTAACTATGCGAGAGTGATTCACTTTCAAAAAGCCTAGACATGCTTTTGTTGTGATACAAGTAAGCATAATTATCGATTATTTGACATTAGGAGCCATAAAAATGATGATTTTATTGGAGTAAAAAAGCAGAAATAAGCAACTAATTTAGCACACTCTTAAATCAGGGTTCAATAGCCACAAACCATCGGAAATTGAATTCTGTAATATTTTTGCTAGTTTGTATTCTCCAACTCATCCCAGATGGTCTGTTTTTTGCAGTTAATCGTAATATTGGGAACATGGAACAACAGCCAATCAGTTTAGTGACTTTAACTGTCTGGAGTAATTAGTCTCTCACTGGGGTTCTCCAATAAAAAGCTTGAAGAGGCAGCTACATGGGATTTACGCCTGAGTCACTCGGCAAGGACGAAACGCGGGGAGTTTCTTGACCTGCCCGAGGAGGAGGAGTCAAGGAAACCAAGACCCTCGACAGAGTTTATGACTTTCTATATCATTTCGCTCACCCCGAACCCCGAGACTTGAACAAAAACAACAGGAGGCGAGAAAAAGTAAAAGTCGTGCCCATGCATCCAGACGCCTGGGTGCAATGACTCATGTCGTGACTTTTGTTCTCTTTCTTTGGGCTATTTGCGAAAAACAAAAGTGAGATCCGCTCGGAATAAATAAAGCGAAATGCAACTTATTCGCCAATGTCACTGCGGCCAGCGGTCAATGGCGCCGATTCTGATGTTTTTGCCGGGAAATTAACTTTAATTTAATCTTTAAACGGTTGCCAAGCTCAAGTTAGCGTAGGGGTATCTATTACGATACAATTATTCAACAAAATCAGCTCTCCGGTGTGGAGAAAAAGTATGTTGCATCATGGCATGTTAGGTAGACACTTTCGCCATCAGTTCTCGACAGAGTTTCGCAATCAGACACAGGTGCAGGCATCACTTAATCATTACAGAACTGATTTTCTAGTCGGTCTAATATAACTAGAGAAAGATTTGAGCTTTAGGGTCTTAAGAAAAGGCAATCAAATGACGATAAGGCACCCAAAGCCCTCCAAAGTTTATTAAAGTTCAAGCCAGACAGACGCACGCCACTGTCGAAATCTTTTAAAAATAAGCATGATGTCACTTATTTATTTACTTACTCGCCCTCAGTGTTCTGCGGTGATTTATAAAAAGTTCATTCGGCGTTCGAAATTATAATATTTTGGCAGGTTTTCCTCTTCTTGGCCGTTAATGGGGTGCTCGGGTATTGCTTACCGCATCACGTGATGGCCAGATTCGCATTGCAATGTGGCACAAATGTGTCAGACGATGGAAAACGAAACAAATAACTCGACCATTTATGCAGAATAAGCAAAAATCGAAAGCAAAGGGTGACGGAGCATAAAGAATACATAAATTATTTACTTAAAAGCTTATATATACTATGTATTATATGTTTAATATTGTAATTATTGCCAAAAAGCTAAGGTAGCTGTTTAAAGATCCATCATTATCATGTTCCGGTTTCATTCAGTCGTTCAACAGGTGGCGCCACTCATTGAGGTGGCCAGACAACACAAACGTGCCTGAACTCTACCTTTTTTTTCACTCGATCTGACTGCCAAATTACACGACGTATGCCAGTGCCTTGAATCGATATCGGGCCAGTTCGATAAGCCATTATTTGGCCAAGTGCCAGGCTAACCCGTTGACGAGTGTCGCTGCTCTTTGGCATTTTCCCCAGCTATTTTCGAATATCAAGGGGTATCTGAAGGGCCAAGACAATACGAAACGCTTTGGGAACTTCCGTAATTGAAAACTTGCGGATGTTGAAGCAGAGCGCTTCTCTCAAATGTGCTGTTCTAGCACTTTCTGCACCGATTCCCCTCAGAAGCCTCAGCAGAAACCAAACTTGTCGGAATTGCTGATTTCAGCTATCTTCCAAAACATAGCTCGAGAAACTGAAACCATCTCCCACGTCCGGGAAGAGTTTCCCTTTATGGGAAGTATTTATTTGTTCAAGATCTCAAGTGTTTGGAACTGTGAGAGCTCCAGGAAGTTGGCCAACGAAAACAGCTTAAAGTAGAAAAAATATACAGACCCTACCACTAATGAAACTAAGTTGCGAAATTAAAGTTGACCAAAAAAAAGACAGATCCTTTGGCCCTAACCCGATTAAACTCATAAATATTACCAAAATAAACGCCTTTTTGTAGAAACGAAGCCGAGTAGAAACCGTTGAAGTGAGATCCGAAAACAGATAAACTCAGTGTCCCGATGTGGTCCAAGTCCAAGACCGGTTCGCTCCACGACTTATATTGTAGGAAGCCGTAGAGTGTCCGAAGAGCCGGTCGGTCGAAAGGCAGCAGAAATGGCAAAGAAATGTCGCCAACTTGGCAGGCTTCGCCGCAGCATGAAGGCGCGTGGCGGCCTGCTCCTCCTCCAACTCGGATTCCTTTCCTGGCTTTTTCCTCCGGCCGCACCACTGCCTTTCGGGCAACAAGTTGTCTAACTGGACATAACGGACAAAAACGAAATGAGGTCAGCCCGATAAAAAAAAAGGAAAATAGTATTTTATTCGACTAACGATGCGTTGGCCCGTTTTCCGATGATGTAAGGCCCCACTGGCAGGAAGCGGGCCGAAACCAGTCGGCGGTGCATAATTCGATTATAGAGGTACTTTTAGTGAGATATGACGTTGATTTCGGATCGGAAAGAGCCAGATCTTGTGGTGAGCATGAAACTGAGCAAAGTTTGTCTACTTTTCTAGCCAATTGGCGCTTTCTTATCCAACCAGAACTTAATTTGCCAATACAATTAGCCCCCGGAGCCGCCCTCTTATCCAACAGACAAATATTTATGTGTGAACAAGAAATCATCCCCAGACTGGCCACAACTTAGCACCTTGGGGCACCGTGGGGCTCCTATAAAAAGCGCCAGCTGAGCTGGGTTGCCGGGCACGAGCTGGTGTGCCAATTTGTGGATCAGCTTGGTGTCTGCTAATTGGCTGCCGGTCCAGGTCGGAAGTGGAAGTCTATTTATAGGCACCTGCTCAATTGAAGTCCCTTCCAGCCTAGTCCCTTCCCTAGTTCACAGAACGATAACTTAGTCACCATTTGGCTTCCCAATTATCGTTAGAGGAATACTTCTAGAAGCTAATTTGTCTGCCGGGCAAGATTATCTTTCTATTATAAGCTCCCATCTAAAAATACACTCCAAAATGTTCCAAGAGATGGGCAGATTCCCACAGACTAAGCTTGTTGAAAGTAATCCTGAGGCATTGCCCCACATAAAAATTATTATTTTAGAGCACCACCTTAGTCTTTAGTCAATAGCTTACCAAACTCAGCCATCCGGTGTAGGCCAATTCAAAAACAATTTTATCTCCTCCCAGATAAGGCTTAGAGTCAACAAGTCCACAGAGCTTACAGAGCTACTGTATTGCCAACAGACCGAAATCCCTAACTAAATAGACTTTATCTTCCAGTGACCTCCTCAAAGCTCCATATCAGCTTGGACAATAACCCTATATGTAACTCTAGTAGGAATCCATACTCACTCTGGCAGAAAATAATCTATATATTTCATCACAACTTCGCGGACAGGGTCCTGTTGCTTTCCCGAAATATTAGGATACATGTCAAAGTCCATTTTGCTGGTGCTGTTGTTGTTATTGATGCTATTGCTGCCGGTCTCAGTTTTCATTATCGCTATAACTGTATTTATAACCGAATATCCTCCCGTTACAATACTTGATTTCTTTAACAGTTAGCTTGTTGCAATTCTCCAATACAATATGTTTTATTTTTTATATTTATTATTAATATTTTTATTATTAATATTTTTATTTTTTTCTTCCCCTCAGCTGCTTATTCGATTTTGGATACACACACACACACACTGGCAAGAGAGCCACAAATACTAGAGCAATCTGCGAGCAAACAGTTAATTGGGTTCTGTTGTGCTTCACTCTCTTATCTAGCCTCCCTTTTGAAGAGTTTCACTTGCAATTACATACACATGTACTTTTTGGACTTTTATGTTTTTATAAACAACAAAAAAAAACAAAACACTGAACTGGGGAGCTCTTTCAATTCCGCACGGAGAGAGCCAACTGCACCGTTCTCTCACTCTCTCGGCTGAATTCAGCAAGTTCTCTCGCCTACTTTCTGGCTCTCTGGCGTCCTCTCACTGAGTGAAAATGTTAAAAAACGCGCGAGACGTTTTTTTCTTTGATTTTCGAGCTGATATTGTCCTTTTTGGTTGAACAAATTCTTTTTTTGAACTCCAACAGGGTGCAGATGTACTTTCTACTTAACAATTTTAAAAGGACTTTCTTTTCGAGAGTCGAACAACGATAACTGCACGCCAAAAAACACGATTTTCTTAGAGCCTGTGGCTAAATCACACAACGAACAATCAAGCAACGGAATAAAACAAAAGCGACAAGCGACAAAAGCGGTAAAATGGACTATGCTTCTTGGGGGATTTTCGTGTTTGAAATGACAGAACTGCTCAGCATAACTGAAAATGTTGACGTCGCTGCGGATGGTCGCAGTGGCTGGCTGGCTGCCTTTGTCGCTGCGAGAGAGTGCTGAACACGGCAAGAACAGCAACAACAACAACCAGCCAGGTTACAACAGCTTTCAGTGGTGGCTTTTGAAGTTGAAAGCTATCCGCTGAAGTTGGAGAGTCGCGGAGCACCAAGCCAGGGTGAGAGAGTTGGTCAGAGAGAGAGAAGCTCAACTGAAGCCGAAAGTTGTTTTTGCACTTCCAGTAGCAGGGATGCCAAAAAATGCAGCAAGTCGCAGCTTAGAAGCTAAAGTATTTAATCTTTTAAGATAGTAACTGACATATGCAGTTTAGTATAATTCCGACCATATATGGTCCTTAACAGCTTAAAAACTAATAGACTAATATTTCCTTTAATAAACCCCAAAACTTATTATTAAAGCAATTATATAATGTATATTTTTTCAAATATTTTGAACAACAATATTACAAGATCTGCTCATCTATAGTTATCTATAGTGTGCGCCCCAAGAGCTGAAATATTTTCAGGGCCGGACCACGTTTTTGGTTGGCTCGTGTTAAAGGCAAACAACAAATGCATGGGAAATAAACAAACAAGATATAAACACAGAAAAAACACGAAGGAAACAAACAAAAATAAAACCAGAAAAACACCGCAGACAAACGAATCAGTTAATTTATGATGCAGAGAGACAACTTCTCTCCGCTCTCTGGCACACACACCGAGGCAGTGGAAAAGCAATATGGCTGCTTTTGAAAGCTTTTTAGCTGAATTCCAGATACAGAGAGTATCCGAGAGAACGAATCCATACAAGTGGGATGGCCAGCACTGTGGTTGTAGCTCTTTTACAGCTGTTACACCTTGAAGGTGAAAATATCTTGTATCTATGTTTCAGGCTAAAAATATATATTTTCATAAAAATGTAATTATATGATATAATATATAAAAAGATTTTTAACTTGAAAAAAAAACTTCTAATTTCAAATACAAAAACAAGATCTTCTCAGAGCGGATTATCTGCAATGGATCATCTATCTAGCTGTTTTATGTGGATATTTGTGGCAACACTGGTTTGTCAGCAACTGAGAATGCACGGGAGAGGCCCTCGTGGCACAGAGGCACTCCGCGTGGTGTAACGGCAAAAGAACTTTTGAAATCCATCCAAGCGACGCAGCAGCAGCAGCAGCAGCATCTCACGCCAAAGAGACTCTCTATGCCACTTGACTATGACAAGCTGCCACGTTGAGGGCTCAATAACCCATGGTCTAACTGTTTATTTGTAACCCACCAAGCCACCAGCCCACCAACCCACCATATTCACCATTTGTAATGGAAGCCCAGTTAGCTCTCCAAGCATACAATTTTTTCTTACAATGTTGCTTTCTTGAAGGAAACGATTTAAGATATTATTTATTATCTTGCTCCAGTCAGATGACTTTGTTATCCTTTCGATGTGATATCGAAATCTTTCTGTTTTCAAGGAGTGTTATGTAACCACTTTGAATGAATATTACCAATTTTAACTGATAATGCCTGCTTACCCTTCATTACACATTTTTAAAGCTTACCCTTGACCATTTTAGTTAAAAGTTTAGACAAACTCACCTGGAAATAAGAGAAAAAATAGGTTAATTAATTGTATGCTTGGAGAAAAATTAGAATAATTTTTTATAAATGACTAAAATAACCTCCATATATACAAACATACATCCATATAAAGATTTTTCTATTCATAATTCACTATTTTTGTGTGCAACCACACCCCCAACTTTAATTTGAAATAAATAAAATTTTTATTCCAAAAAGTTCATATATATGTAGCATTATATCCCATATACCTATTTGATAGCTTATTATCCAAAAAAAAAAAAACCAAAACACTTCCTCTGACCTGAATCGATCTCCATTTACCTTGATTTCCTTCACCTCATTATTGCTGTTTCGCTGCGAAAAGAGCGTAAAAAATCACGAAAATATGCAAATTATTCGCGCAAATTGTTTATGCCAGCCAAAAAGAGCAAATAAATGTCAACAAAAGCTTATTTGGTATTCATATCTGGCGGACAGAGCGTGTGCCAACACGATGTACGAAAATATACACAGATACGAAATAAAATGTAATCGAGCGAGCTCCGGGCCAATAAATACTGGAAAACCAGCCAGTTAATGAGTGTTATTTCTGTATGGGGCTTCGTTGGGCGGCCAAACAGCTGTGTGGCTGTTGATTTTTCGCACAAAACAGCACTGGGGATCGGGGGCCGCGCCACTCCCCGACAATTAGCGGAGCACAGCCTAAGGAGATCTCTGCCAGCCAGTTGGCAACATGTTTCCAGCCGGATTAGGCCCGGTCAAAAAACAACAATTGTGTAACTCTAAACATTGTGCCTAACTGTGAACATTGCACTGCGGCCGAGACTGAAAGATAGATGGTTATTTCCAGGCATTGTTTTTTGTTGTTATGAAACCCAAGACAGCGCCACGAACAACCCCAGCGACGGACCACAATGATGTTAAGTAGTGAGCCAATAAAGCCTCAGATTGAAGTACTCTATCTTGTAATTAAATATATATTTATAGAAAAATTCTAAAAAAAAGTATTTGCTTACAAAGAGGCTGTTCTTTAATCGCTTCTTTAATCTGTTCTTTAAAATGTATTAAAATATAGAGTATCTAAAACCTTTTCATATTGTTTCTTTCATTAAAAGTCGTGAGCTCCGCTCGGCGGCCTTTTGTTACTTTCATTTTCAGCGTTTTCCAGGCAATGCCAGCCATATAATACCAGGCTACAAGTCATTAGGCAGTGCCTGCACCTCTGACCCGACTCAAACTTGCCACAAGTTGCTGAAAAGCGAAAGGAAAGCTCACGTCAAGTTCAACCTTTGACCTCAGCTCCCTGCGGCTCGACAAGAGCGGGTGGAGATTGCCACAAAAACAGAAAAAACTAAGCACTGATTAACCATTTGAGGGAATTTCTCTATAATTTCCACCTGACATGTCAATCCCCCATTAATTCGAACTTGGTGTTTGGCCGCAGGTCGTTAATAAATATTGCAAGTGATTATTTGAGGAGATATTTAAAACGTAACCCCTTAGATGTACCTCCGAACTTCCTTCAGAAAATGCCCATTTTGAAATTCCATCACGCCTTTTAATTAAATTTTTATGCAAATTTGTGGAGGAGACCTCTCCCAAAGTGGGAAACCTTTAAGGTTAACTCGGATGCGGTCTTCTGCCTTTCACTCACGCACCACTGACGTCGGCGGCGAGTCCGCAAGGCGTCAATCGGAAAGATAAATAAAGACTTTAGTCATAAAAGGTAAATAATTATCACAAACAGCCGACAACGAGAGAAATCGGTGCAACTATAAGATGGCAAGAACCATTCGACAGCAGGATTTCAAATCATAAATCAGTAAGGCCTATAAGGACTCTAAAAATAAAGGTTTCAGAAAGATCATCCTTCAATCACTTGGGCGTCAATAGCACTCACTGGCAGCGAGTGTCCCATTAGGAAAACTCTTTGGCTTTCATCTCCCAAAGTGCGTCCGAAATTAGACCGAAAGTATTCATAAATCTTTCGACAATATGTTTGCTGATGGCTGACGTCATGTGCCCCTTCGGCGGCGTTCACTGAGCACTGAGATGTTTGCACTTTGCGTATTTATCTTTTAATTGAGTCATAAAGCCAACAAAGAGCCGCATCAGAGATGAGAAGTGGATGCGGATGGAACGGCAGATAGGCTAACAGTTGCCCTTTAAACTCCAGGCAAGGCCGAACCATACCTCCAATGAGTAAGAGGCCAGACTTATGTATTTATGACTGGTCTGGTCTGTTAACCACAACCGGGTCTACCTCACCGGGAATCTAAAAGCACTATCGCTCGACTACCGACTATCATTCATGCTTCACGTGCTAATCTTGTAAGTGGCCAGGAAAATAAGGAAATGGAAACGTGTTTGTGCAATCAAATCAACCTTAAGCTGCGACCCGCGATAGTGCCGGGCTATAGACGGGTTGTGAATTATCAATTTTTCAGCGATTTCAGTTTCTAGTTCTGCTTTCCAGACAAACAAAGTGTCTTTGTTGGCTTGGGAGCTGGTCGCCTAGCCATTACACCACCCACCTGTGGTGTGGTTGATAACCTGTGTTACTTTTTATGGGCATCTTAATTTTAATTGCTCGGCTTCCAATATGCATTCATTCAGAGGCCAGTAGAGTGCTGCCAATGACGTAAACACACAAGGTGCAAGCAGCATTCGATTCTAAAATTAAAAGCCAGTTTGGTTAATGAATTTTCAGCTTCAGCTGCTGCACCGCCAAAAACACTCACATTCCTCGTGAAAATAATTGATTCACATTTGTGGAAATCTCTCAGTTAATTCAGAAACTATTTGCTGCCTAATGCCTCCAAAGCACGAAACATTTTGGCGAAAACAACATCCATTTCACACAAACAGGTGAGCGGGTTGGAGGCTTTTTAGCGCCGAACACCTGAAGAAAATACGCGGCCGAGCAAAAAACACTTTTCATGGCCAATCTAATTTGCATGTGCGTTACTGAACACACACGAGTGTATAAAAATAAGCGAGTATATATAGACTGGCGTGTCTATACAGTCGGGAGAGATCTCTACGGGCTTGTATTGAGAATAACATTCCCCCGTCTAGCTCCGGTCAGGCACCTAAAACAAGAACCAGCAACCGTTTCTAAAAAATTACATATTAGACCTTGATAGTTGCTCTTTTCGGGCCAACATGTGTAAGTTTTATGGTCCTAGACTCGCTAATAGATGGCCAGCGGAAGCGCCTCAAAGCGAGCATCTTCGGTTCCACCCTAGCCCCCAGAATCGGGCATTTATCCCCCCCGCTGGTGTTTATTTTTTGGTGCTGCGAGTATCTACCTTTCGTGTACGTATTTTGTTAGCATTCACCCAAAATTTATTGAACATTATACGAGTATGTCCATACCCCACCTGGAACCATCGCTAAAGATTAATTATTGCCTTCTTGTTTCTTGTTTTTGTATTTCGTTCCATTTGTCAAGACTCGACATTGCCTTAATGTCAAGGTTAATGTGTTATCGCTATTTGCGTCTCGACTCGGTAGGCAGGTTGATTAAAGCAGCATCAGCTGTTGGCAGTAAGCTTCTTTTTATAAACAAATATAGAAGTAGTAATACTCATCCTTTCCCACATATGTCATCAGATATAGGAGAACGATTGGTTAAACCTATTTATTGGTTTCATGTTCT